>NC_054372.1:50792839-51111172 GCF_017654675.1 Xenopus laevis
TCAGCACTTCCGTATTTCGGCTGTTCGGGACTTCAAAAATGGCTGCACGGCTTTGGCGCTCTCAAGGGGGCCCGGCTCTTTCAAAAGTGCAGCACTGCCGGGCCCGGGACACTGGTCCTTCCTGTCCACCCATTACGGCGGCCCTGTTCCTAGGTGGGCCCAGGTGTCAATGGGCCTCTTGCTTCTAACCATTTTGCCTGTTTCATGGACATTTCCTATTTTTGTATGGGAATAATGAGGCTTAATTATGGAAGAATAGAGTATAGTATGTAGAAAAAAAGAGACTAGGAGAATAAAGAGGTTGAGTAAGGAGAGGAGGTATAAGGGTAAGGTCACACTGGGAGATTCAGTTAGATTTAGTCGCCCGGCGACTAATCGCCTCTTTTTTGGGATGACTAATCTCCCCGGACTGCTTCCCCGTTTTCCGCCTGCTAAAATGAAAAATGGCACTCGTGTCGCTTTGTTTTCCAAAGTCGCCGAAGTTTCCTCCTGAGGCAACTTCGGGCGACTTCGGAAAATGAAGCAAAGCAAGTGCCATGCTGCAGGTGATTTTTCATTCTAGGATGCGGAAGACAGGGGGAAGCAGTTCGGGGAGATTAGTCACCCCCAAAGAAGAGGCAATTAGTCGCCAGTGTGACCTCCAGTGTCGGACTGGGACACCAGGGGCCCACCCAAAAACCTTTGACATGGGGCCCACCAATTAATTTTAGACCAGGGGCCTACTCTTAGTACTATTTTTCTTCCTCTCCTCACGCTCTATTCTCCTAGTCTCTTTTCTTTACATACTATACTCTATTTTTCCATCTATTTAGCCTCGTTGTTCTCATAAAAATAGGGAATGGTCATGAAATAGACCAAATGTTTAGCAGCATGAGGGCCCACCTGGACTTTTCCTGGTATTCCTGTGGGCCAGTCCAACACTGGTGACCTTATCCTAATAGTTTGGAAAGTGAGCCCTCAGCCTAAACTTTACTGGTGGACCCCTTGCATCCCAGTCTGACTCTGGGGCTCATTCATAAACTTTGCGCAGGGCAGATTGGTCCTGCACATGGTTACATTTATAAAGCTGAATAAGAGTGTGCAAATAGAATCGTGATTTTTTTTTCACACTGCGAATGTCTATAAGAGCTTTTTAAATATGTCAAAAATCACAAATTTGCAAATATTATGTGCGCACTCTGCGTTTGAATTACGACACAACTTTGGTGGCTCAGGAAATAGTCGCAGAACAGTTCTGCAAATTGCGCATTTAAGTTACTGGCAACGGTATTTTTGCGCACAACAACCTCGCACAGTGGGTGCACTTACCTGTCTCATTTGCGAGCCAATTTATCCTCAATAATTTATCCTCAATGTAAAATCGCAAAAACTGGAAAGGTGGGCACAGGAGTGCAATATTTTAGTGTTCAGGAAAAAACATGGGTAATACAACCATTTGCGAATAAATATGCACTTTATAAATGACCCCCACTGTGTTCAGGTGATTTCGAACCGACCATTGATTTTCGCTTCTATTTCAACCTCTTTGAAGTTTGGACAGGGGTTCAGCAAACCTCAAGTGATATAATTATTGGCTTGGGATGGTAAAGTTTGCAGCCAGGTGACTTTGTCCTAGATGAGGGATCAACTGTGAGACAGGGCTGGAAAAAATCATATAAAACCGAATTATTCATGCAGGTTGTCCATTGGGGTGACCTAGTGCTATAAACATTCATTAGTGCCCATTGTATTCTGCACGATTTGCTACACAGCGCTGCTTTCTGAAGGAGATGAACAATAGCAGATAAAAAATGCTTTTGAATTCTGAGAAGGAGGAGGCACCATGCTGGGTTCTTACTTAGCTCTTTATAAAAAAGGAATTTTTCTATGACAAATGCAGAGAGTGGGGGAGGGATCAAAAGAAGTAGAAAGACAGTAGACGAGTAGAGAAGATAAATTAAGATGTGGGTTATGGCAAAATATGTACAGTATATGCAGAAGAAAGTGAGAAAAGGCATGAGTAAAAGCAGCCATCCAGCTGGCGTTGGACTACGATTCCCAGCATCCCTTGCAAGCTCATACTGGTTTAATACCAGCTGTAAGGTTCCAGTAAAGAAAGTCCTTAAAGGGGTTGTTAACCTTTACATAAACTTTGAGTATGATGTAGAGAGTGACATTTTGAGACAATTTGCAATTGCGCTTTTAATTTTTAATTTTTTTGGTTTTTGAGTTATTTAGCTTTTTATTCAGAATCTCTCTAGTTTGAAATTCCAGCAATCTGATTGCTAGGGTCCAAATTACCCTAGCAATCATGCATTGATTTTAATAAGAGAGTCGTATATGAATAGGAGAGAGCCAGGATAGAAACATGAGTAATACAAAGTAACAATAACAATACATTTGTAGCCTTACTGGCTACAGTAGTCATCTACTGGTTTTAGATGGGGTCAGTGACCCCCATTTCAAAGCCGGAAAGAGTCTTAAGAAGAAGGCAAATCATTCCGAAACTATTCAGAAGAAAAAATGAAGGCCAATTGAAAAGTTGCTTAGAATTAGCCATTCTATAACATATTAAAAGTTAACTTAAAGGTGAACCATCCCTATAAAGGGGATCTATTGCAAAAATAAAAATGTAATACAAGCTTCATCTTGCTTTCTAAATAAAATCAATTAAAAATTCTGTGCCAATTATGAAATAATCAAGTTACTATTTACTCTCCCCTTCTGAGCCACCTGTCTCTCTTTAGTCTATCTTCATGCAGTAGGTGGAGTCAGTTTTTGATTGACAGTTAGGTCTAATACATCCTTTGGGGGGTTGCAACCTAACCTAGGTTCTTACTCTTTAAAAATAACCGGCTCTGATAGAAATCCTGTTTCTCTGCGTGCAGGGTGTTTGCCAGAGTCTGTTATTTTGTTTGCAGTGGCGTAACTACAATACAACAGACCCTGCGGTTGCGGGGGGGCCTGGGGAACAGAGGGGCCCGGACCAAGGGGTCTGCTGAACTGAAATTCCTTGCACACTGTGTGCGGCCACCAAGATTGCTGCTTGCCACAAGTAATTTAGCGGCTGGGCTGATCTGAGGCTTTCCGAAGGGACAGGAGAGCTCAATGTGCGAGCGCTGAAGGAGGTCAGCGGATGCGTGTATGCGCGTGCAGGTGTACGTGCATGCGTGCAGCTAAGCCGGGGCCCCTGAAGATTTTTTTGCAGGGGGGCCCGGTTAGCTGTAGTTACGCTGCTGTTTGTTTGTGCTGGAGTTGGTTATTTGAGTTATTCTGCTAAGGAAGGGAGCCCACCTAAAAGAAGTATTAGACCTACCTGTTAATGAAAATCTGACCCAGACCTCAGCATGAAGAGAGCATGAAAAGTGACAGGTTATGGAGAGAGAGATACTGAAGACTAACTTGATTATTTCTTAAACCGTGCAGAATTTTTAATTCATTGTATTTAGTAAGTGTCTTATTTCAGTGAGATGAAGCTTGTATTAAATTTTCATTTTCGCTATAGATCCCCTTTAAAGTATGGAAGTTGTGGTTTGTGATGTTGGGTCAGGTAAAGGGCTATAGGCCCCTCGTAGGACACCAAACATCAGAAGGTGAGGTTTTCTGAAAGGGTTGTAGAGTGCCAGCGTTTTGACATTCCCTAGACCTCCATCAGTGCTGAGGGATGTGCTGTTACGCTTCCTTGACAATGTTCTAATCTGTGTGCATGATAGCAAAGGAAGTTTGCATGTGAAATCTGATTCTGACAAGGCCCCAGCATGTAATTAAAATGAAACATTGCACCCTTATAGTCGAAACCTTTCTACTCACCCCTAACCCCCAGCTTTAGTTTGAACTGGCCGTGCAGGAATTGGAACCCTTGGAATACGGTGACATTTGTAACAGTCACCAGCGATGAGCGAATTTGTCCCGTTTCACTTTGCTGAAAAATTTGTGAATTTACTACGAAATTCTCAAAACAGCCCACACTTTGAAGTCAATGGGTGTCAAAATCATTTCAACGCACGTCAATTTCGACGCCAACGACAATGTGCGCCTATTTTGTCCAAATGCATTAAAGTCAATGGGTGTCCGAATCATTATGATGTGCGCTAATTTTTGTGTGCGTGACTCTGCTGACACACGGCGAAAATTTTTGATGCAGTGGATTTATCGCCGGCAAAAATGTGGAAATTCGCTGCAAATTCACACCTGGAGAATTTATTCACCCATCAGTGAAATTCGTGAAATGGATGAAAAATTTGAGAATTTTGATGCTCAAATCAATCGAGTCAATTTTGACACCAGCGTTAAAGTCAATGGGCGTCCGAATAATGTTGATGTGCGCCGGTTTTGACACGAGCGACTTTTCTGGCCTGCGAATTTTCACTGGAGTTTCACAATTTCATTCGCCGGCGGCGAAACATGGAAATTCGCCATAAATTCACGCCCTGCCGAATTTCTTCGCCCAGCACTACCCATCACTATTAGTCGCTAGTCTGCAGAATGAACTCATCAGCTGAGTGCTAACGTTTCCGCCCTGCCTGGGGAAAAGGAAGCTCAGGCACTTGATACTGAAACGTATCTTTTTGTTAATGAATTGCTTCCTTTCCTGCTTAAATGCACCAATTTACTTTACCAATCGATTTTTGCTTATCTTGGGTTCATAGGTATCCGAGGGGATTCAGGTCAGTCAGTAGCAGGTAAATATTGCCCTGCGTGTAACATTCACTTTTTGTAAAATAAAGAAATGAAAAAAAAGGTAATGTGTGACAGTTTCATGCTGGGCTTTATTTAAGTTTGTTACATGATAACATTTCCAGGCAAAGCCTCCCACTGTGTGAGTAAAGCTACAGAGGGGCTGAAATCTCATCTGCTGTGCTGCTATCACATCTCCCCTGCACTTTCCCATTTTCGTTGGAAATAAAGCACTTACCAGACAAACTGCCATCAGAATCACTAGTAATGGAATAGCCTAATGGATGCTCAGAATGAAGCACACCCTGACATTGCAGGCAGGTAAATTAAAGGGGTGTTTAGCAAATGAAGCAAAAGGCACTTTTAGCTAACGTCTAGTCATTTGCCTGCAATTTGGCTTTGCATTGATCAAGCGCAATTTAACAACATTACTTCTATCATTTCCTCCATACGGTAATTATGTTACCTCTGGCACACATCTGGGGGACATTTATTAAAATGATGTATTGATAGCAGTTGGAATAGCAATGAAGGATGTGTAAGTGCATTTTATTTATAGACATAATACCTGATGCCATGATGCCCACACCCACTTTATATAAGCCATTGACTCCCAGTTGCTGGGCATAGGATAGTAATACAATACTCCAGCATCTACATAAGTGACCCACAATTTTAATGTCCTTGAGAAATGACATTCTATTATTCTGAGTTGGCCCCCACAGAGGAAGCTGTCAAACAGATAAATGATAAACACTGACCACAGATAATTCATGGATTATGGCATTACACAGGTCTGGGCGACTGGCACAATAAATCAAGGATGTGAGTGTGAAATGCCCCCTGATGAGAGGAGAAATCGACACTTTAATCCATTAGGTGCTAGAGGTCACCCCATGGCACTGCATCTCTGACACACACGAGGTTAGGTTACAACTAGTGAAAACAATGTCCGGATTGTTGGAGATTTGCTTTATACACCAGGCTCCAAGTCAGGATGTCCAGAAAGAGGGGGAAAATAGCAAAGGAGGGGGGGGGGAGAGTGAATCTGCTTTGGATATAGTTCACTGTGGAATAAGTGTGGTTTTGTTTACTGCAATGTATTGATTTCACACCTGATTTTTCCTACTAGAGGATGTTGTGGCAGTTATATTTATCACTGGTGGCATCTTGGAGATGTTCAGCCTGCTGCCCTCCACATGTGGTGGATTCAAGTGCCGGCACCCTTTTAAGCATCAATCAATAACAGCTGGGGGGCTGCGTTTAGGGAACCCCTGCGCACTTTGAGTAATGGAGAAGACCCCATATCAGGAATGCCCATACTTTACTGTTGCGAGGTTTACTTTTAGTGATGTTGTCCCATTACGATATACAGCCATAAAATCTTTGTTCAGATTTAGTGATTGGTGCTGAATAAATTCGGCTGGCCACTTGTCGCTGCTGGCGAATACATTTGCGAATCTCCCTGCGTCAAAAAATTTGTTGGACATGCGTCCGTAAAGTCGATTGCGTCAAAAACGCGTCAATTTCCTATTTTCACGATTTTTTGTGAAAATGGCAGGATTTTTTCGTGAAATTGGCAGGATTTTTTCGTGAAAATGTCCTAATTTCACGATTTTTTCAGGAACCTTCCCGATTTTCCAGAAAATGTTACACTGTTTTGCGACTTTCGTGAATTTTGCGGGAGAAATTCCTCCCATTACTATTAGAATTCTGTTCCATGGAAAATAGTACTTAAATATTGATTTATGAGAAAATGTACATTTTCAAAATGACTATTTCTTATGTAACCCTAATGATATAAATATCTGAATGAAAAGCATGAAACAAGCTGTTTGTTGACAGTCAGGCTCATTTATCAACACTGGGCAAATTTGCCCATGGGCAGTTACCTATAGCAACCAATCAGTGATTAGCTTTTTAAAACCAGCTGCAAGTAGAACAATGAATGAAGCAATTTGATTGGTTGCCATGGGTTACTGCCCATGGGCAAATTTGCTCAGTGTTGATAAATGACCCCCAGTGTCTTGAGATCTACTGATCGCTAGTAGTGATGGGCGAATTTCCTGTGAAATTTGCAAAACGGCGAAAATTTTGTGATACTTGAAAATTGATGCCTGTGTCAATTTTGGACGTGCGCCTGAAAAGTCGCTTGCGTCAATTTCGATGCAGGCATTAAAGTCAATGGGCATCTGAATAGTGTTGACGGCAAATTTTTGAGGGAGATTTGCAAATTTATTCACCAGCGGCGGAAATTTGTTGTGAATTCATACTAGGCGAATTATTCGCTGATCACTACTCACCAGTTAAAGGTCAATTGCTAGATCCAGATGTAGATTTTGGGCACCCCTGCCCCATTTGATTGCATGTGGATGGCACACTGGGTTATACAGTGAGCAGCAGACCCTGTATTGTAGGACTGGGGAACAAAGGTGATGGGGATGGAGCACAGACAGTAAGTTCTGCAGTGCAGGGGTTACATTACATGCAATAACCGAGGCAGAGAACAGAAGAAAAGCTGCAGGGGCACCAGCAATGATGAATTCTTAACTGCCTGCTCCTTATTATTTCTACTTGGGGGAGGGAGGAGTGATGAGGATTTGCCTGCAAACCTGGCAGATAGAACTGGAAGTTTTTTCTTCTGCAATTTGTAGCTTCTTTGTTATGGCACGTTCTGAAAAAAAGAAAAAAGAAAAAGAGGAGAAAAAAAAAAGTGAATGCGGTGGGAGGAGCTGCCATGTCTCTAGTCTCCCCCAGCACTTGAGTGACTTCACCGTCCTTTGATTTGGAGCGGATGTGATTGGCTGCGAGCGCTGGAACCCATGCGGAGTGCAGAGCTTTGTCTGAGTTGGAGTGAAGTTGTGCACATTTTAGGCTGGAGTCAGCAATCGGGACTGTTTAGTCTGCGGCAGAGAGAGGGGAGAGGAGAGACTGCGGATTGAGCAAGACCCCTGCAATCCTCGGATACAAAACTGCACGTGAACAAACTCCTAATGTGACTCCTGTGTGTTCGCTCGGATCTAATGGCATTTACTGGGCTCCTAGGATTCTGCTCCCAATTGCCGCCTACTCACAAACTTTTCCCACTCCATCGCTGAATATCGGGCTGATTGTATAAAATAAAAGGGGCTTTCCCCCCTTATCAAATGCAGTGTGTGCTAGACAACTTCTACCTTCTGCGCTTTAATATTTAAAGATGGATCTTTGCCGCTGCTGCTGCTTCAAGTCAATGGGGAGCGGTACCGGGAAGCCTCCGCTGGTCTTGGCTCTGCTTCTGTCCCTGTGTCTGATCGGAACCTGCAAGAATTTAAAATACCGGATTTACGAGGAGCAGATGGTCGGTACCGTGGTGGCCCGGCTGGCCGAGGATGTGGCTGATGTTCTGTCCAAGTTGCCCAACCCAAATTCTGTTCGGTTCCGAGCCATGCAACGAGGCAGCTCCCCTCTGCTCACAGTGCGGGAGGATAACGGCGAGATCAGTATCGGGGCTAAAATCGACCGGGAACAATTGTGCCAGAAGAACTCTAACTGCTCCATAGAGTTCGATGTGATCACCCTTCCCACGCAGCATCTACAACTGTTCCACATCGAGGTGCAAGTGTTGGACATTAACGACAACGCGCCCCACTTCTCCAGGGCGCTCATCCCCATTGAGATCTCAGAGAGCGCAGCCGTGGGCACCAGAATCCCCCTGGACAGCGCCTTTGACCCCGACGTGGGGGACAATTCCCTCTTTACCTATTCACTATCCCCCAACGCCTACTTCAGCATCGAGGTGAAGAGCAGGAGTGACGGAGCCAAATACGCGGAACTGGTGGTGATCCGGGATCTGGACAGGGAACTGCAGTCCGGTTATGATCTCCAGCTGACAGCCTATGATAACGGGGTGCCTCAGAGGTACGGCTCATCTCTGCTCAAAATCAGCATTTCGGACTCCAATGATAACAGCCCTGCGTTTGAGAAACCTTCCTATGTGGTCCAGTTACCCGAGAATTCACCCATGGGAACCCTACTCCTCGACCTCAATGCCACCGACCCAGACGAAGGCGCTAATGGGAAAGTGGTCTATTCTTTCAGTAGTCACGTGCCCCCCAAAATCACTGAAACTTTCAAGATCGACCCCGAAAGCGGCCAACTAACTGTCATCAAGCCGGTGGACTATGAAACGACCAAATCGTACGAAATCGATGTGCAGGCCCAGGACATGGGTCCCAACTCTATCCCAGCCCACTGCAAAATTATCATCAATGTAGTCGATGTGAATGATAACAAACCTGAAATCAACATTAATCTGATGTCCACCGGTAAGGAGATTGCCTACATCTCAGAGGGGGCTCCTCTGGACACATTTGTGGCTTTGGTTAGGGTTCAAGACAAAGATTCTGGACTCAATGGGGAGATAGTGGTGAGGCTTCATGGCCATGGGCAGTTCAAGCTACAAAAGACTTATGAAAACAATTATTTGATTTTAACTAACTCAACCCTGGATCGAGAAAAGAGGTCTGAGTACAGCCTGACAGTCATAGCAGAGGACAGGGGGGTCCCAAGCCTTTCTACTGTCAAGCATTTTGCTGTACAAATAATTGATGAAAATGATAACCCACCCCGCTTCCCAACCAACAGATATGAAATTGTCATTGTGGAGAACAACTCTCCTGGGGCCCATATTACTTCTGTTAGGGCCACAGATCCAGATCAAGCAGAAAACGGCCAAGTAACCTACACCATCTTGGAAAGCTCTATTCAGAGTAGTACTATTACAAGCTATGTAACTATTGATCCATCCAATGGGGCCTTATACGCCCTGAGAGCCTTTGACCATGAAGAAGTAAACCAGATAGTCTTTGTAGTACAGGCAAGGGATGGAGGGGTCCCCCAACTTGTTACCAATGCCACTGTGATACTTACTGTTGTAGATGAAAACGACAATTCCCCAGTGATTGTAGTCCCTGTCCTGAACAACAACACAGCCGAGATTACAATCCCGAAAGATGCAGAAATTGGCTATTTAGTCACCACTATCAAGGCCACAGATAGGGACTCAGGAATGAACTCAGAATTGGACTGCTCTATTACAGCAGGTAATGAGCACAATATCTTTATTATGGACCCCAGATCTTGTGAGATATACACCAACATGAGCATGGATATTTTCCCTAATCAGTTACTGGATCTTCACATCTCAGTGCAGGACAGGGGAAACCCACCCAGAACTACCAAAGCACATCTTAGGTTCAACATCATGGACCTGATAGAGATCGCAGAAGGAACTCAGGAACCCTACGTAAAACAAAGCTCCATGGACGTGTCCATGATTATCATTATCTCATTGGGGGCCATATGTGCTGTGCTCTTGGTCATCATGGTCATCTTTGCTACCAGATGTAATCGTGAAAAGAAGGACAATAGATCTTACAACTGCAGAGTGGCAGAGTCAACTTATCAGAACCATCCCAAAAGACCATCCAGACAGATCCACAAAGGGGAAATTGCTTTAGTACCTACTCTGAATGGGACACTACCTATCAGATCCCATCACAGGTCCTCGCCTTCACCATCTCCAACTCTAGAACGTGGGCAAATGAGTAGCAGACAGAGTCAACACAGTCGCCAATCACTGAACAGCTTAATGACCATATCTTCTAATCATGTGCCTGAAAACTTCTCCCTGGAGTTAACTCATGCTACGCCAGCTGTGGAGGTAAGTCATTTGTTCTCTATCCCCTGTGATGCACTTTTGGCCAAACTCCACATGCTCTGTAAATATTTCTGTTTGTCAAGTGTTTAAATAGCAAGAGAGTCAGACAGGAGCTAAATATTTGCACATTTTCCCTGTTTGCATATATATATCATGTTATTAGCAATGATGTTCTTATCTTTTGCATGGCAATCTCCCCAGTCTTTGTGTTGAGTTATAATAGCACTTTAATGCATGCCTCTTTTCTATTCTCACTGCAGTGTGCAGGCCGACTCAGTACTCAGGATCAACATTGTCTCAACTGTTCACTGACTGTTATGTTTCACCCAAGTTAAATTGACATTGCTTTATACTGTTTTATTCTACTGGCAGGTATCCCAGCTACTTTCCATGCTTCACCAGGGCCAGTATCAGCCAAGGCCAAGCTTTCGAGGAAACAAATATTCCCGGAGTTACAGGTGAGAAATTTAATAGGCTCATCAATCTCAGTGATTGTGCCTCAGAATAATTTATGGTCCGACATAAAAGTCACGCCTGTACTTTTTTTCATGATCTGCAGATATGCCCTTCAGGACATGGATAAATTTAGCCTGAAAGACAGTGGTCGTGGAGATAGTGAAGCTGGAGACAGCGATTATGATTTGGGCAGAGACTCCCCTATTGACAGACTCCTGGGAGAAGGATTTAGTGAACTCTTTTTATTGGAAGGACACAGACTCCCTCCAGGTAAACAGCACAATAGTTCGTAATTACTGGGTTATCTTCTACAATCTACATTAGACCCAAGATGTCTCGCAAAACTATCTTTTCCAGTTGATTCTTCATCTATGCATTTAATCTTAAAGGGTAACGCCACCCAATTTTAGTGAAAGAAATTGGAATTCTTAACAACTTTGCAGCCTTCAGTGTTGCTTGTAATGAAAAGCAGTTGTTGCCTGTTCCTTTCTGTTCTCTGCAACTGCTGGTTCTGACTCTTGAAAGAAGGATGCAGAAGGGAATTGCACTCGTGGTTGAGGGGGGCTGGGGGAGTTAGCTTCTGCTACTTTCATTTAAGAATCAGTACCAGCAGTACAGAGAGGGACACACATATATTGCCTTTAATGATAATTGATGTGTATAATGGTTGTAGGGAATTCACTTTAAAGGTCAATACACATCATTTAATTTTCTTTATCCCTTGTGGAAAAACACAAGTCCATGGCACATACAAGTGTTCCATCACTTACATTGCACATTGTGAACTTTTTTGAAACTTTTCTCTTTTTTAGCCTATAGAAATTGTATGAATAAGTCAGTATGTGCTCATTGTTGTATGGGAATCATGTGAAAATTGCCTGTGCTAATGTTTACACAATTCCCATCATTTATTTTTACTATTGCCAAAATATGAGGAGAGGTACCTGAAACCATTATATGTGCCATAGGCCCAAGGTACAGCTTGTTATATGCATACAACATCACTCTTTACATTGCATTACATCTGCACATTTACATAATCAGCTATCAAATTGATTGCAAATTGCCATACTGCTTAAAGGGATACTGTCATGGGAAAACATGTTTTTTTCAAAATGATCAGTTAATAGTGCTGCTCCAGCAGGATTCTGCACTGAAATCCATTTTTCAAAAAAGCAAACAGATTTTGTTATATTCAAATTTGAAATCTGACATGGGGCTAGACGTATTGTCAATTTCCCAGCTGCCCCCAGTCATGTGACTTGTGCTCTGATAAACTTCAATCATTCTTTACTGCTGTACTGCAAGTTGGAGTGATATCACCCCCTCCTTCCCCCCCCAGCAGCCTAACAACAGAACAATTGGAAGATAACGAGATAGCAACTCCCTAACACAAGATAACAGCTCCCTGGAAGATCAAAGAACAGCACTCAATAGTAAAAGCCAAGTCCCACTGAGACTGATTCAGTTACATTAAGTAGGAGAAATAACAGCCAGAAAGTAGTTCCATCCTAAAGTGCAGGCACAACTCACATGACTGGGGGCAGCTGGGAAACTGACAATATGTCTAGCCCCATGTCAGATTTCAAAATTGAATATAAAAAAATCTGTTTGCTCTTTTGAGAAATGGATTTCAATGCACAATTCTGCTGGCGCAGCACTAGTAACTGATGTGTTTTGGAAAAAACATGTTTTTCCATGACAGTATCCCTTTAACTAAGCAATTACTAGTCTAAGCCGTTTTCTAGTATCATTTCATTATCTTTTAATTCATCTCTGTAGTTGCTGCTGGTCCTGACTATTAAAAATATGTAGCAGATGCAGATACTGATAACAATTACATTTACAGATAGCTTTGAAGTCCCTGAACATTTGTAACATATGTATTACAGCAAGTTGCTTGGAATTACAGTTTTATAGCCCATGAGCATCAGGGATTATTATTTTTTTGTATTTACTGAATAGAGGTGCTGTATAAAGTCTAATGTGCATAAACTGAATGCACTATGAAAAAGTCTCTTTCCCATGATGCCTAGCACCATCTGCCCTCCCCAGAATCCTTTTGTGCTGTGTTTTTTCTGATATGAGCCATGATTACCCTATAGTAAATTCATATGTTCTAGGAAATGTCGGCTCCGGGTGCCATGACATATGTGCACATTCTGAAGGGGCTGGGGGTGGGGGTTCCAATACAAGGAAAGGCATGAAAGGTGCCCATGTGTATATTGGGAGGTGGGTGTCATATTACTTATATTGTATTGCATATGACTGCTATACATGGGTATGTGTACTGCAGCTCTGCACATTAGATTAAATACCAACAGTAAAATATCAGAATTTCTAAATATAAAATGGTCACTGGATGCGATGCATTTGCCCTTTACACAGTACAGTAAAAAATGTTGGCAGAAAGGAAAAAAAAAGAACAGAGCTCTGCATTTTCACTTAAGTGCTAAGAATAACCAGTGCACAGTTGGTAGACATAAGACTGCCGCAATATTGAACATTTTGCCCAGAGCAATGCAGTTCTGCTAAGCAGTAGATTTAATTCTTGTGCAAAAGAGCCAAGTGAGCTAAATAGCATAGTGGGAGGAAAGAGGGAACGATAAAGCCACTACAGTTTTGCAGAGAGCTTTTAATCATGACATGCGAGTGAAACAATAAATACACATGTATGTGCATTCAATCCTACGAAGGGATTCCTATATCTCTTTTATTATCTGCACAGACTCCAGATCAGAGAGAACTGGTATCTGCTGCAGCATTCGGCGTTCATGCTGGTGCTGCAGTGCCAGCTATTCTCCAATGCACGTGTGTCATGTGATAGCTAGAAGATTTTTTTTCCTCTATTCTTTAGAGCTGGATTTCCAAGCCCCAAAATAATCATATACTGCCATAGACATCAATTATATTGCTTTTAAATTCTTACATACATATATACAGTGTATATATATATATATATATATATATATATATTTTTTTTTTTTTTTTTTTTTGCTCTTTTCTTTCACTGTTGGGACTTAATGGCCAAGGCTTGATTTAACTTTCTGTATTGTTGGAATGTTGGGATTTCCTGTTCATGATTTCAGTAAAATTGTCATCGTAATATATGGCAGCGACATTCAGCAGCATGCTGACACCCTTCTCCCTGGGTCACTGGGCACACCCACCATTGTGGTTCAAGACACTAATATTTTGCCTCCTCTGTTCTGTGATTTCTTCAACAATGTCTTCTTTTATTCAGCCAACAGCAGCTAGTGTGGCCCCGCACAAGTTAGGTATCATGGAGGGTGTTTACTAATCTATTTAAGAATGTCAGCAGAGTGCAAAGGGTTCGTTGAGAACAATACATTAGGTGCCCTCCCCCACAGATAGTGGCAGCACACCCTCCATACAGCCCCCAGCTCCTGCTGTTATTAGTTGTAAGGGTCCTGCAGATGGAACCTATGTTCAAAGTGGCCGCATGCTGTATTCCAACCAGGCCATCTGTCCCCCTTTTATTGTTTTCATTTTGCTTTTCACAAGGCACTGCTTCTGTGATGTGGCTATTAAGGTTCGGTGTTTTCTTGCAAACACACGTGGACTGTTTTCACTTATTAAGTGGTAGACATACCATCCATAATGGCTAATATTGGTACCCTGCATAACCCTGAACAATAGCTCCAATTGTGGCATATCGAATATGGAGGAGGGCAAGGTATCTATATATTTTAGTAATGCTTCCATCAAAGTTGTTATCAGGTTCGGACTGGGCCGGCAGGATACTGGGAAAAAACCCGGTGGGCCCCGGGCCCCCTAGTCCGACCCTGGTTTTGAAACAAAAGAAGATGCTCCAAACAGGAAGGCATTTATTTATAGCAGCAGGTGCTGCCTGTCAGGAGGTGCATACACGTATGGCAGCCCTATATTACAGGATTAAAAAAAATAAGTTCCTGCATATCCTAATGAGAGGCATATGTCTAGGAGGATATGTATCACGAGAATGTGCTTATTCTGTTGTACTGGGGAAATACATTTGAGACTGCCCTGGGAGTGAACAGACTAGTGCTCAAATATATATTTATATTGTAATTGCTGGATACAGATTTTATATCAACCATACTGCTTTGGAGTTTTTGCAACATGTTTGTAAATATATATATATATATACATGTATATAATAAAGGACATTTTGTTTTCCAGCTATGAGGTTCTGCACAGACGAATGCCGAGTTCTAGGACACTCTGATCAGTGCTGGATGCCCCCACTACCCTCCCCATCATCTGATTACAGGAGCAACATGTTCATTCCTGGAGAGGAGCTCCAGTCCCAGCAGCAACAGCCGCACAATCAGCAAGAGATTCAAGCTCAGACCCCTCTCGCTGAGGATGATATGCTTCCTGTCGAGTCCACTGAGAAGAAAAAGAGCTTTTCAACTTTTGGCAAGGAGTCTCAGGAAGAAGAGTCAGCAGACGCCTGCACGTCATCCCTTCTCAGTGAGATGAGCAGTGTTTTCCAACGTCTGCTACCTCCATCTCTGGATAACTATACTGAATGCAATGAAGCTGACCGCACAAACTCATTAGAACGTAGGAAAGGACAAGTCCCAGCCAAGACTGTGAGTTACCCACAAGGTGTGGCAACATGGGCAGCGAACACTCATTTCCAAAACCCCAACAATGTTGGGACTTCAATAGGCAACCATTCAGGTGCACAGCCGTCCTCTAAGTGGCTTCCAGCAATGGAAGAAATCCCAGAGAATTATGAAGAAGACGACTTTGACAATGTGCTCAACCATCTCAACGATGGGAATCATGAACTGATGGATGCTAGTGAACTGGTGGCAGAGATTAATAAACTGCTACAAGATGTAAGGCAAACCTAGCTGTTTACCAGTCGTCATTTTTGTTTTCCATATTTATGGGAATCTAAAACAAACACAATCTTACGGAAAACTGGTTGCATTAATAAAAAGTGTTGGTGTATGTCAAATACTGAGAATCTGCATTTTCAGATGTGCACCAAACACGTGTGACTATCACTACCTGTATTTTAAAAATACATTTGTATCTTATATTTATGTGTTATTTAAAAAGAAATAAATTATATTTTTGTATTTCATACGGCATGTTTTTTGCTACGTGTTAAAACTTTGGACTGTTTGATAAAGAATAAACTGGTGCCGTAACCAGTGGGACAACAAAACCTAAAGGATTTTTTTTTTTCCTTTTTTGGATTCTTATGAAGATTTACAGTACAGCAAATGTTGCTCTTTTATAAAAGAGTATAATGTGACATTTTTAACCCTTCTCCTGTTAGAACTGAAGCTACGTCAAATTGCATGTGATGTTTTATAGCACATTGGAGGGGGAGAATTCTGCTTTTTCTATTCATTGTTCGCGATGAATATACTCTAATGTGCCTATGCAGTGGCAAAAAAGATCAGGGTATTTTGATCCCAGTAACCTGCAAAAAAACAAACAAACCAGCATCTGTTATATCCAAAGCTCAGTCATTGAAACTTTTGCACATGTTGTGCACAATGGTCCTGCAATTGATGAAAGATGCTGTAGCTTAGCAACAGTTTGTATTGTGCAGGTTGCAAATCTCCACAATGCACAGAAACTACTCAATTTATTAAATGGCAATAAGATAGGATTGTACATGTTTAAGATATATAATATAATTCACAAATAAATACACGATAACCTTCCTTCCCCTTGAAAAGAAAGATAAGGGATTGTGCAACAAGTACCAGTTGGTTGCCCAGTTTGGACCACTATGATTGGAGATCATGATATGGACACAGCACTTGGGCTTGTTTACTAACACTGGGTAATTCTGCCCATTACAGTAATTCATAAAAAAACAATCAGCAATTCGATTTGGTTAATCTACTTTAGGTAGAATAATGGAAGCACATTTCTGATTTGTTATTATGGCTTACTGCACTGGGCTGAGTCCCACTTAGTGGCCCATTGACTCTGCCTAATTAGAAATATTTGTCAATTACCATTTTTGTCCTTCATTTCAAGCCATGGTCCCGTCTCTTTTTATTATAGTACTTATGTTTAAACTAAAACAACTTTGTTTTTTGGAGCTAAATCAGGGATGCCTTTTCTGTGGCCTGCAGTCTTGTAGTAGATTGGGGGCCACAGGCTTGAAATCTCTGGGCTAAAGCACTTTTTGATTCCTGCACACAGGCAATAAAGATAAGCAGTTACTTATATCACCCCTCACAAGTCTAGCCCAATATATATTTAAATATCACTTGTTATTTCTTTTGTGTTAAATTTGACCTTTATTTTAAGTGCAAACTTAACATACAAATTGTTCCATAAAGAGAAACTCCAATATTAAGGCAAATACCATTCAGTTAATCTTTTTTCTATGTTGATCAAACACTTGTAGATATGACTGCCACTTGTTTCACGCCGATAATAAATATCTTGGATGTACCTATGCTCATACTCTTTGTTTCGGCAATGCATTATTTAAACAATGTAAATGAGTAATTTTACTTTTTTTCAGTGTAACTTTCTTTGGTAATTTATGTTGAAATGTTTTTCTCTCTGGAGACACTGTTAATTTATTATAGCAGGTCACTGCTGCGTTAAAACCCGCTGTGCTAGCCAAGAGGATGATGCAGTAATCTAGAATAAAGCATCCAGCCTGTCAAAATAACATATTTAACGTGTATACACAATGCAAATGCCACTATCAATTGCCAAATATCCATAGGAGTCTTTAACGGACCTGATATTAACAATATTTTCAAGGGCAGAGAAGCTGGCTGTGTTCTCCGAGAGATCTATATTTGGTGTACATCTCATTCTGAATTCATTGTTATGATGTAATCCTGATTGTCTTTATTCGTATTCTTTTTTGCCTACTTTCCCAGCGCTATCAAAGGCCAGCATATTGAAAAAAATAAACCTTTTATACATATTTTTGCCTTTAATGTACTTGTGCATTTTTAAAGAATATAGCTGAGATGTATAAAAGCGTAATTATGGTGCAAGAGAATGCTCAATTAGCATACAATTAGCTTGGGACAACATTTTCTCCAACCTATCTTATACATCTTACTCTATAATTAAAATTGTATTTAAAAGTTTATAACAATAAAAAAAGCATGATTAGTAGATAAAGGAGAAGTTCGATTGCTCATAGCCCTCTACTGAAACCAGTAACTCAGACCACTGATATTTTGATTATAATGCAATAGGGACTGCACACTTGAATATCAAAAAGAAAGAATATTAATATAATGAAAAATACCTAAAGTAGTAAAGCCCTACACATTTAAACCTGCAGAGCAGTGTTTCCCAACTATGGCTCATGAGCAACATGTTGCTCATCAACCCCTTGGATGTTGCTCCCAGCGGCCTTAAATCAGATGCTTATTTTTGGAATTCTTGACTTGAAGGCAAGCTTTAGTTGCATAAAAAACAGATGTACAGGTATGGGATCCGTTATCCGGAAACCCGTTATCCATAAAGTTCTGAATTATGGAAAGGCATCTCACATAGACTCCATTATAATAAATGAATCCAAATTTTTAAAAAGGATTTCCTTTTTCACTGTAGTAATAAAACAGTAGCTTGCACATGATCCAAACTAAGATATAATTAATCCTTATTGGAAGCAAAACCAGCCTATTGGGTTTATTTAATGTTTATATGATTTTCTACCTTTATTAAGGCACGAAGAGCCAAATTACGGAAAGATACGTTATGCGGAAAAACCCAGGTCCCGCGCATTCTGGATAACAGGTCCTATACATCTAATGCCAAACAGAACCTCCTGCAGGCTACACAGAAGCTACTAATAGCAAACAAGCTAAATGTGGCACCCCCAGGAACTTTTTGCATGTTGCTCTCCAACTTTCTTTACATTTGAATGTGACTCATGGGAAAAAAATGTTGGGCACCACTGCTGTAAAGGGTCTTCATCAGGGGACTCCTTTATATTTTTTTACCCTGATGAAGATCCTTTACTGGTTGAAACGCGTAGGGCTTTTCTACATTATGTATTTAGTATTTTTGATTTAATAAATATTCTTTCTTTTTGATATTTGAGTGTATGGTCCTGATTGCATTATAGTTACTATATTGGAGCCTGTTATGGGTTGCCTCAGGTGTACCTACACTTCTCTATATTATTTTGGGTGTGCTCTATTTACCATTGTTGCACTGTTATTTTTAGGTCTGAAAAATTCCTAATGACTGATCCATTGAACCAATGGAATTGACCTAAGGGTGGTGGCCCAGCGACAAATCTCCTCTTATTCGGGCGACTAATCTCCCTGAAATGCCTTCCCACTGGCAAGAGTGTAAATCGCCTGCGGGATGGCACTAGGATCGCTCCGATTTTTCCGAAGTCGTCTGAAGCTTCCTCACGAGGCAGCTTTGAAAATAGAAGCAATCTGAGTGCCGTTCTGCCGGCGATTGACATTCTTGCCGGTGGGAAGGCATTTCGGGGAGATGAGTCTCCCAAAGAAGAGGAGATTTGTCGCTGGGTGACTAATCTCCCCGGAACGCTACGCGTGCCACCACCCTAAGGATACAATCTGATCTTTCTTTGAACAATTCCTGCAAAATGAAGTAGATAGGAAACCTGCAGAATTGCCCATTTGATCTTTGACTGATCTGCCCATAATGTTTTGCCTTCACAAGGAACTTGTCAACTGTGTAGTAGAACAATATGGCAGCTCTTTAAGCGCTTTTATAACATGCTATTGTCTACACCTGAAGTTACTGCCATTTTAGAAAGAAATTAAAAGAAATGAAGCGTAATGAAAATAAACATATGAGGGGTTATTACCAACTGCAAGTGCAGTGTGCAACGTGTGATTTTGATGCAAGCAAAAGTTCATTTTCCCACAATGCAGCATTTCCCCCATGAAAATCCATAAAACTGCGGCCACAAGTGGGAGATGCATCTGGCGCAATAGCTGCCGATGCGGTCAGGATGTCCTCACTTTGTGGCGTTCGGCAACAAATGGACATCTGCCCCAATTCTTTAGGCATAAATTCTCTGCATCTATTGAAGCTGGCAATTGTGAAAACCCAGGGACCACCACCACCTTGGAGAGTGGCATCTATAGGTGCACTTATTCATGATTTTTGGAACAAATAGGGGCTCAGCACAACTATGTGGAAGTGCAAGAAGCAGCTTAAGCTCCAGTACCTTTAATGAATACAATATATTTGCACAATGATTGATGCAAACTTGGTGCAACTGCACTTATAGGTTGTAAATGACCCTATAGGGGTGTAATACTTGTGAGAAAGAGATGCCTCATTCACCAGGAATTCACTGAGAAAGAATTTGCTACGTGACTTTTGACCAGACTGTTTTAGTGCTGCTTAGTCATTTTTATTAATTGGCTGCAAAGGGAAATTATATCAATTTACCACTAGAACATGTTGTCATTGTTATCACATGTGAACACTGTGTTTCTTTTAATGGCATGCTCTTATCCTACATAATTTTTCCGGACGGTTTTCAAAATGAAGAAATGCTAATTCCATCTCTCCTGATGATGGGTCAAAGTTACTCATAATGTTTTGAATGCTCAGAATTGTGGAGAGATTGCATCTCACTCAGCACAGACAATTACTGAAAGCAAGTACTTTCTATGGAGCAGTTGTAACCAAAGAAACCTGAATTAGCACTAGCACAGGGGACATAAAGGATTCTAGTTATAGACACTGGGAAGTATTAGCGGTATTGGCGCCAAGTGTGACATTAGTTTTATTGGGTTTCTGCCCCTCAAGCTACATATCACATTGACCTCTCTCTCTCCTTTTGGACCACACTAAACCCATTCTTTTCTCTGTGCCCTTTTATCCCTATTGATTGTTCCCATATCTTTGTTCTCCTCTTTATTGTGTTTTCCCTAACCCCCTCTTTTTCAATCCACATTCGCCCACATGTCATTTTCAGTTAGACAAGGTTAACTGGTAGGAAACCTACTTTCTGCAAACCTTTGTGCAATCCTAGCTAAGAACCTCAACTTTATCATCTTTATCTCTGCAACTTCCAGTAACTTCCAAATACAACCCAGTTTAGAAAAAATGTGGTATGTGAAACATTTCACTAGAGATATATTCCCCTGGTTTTTCTGTGGGTTTTCTTTGAGCACTCTGGTTTCCTCCCACACTCCAAAAATATACAAGAAGGTTAATTGGCTCCTGATAATATTTACCATAGTGTGTATTTGTAGTCATGATAAGGAAATGAGAAATGGACCTTAGATTGTAAGCTCCACTGGAGCAGGTAGTGATGTGAATAATTTATAATCTCTATAGAACACTATAGACTATGTTAGAGCAATATTATGCAAAGGGTAATAATAATAATGATTGTTAAATAGAAATAATTCACAAAAATGCACAGCTGTGCAAGCCATATATACAAATTTAAAGTATTTTTTTGACAAATGCAGGAGCTGACGAATAGTCTAGCACAATGCCTAGCAGTTAAGCTAAATTTCATGGTTGTAATCATTTACATTAATGATTTAGTTCTTCCTGTAGCCCTACTCATTAGCATGGGGATTGGAAAATGCCCTTTCTGTACTGCCCTTCAAGAGCAGAAAAGGCAGGAGAGCCTAGAAGGGAGAGGCAAAATTAACCACACATAGGCAGATCTACTTGGCAAGGTTGGGCCTGTTTTGGTCACCCACAAACTGGGCCAAATTGGGCTGATACAATCATTGACCCTCAAACAAAGGGGCCTTTATAGACTCATTAGATGGGGACTGCATCAATGGTGAGATGCACTCCTTGTCCAAGGAGTCCAGGGATTTTCAGATCTGTCCAATTGATATCAAGATTATTTGTGGTGGACCCAATAGACTACTGATTGGAGGTACCAAGTTGGCAGCTTGGAAGCAGTTCCCACAGTTATAGATGGGTCTTGGAAATGGGGAGCCTGGACTCCATGGTCTACTTCCTTTATACCAGTTGAGAAATTACCACTTCCTCCTCTCATGTGGCTGGGCTGGAAGTATGGTAAGCAGGCTCCTTGCCGGGCACCTCCAATTGCGGGGAGCCTAGAGTCTTGTAGTTACGCCACTGCATCAACCCATGTATTGCCAGTTTAAGTTTGTAAACTTTTTCACTTAGAAAATTAGATGCATACAGGTCTATTATATAGCACTTTGTAATATGTTGCCACTTAATAATTTAAATTTAAAACTTTAAAAAAAAGAAAAATTGATCATTTCAGACCCTCTCTTTCAGGCCCTCTCTTTTCTTTCTTTCTTATATCCAAATAGTAACATCACTACAGTGTCATTGGGAACATTTTTCAGTGGTTCTGCTGATGAACTACACTTCCCAACATCCCAATGATAGCTGTTGGACAAAGGTTGAAAGTCACTGCTGTACAGCAGAACATATATACAGCAAGATAAAGTAGGACAGAGTTGTCCATCTGGAGGCCTGTGGGCTGAATGTGTAACTTTTTGTGTTACTTAACTACCTTATAATAATCCTACTGCTAATCATGTGAGATAGCGAATAATAGGCCAACGGCATTGGAAACTTGGACAGCACTGAAGTAGGGCATGGTTTCTTTGCCAGTAGTCTGCACGAAGGAAAGCTAACCAGTTAAAGACAGAGCATTCATTTTAGCTTTCTATAAAAATACTTTCATGGTTATTTTTTGCTAATCTGAACTTTACAGCGGACCAGGTTTTCTTTTTTGGGATATAATGATTCTCCTTATTAATGCCCTGAATAGTAAAATACTTCAAGCTTAAATAATCTCACAGTAGAGGTTTTTTTTGGAAACAATCACTTGCCAGCTGTAATTAATCATATTTTATGACTGGAAAATGAATAGCCTTTAAATGGAGATTCAGTATACAATTGTAGTAATTAATTTTGAATGATGGTAGCGTTACAGCTTGATAAATCTCACAAAGAATCTTTCAGCTGTCTTGACACGGGAGCATTTTCCATGTTGTGCTGTCTGCAGGCGTCTAACAAAGGGATGTGCTGTACCTGCATATCAAGATAAGGTCAAAGAGAATATCAGTGATTTTGGCTTCTCTCAAGCAGATTGCAGGCTGCATTAACTATAACTGCCGTAGCAATTTAATGTAACTTTGCCTAATTACAGAGACTGTATAACACTCAAAACTAAGTGGCTTTGTACAGACAATGTCACTGTTTTAATTACAATAATAAAATTCCACATTTTTAGGTTGAAAACGATGTCTGCAGTAAGTGCATCAGTGCCATTCGCAAATGCGTATATACAATAAGGATTTTATTCTGCAAAAAAACGGTTCTTTGGAAATTTAGCCCATAGAAAGGTCCCGGATTCATTCACAGAATCCGAGCAGATGCCCGGAATCAGCTTAAGCAAACACAAAAGGGGGAAAATGCAAACAAATGTGTATCTGAGAACAGAAGGGTTGCATCTGGCAGGTCATTCTGGGACCACTTCTGGAATGGAAAAAAAATCTAACCCAATGAACTGCTCCTGAGAAATGTTAACTACCCTTATGGAGGCTCTCTCTGGAGACCAGGCTTGCTGAAAATTCCCACATTCAATTTCTTTTATAGGACGGAGAGGATGTGAACTGTAGTTATCTAAAGACTTTATTTTTAGCCGGTGTTTTTATTGGAGACTAAAATATTCTTTTTTTTTTAAATACATGAGCACATTGTGGTGGTGGATTTACTGAACACAGAGAGAATTGCAAATGGGACGTCTTTTTTTGGCTATTATATTTATCACAATTGAAGCTACGCACAAAAGATCTCCCATATCCATGACTATATTTATTGCACACCCAATTCATCGATTTCACGCTTCACATTGGTATGCATAGAAAAACTAGAGACAAGATGTATATGCACCTTTTAACCCATAGATTTTAGTTACATTTTTAATATCAGAAATTCTATAATGGTGTTCTAATATAGTCAGAACTATGGTCTAATGTAGAGGGATGCCAAATGCACATGGTAGGTACACAGAGGAGTGTAAATTCCTACAGATCCACATATCTAATATGATCTTTCAGCAGAGATTATGTAGACTTTCTAATTCATAAAGTGTAAAAAATGACAATAGACAAGGTTATGGACTTCCCTGCACATGGGCTACTATTCCTTTATCCAGAATGTGTAATACATAGTATTCATAGTGGCTTGGTGTTCTAGTGTCTTACTTATAATGGGGTCCTCTCTCTCTCCTACTTTGCAGCCCATTGGAACATGACTTTTAATGAAAAGAGATTTCATACTTTTTACACTGTTAACTATTACCCATTTTATGTGATCTATTTTAGGACTATGGCAAATGAGACCTTCTGACCTCCAGAGTGTGTCCTTTTTTGCCTGCAGCTCTTTGTCTATTGCAGATGCTATAGTTCTGACAGATCCCAGCACATGGCAAAAAGAAAAGTGCATCCCCTTCATTTGAATATTAAGCGACTGTAAGATGGGAATTTTGTTTTGACTTCAATGGTCAAAACGCCTTGTTTGCCACAGGCCTAAGGGACAGGGCACAAGGAGCTCTTGCTTTGCTGTTCTCTGCCTGTGTGTTTTTGCAGGCTGAGAGATGCAGGTCTACTCCTTTCCAAGCTCCGTCAATCTGCACTGAAAGTTAAAGCTTCCCCTTTCGTTCAGGCACATGGAGCAGAGGTCAGCCCAAAAAAAGCAAAAGCAGGCATATCAGGCTAACCTCTGCTCTGTTTGCCTGTGCAAAAAAAAACACAGGCCAAGAATAGCTGAGTCAGCGCTCCATGTGCCCTCAGCCTAAAGGTGGCCATACACTATTATATCTGCTCGTTTGGCAAGGTCGCCAAACGAGTGGATCTTAACCCGATATGCCCACTAATGGCAGGGCAATATCGGATGAATCTGAACATCCGGCCATGGGGGCGAACAATCAGATTACAATACTACGAATGGGCTCCGAAGGGTTGCAGGACCGCATCAACTAGCTGATGCGGTCCTGGATCGTACAAAAAAAATCAAACTTGACCTATCGATATCTGGCCAATTTTTGGCCTGATATGGATCGGGAGGACCGTCAGGAGCCCCCACACATGGGCAGATAAGCTGCCGAATCGGTCTAAAGGACCGATATTGGCAGCTTTAATCTGCCCGTGTATGGCCACCTTAAGAGTTTGAGTAGTTTGTTGAGGTTTGTGATGAATCGTCACGTCCATATATTTAATATCATACTTAAAAACAATACATTACAATTAATCTAAGTTATAACTCCTGCTTTGCTAATAGTGTCCAGGCTGAAAATGCTGGAACTGAACTCAGGGTAGCTGACTAATTGGCCCAATGACTGAGCAGATGCATAAAGCTGACCAAACATTTGGATAGCCATCTTCTATTGTTCTACTTGTCCCACAGGAGAAAGCTTAGCAAGTAAAGAGGAGCTGTGGTTATTTACTTCTCCGTCTCCCAATGCAAATGCCACCACAGGCCAATTACATTTTTGATTTGGACAGATCATAAACAGGATGATATTATTGTCTATGTGACAGTTGGGCAGTATAGTCAAAGTTGTCAAACTGCCCTACCAAATCTGGGCAACATGTATGGGCATTTCTTTGACAAATGATTACTATTGGATGCGTGTTGCAGATTTTGGTGGTTTTTATTTAATCCATGCTGTGCAATTGCCTGACCTTTCCTTGGATTCATTGCTAGAATATTCTCTCCACCTCCCCCTTTCTAGGAATGTGTCCGTCTTCCTGTGGGTTATGGGTACTAATGGGAAATTGTAATTTAGTATGCTTAAACTTTTTCTTGGTTCCTTGGCTTTGGTTTCAGTTTACTTGTTTTAATGGCATGCAGATTTCAGAAGAGACTGATAGGCTTCATCGTTCTTATGTTGAGGCATCGTATAGCTTGCAACTGAAACTGAAACATTTGCTGTTAGCAATGTGGCGTCTACCATTTTATATGGAGCATAGGTAATTTATAATTTTTTATTTTCCTTACTTGTACAGCTTGACCCATGTTGCCCTGTAACATATATATATATATAGCTTTTGGATCTATGCATTCTCTTGCTGAAGAAAACACATTGTCAGTATCACTTGGGGTATTGTATTTCCACTATAATCTACTTGGGATGCCTCATCCTCTATCCTCATCTTGGAGTTTCATATTATGTTCACACACAGGCTTTGTCTAATGCAATTGGCCACTACTGAGTACATTGTTATGCCACCATTTTATCCTTACAATGAAATATCCTGCTCTAGATCTTCTCTTCGTGTTTTTCTCTTATACAGCAAGTGGATTCAAGAAGTTGGATCCAGTCATAGCTGCAATGTATTTCTCTGTGTGCTGTCTCTAATGTCTCCTGTAGCTTTCTATCTTGTGGAAACACAGCAGACTTCAACTCTGCTCATAGCAATTTTAAAATTGTATTTTTCCATTTATCAGGGCTGCCTATTTTGTCCTAAGCAGGTTCTGTCTGTGTAGGCTTCTTCTGTTATCTTTTGAACCTTGAACCTTTCACCTTCGCCTTTCAAGCTCGCTTTCTTTTCCTTTGGAAAATTTGTCTACAAAACAAGACTTACACATTTGCTTCTTTATAACTTTATAGGTTGACAGTATTCAAAGTCAGACCTGGCACACAGTCCTCTTCTCTCCAAGTGCATTTTGTAGGCAGGTGGATCTGCTCTTATCTTCAGCTCCGCATAGCTTTGGACAGGTACAGCTTTGGCCTGAGTGCAGATGCATGGAGCAATTATACATCAGTGATCAGATTTAAATTATCAGACCAAAAGTGTCCTAAGGGCCAATGGACTGGATACCTTGATATGTGGATTAATTATTTTTCCGTATGGCAGATGATCCAAGATAAGCAACAGTTGTAACAATCAACTGTAGTGCACTAGATGCCATTAGATTGTACACTGGTTTAGAACTATTTCTCCATAAATTCACAACATGGCTCAGCCAGATCTTTTTTATTAGCAGGAGTCTGTTCTACTTTACACAGTTCATACTTTTCTAAAGGAAAACCACATTTTCTGCTATGTGACTGGCAGCTCAATACATCAGATGGACATTTGTACAAGCATTACATAAATAGTTTTGCATTTTTTTTCCACTGAAACATCTTGTAAAAAGAACTTGTTGGCAGACTTCTAGCAAGTCGTAAACCAGCCATCTACTACCAGGGGTGCATGGGCAGAGACTGCATCTTTTAGATTGTAAGCTCAATTGAGCCCTCTTTACCTCTGTTGTATTATTGTATTTTGCTTGCCTGCTTGTTCATTTTACTTGTCTAGTTAAAGGACCACTAATGCCCACAATGGATTTTTTTCCATTGATGTATCTAAAAGGATGTGGTATGTGTGTCCTTAGGAGCAACAGTTCAACGAGGGCTTTGTTCTGTACCTTTAAGGGTCAGGGCACACACTCAGTTTCGGGGAGATTAGTCGCTCAGCGACAAATCTCGTCTTCTTCGATGTAGGGATGCACCGAATCCGCTATTTTGGATTCGGCCAAACCCCCGAATCTTTTGCGAGCGAATCCGAACCCTAATTTGCATATAAAAATTAGGGGTGGGAAGTGGAAAACATTTTTTACTTTGTTTTGTGACAAAATTTGCATATGCAATTAGGATTCAGTTCGGCCGGGCAGAAGGATTCGGTCGAATCTGAATCCTGCTGAAAAAGGCCGAATCCTGGCCGAATCCCGAACCGAATCCTGAATCCCTACTTCGGGGGGCGACTTAGCTCCCCGAATGCCCAAATATATTAATCTTCTTTTTCTTCATTTATACTTAGGTTTAGTGCTATCCACATACAGATGATCAGAACACAAGCATTATCAGATCAGCAGGCAGCAATGTTAGGTATAAAAGCAAATAGAGACCATTTTGCCTCTAGTGATAAAAAAAGGCACATAAAAACATTTGTGCCAATGATTAGTTTGTAGCTGATTTGTCTGCCCACAGGATAACGACAGCCTAATCATCAAAGGGGCTCAGGGGGAGGAGGGCAAATGGCTTTGCCCCCATAAACTTTCAATGATAATCACCTAAAATCACCCAGTAATTTATTGCTGAAAATGTGGCACTATTTTCAAGAAATAAGCACATTTTGCTGCCGATCCACAGGATTACAAAATGTTCTGTGTGCTATTGCCCATAGATAAAGCCTTAGGGAGTTACAGGACAGTCTGGACCAAATTGTTCTCTTCTATAATTTAGCTACCCTAACAAGATTTTGAAATGGTTCTGTTCTAAACCACACACACTGCTAAAACTGTGTTTAAAAAGTATTAAAGCATTACATGTGTGCCAGACTGGTATATATGCACAGGTCAGGTAGACATGGGGAAAGTATACATTCTGATGGAAGGGGTATAGACAAATAACATTTTCTGCACCTCAAAATTCCAAAATTAGTGCAATTGTGTTCAGAGCTTGGGATCACATATTAATAAAGAATGCTTCCCCATTAAAATGACATCATATTACAATAAAGAACAAAATACAAGCATATAATATGGAAACTACACTTCAAAACTCTGCTTTTTTGGAATTTTTAGTACTTGCTGTGGCTTTTGCATTTGAATTAGCATTACATGACAACTTGTCGCAAAGTGACAAATGCAGTGATAGATAGGAAGCTGCAGTGCTAGACAATGGCTCATTGCTGTTATATGCAAAGTACTGTGTATTTTTTTTTGCTTTTTATCCATCATGACATGCAGCTTCTTACTGAGGCTAAGGTACTTAAAGGCCCAAGAAATAGTTACCCCTTAGGGCAGAGACACACGTTCAGATTAGGGGAGATTTAGTTACCTCTTCTTCGGGGCGACTAATCTCCCCAAACTACCTCCCGCCGACTAGGATCTCTTCATTTTCCGTAGCCACCTGAAGTATGCTCGTGAGGCAACTTTGGGCGACTTCGGAAAATGAAGCGCACCGATTGCTATGCCGCTGGCGATTTACATTCTAGCTGGCGGGAGGCAGTTCGGGAGATTAGTCGCCCTAAAGAAGAGGAGATTTGTCGCTGGGCGTTTTACAGCAGCCCTTCTGGCAATTACTAGATTAATTGAATTCCTCTCTCTGCAAAGCACTTACTTAATTACAAGATTGAGATTAAAGTCACACAGTTTGCTTGTGGACTCACAAAAGGCATTACGACAATAATACATCCGATGAGCTAATGACCAAAGAGGCGAATTTGACCCGTTTTGTTTCGCCAAAAATTTGCCCATTAAAGTCTATGGGCGGCAACATTTTTTTGATGTGAAGCAAATTGTTTTTGATGCGCGTCATACAAGTCTATGGGCGAAACAAGGCGAAAAAATTCACCCATCCCTACTCGTGAGGCAACTTCAGCTGACTTTGGAAAACGAAGCACAATGGTTGCCATCCCTCCGATGATTTACATTCTAGCCTGCAGTTCGGGGAGATTAGTCGCCCCGAAGAAGAAGCGATTTGTCGCTGGGAGACTAATCTCCCTGAATCTGAGTGTGTGTCTCTGCCCTAAAGGTAATGTTACACCTAGTGATTCAGGGAGATTTAGTCTGACCTCTTCTTTGGGGCAAAATTTTTTTGACACACATCTTTTTTTTTTTTACGCCGCATGCCGCTATACAAGTCTATAGGCGTCATTTCCTCGGCGAAACAAGGTGAAAAAATTTGCCCATCACTACCAAAGAGTTATAGCAGGTTTGTAGTTTAAAGGAAGCAGACAAGCTTGCACAGGGGTGTTTTGGGGGGTCCTTGTCACCCTGAGGCAGCCTTTCTGATGCCGCCCCACCTCGCACCCAACGCATATCATTTCCAGTGCTAGAGCGGATGTAGGGGGCAGCATCGATAGTGTGGAGAGCGCAATCCAAAAATTGGAATTTCGGCTCCTAAAGTTACCAGGAGCAGCTTTTTTTGCTGCCCCTGGTAACTTGCAGGCTGCTGACGCCTGAGGCAATATTCTCAACTCACCTCATGGCAGCAGCACCCCTGAGCCTGCATTGCGATTGGTTAGCTTATATGCATGCTTAATGTAAAATAGGTAGGTGCTATTATGATAAGTCAGCATTATAAGAAAATTGGATGCATCTAAGTATAAAAACAAAACAATTAAAATACATAAGGAAAATACTCAATTTTGCCAGGAATTTTGAATAAGAAAAACAAGATTGTTGCCTTTAGTTCCCCATTAACTGATAATTAGCATGTAGACTGCAAATGTGCCCAACATCGGAGGTTGAATTAGTAAACCTAGTCGGTAACAAATAACATTATTCAGAATGGAAAGTCCATACAGTTCATTTCCATTTATGAGTTTGATGCACCAGTTATGCATTTTATTTCTGTATTTATATAACAGATCAATTCAATATTGTTCTCCATGGTTCTTTGTACCCAACCTGGTAGATATAAAGATATAGCTAAGACCACCGTGTTGGAAAAAAGTTTGGAGCACAAAAGAAGTCGGAAGTCCGGAGCGTGCATGTGTTCCAGAGTTTGCCCAAAATTCATTGTGAATGCAGCTGCAATCAATCAAGCCAATTCTACAGCTGTGAAAATAGGGATGACTGGAATAACTTTCCTTGGAATGAGAAGGTAATGTATCAGCAGGAGTAAAGGACTGTACACTATCAATAGCTTTTCCTATCACTTCAGTGCCTTCAAGGGAATTGCACAATGCTAGCACTTTGATGGATTAGATAGGTTAACAATGAGTCATACGTCCATGAGCACAAAAGGCTCGGAGAATTACTGTAGCAATTCTGTCTTTGTCTTAATAGTTTATATTGTCATCACATCATGCCGCTTGCTTTTGTATGCTGGCAGTGAGGCCCCAAGATGTCTTTGTGGAAACACCTAAGGGTAGGGGCACACGGCGCGATTCGTTTTCTATTGTCGTCCGAAGTTGCCTCGCTGGGCGTTTCCGGGCGACAGTAGAAAAAGAATCGCCGCGTGTGAATTAGCGCAGCGATTTCGCCGCGATTTGCATTGACGCCAGCGCCAAAGTTAGCAAAGCTATTTCGGCTTAAAAAACGCAGCGACAACTCGCCCAGCGCAGAATCGCGGCGAAATCGCGCCGTGTGCCCCTAGCCTGAATGTTTCATTTAATTAACAGATTTCAAAACTCTATGGATTGGCTTTCAAATGAAAAAGTATGGCAGGTATCTTCCCATCTCATTGAATGACAATGCAATTTCCAGTAGTGGAAACATACAGTTTTTTTTTACCAAACTGGTATCAATCCATGTTGATTGCAGAACAGCCACAGAACAAATGTTTTTAGCTTTTTTAATAATATAGATTACCATTGCATCCCTTTATTTAAAAACAATACTTTTTTGTTTAGAAGTTTACAGTTTTAAGAAGGAAAGGAAGCTTTGTGTAGCTTTTTACACCATGGAATACTGTGTCCTATTAACATCAAGGAGAAATGATGCAAGTCATTCTGCATGGGCAAACAGTTGGCATGCTGGTGTTGGTATGGTAACTCCAATGTAACCTAGGTTATCTTAATTTCTCATTCATTTATAGCACTGGTTTTATCAATGTAAAATATCTATTTTTTGCCTCCAAATCACCAGAGAATAGTTGCCCTAGGCTCTGAAATTCCTGTGAATGCAGAGATCATGAAGATGATAATGCCTGAAGAAGCAACACTGCCCAAAGCACCCAGACGAGCCCCTAGGGCAACACAACGTTTACATTTTGTTTTTCGGTGTTTGAGGCAGACCCCACTTAAATGTTTGTGTAAATATCAGGAGGTGCTTCAAAAACAGAACCAGTAGTTGTAACAAATAAATGTCAAAACCAACGAGGCTTAGCAAGAGACACAATACTAATATTGCACCAGGTTCTGGGAAGCCAAGTAACCAAGTACACCATTGCACTAATCTCCCCATCACTGGAGAAGAACAGGCCGGTACATTGAGAACCAAGCACATGAGCATTTTTAAATTGCTCTTCAGCCAACTCATCATTGCATGCGCCACTATAGCAAGAATCTGGCCAATTTGTTTCACTCTTGCAAATGGTACCCTTTTCCTCACAATCAAAACCTTTTACAGCAATCCACTTAGACCACTGTAATATTTCTGCAAATGGCTATGCGAATAGAATACCTACACATTTTTAATGCCATCAAGAACCACTTTCTACCCCAATCTCCTACAGGGATTAAAGTAATAATACATGCAAAATGCACAGTCAGCCAGGGTCCTTTGTAAGGATAAGGGCAGACAGGAAGATTCAGGGAGATTTAGTCGCCCGAGAATAAAGCACCTCTTCTGCGGGGCGACTAAACTCCCCGAAATGCCTCCTGCCGGCTAGAGTGTAAATTGTTGGCGAGATGGCACTAGGAGCGCTTCATTTTCCGAAGTCACCCGAAATTTCCTTGTGAGTAGGCTTGGGTGAATTTGACCCGTTTTGTTTCTCCAAAAATTCGCTGCTTGTGAAATGTCACTGACGCCCATTAAAGTCTATGGGCGGCAACAATTTTTTGAAGTGCAGCGAATTGTTTTTGATGCGCGTCATACAAGTCTATGGGCGAAACAAGGCGAAAAAATTCACTCATCTCTACTCGTGAGGCAACTTCGGCTGACTTTGGAAAACGAAGCACACCGGTTGCCATCCCTCCGACGATTTACATCCTAGATGGCAGGAGGCAGTTCGGGGAGATTAGTCGCCCCGAAGAAGAGGCGATTTGTCGCTGGGAGACTAATCTCCCTGAATCTGAGTGTGTGTCTCTGCCCTAAGGGTAATGTAACACCTAGAGATTCGGGGAGATTTAGTCGCCCGGCAACTAATCGCCTCTTCTTTGGGGCGACTAATATCCCCAAACTGCTTCCCTCTGTCTTCTGCCTGCTACAATGAAAAAACGCCTGCGGCATGGCACTCGTGTCGCTATGTTTTCCGAAATCGCCCAAAGAACCTTACGAGGAAACTTCGGACGACTTTGGTAAACAAAGCGCCGCGAGTGCCATGCCGCAGGCGTTTTTTCATTATAGCAGTCGGAAGACAGGGGGAAGCCGTTCGGGGAGATTAGTCGCCCCAAAGAAGAGGCGATTTGTCGCCAGGCAACTAAATCTCCCCGAATCTCCAGGTGTGACGTTACCCTTAGAGTTTTCTGTAGTGCTATAACTATGATAGGAACTAAAAAGTCGCACCCCAAACAGACAAACAGGGTAAATAAGTGATAGAATTTTCCTCTGAAATGCTGGTCATGCTAAACGAATTTGTTCTCTTTTTCAGCTGGTTTGATGGGCATAGAAAACTGAACATTCAACCATGATTGGCTTTTCTTTTTTTAAGGGCTCAATTAAATATGTTAATTTAATTACTACTGTGTTCTTTTGTTCTGCAGAATTTAAATACACATTGTATAATTAGACAAAAGACAAAAATTGTTGAGCTGATAGCTTGATGGCTTCTTTTGTCTCCTCTCCATCAGATGATTCAAGATAAACATCTCTGTTGCTTTCTATATGCAGATTTTACCATTTTCTAAAAGTAAAAAATAAACAAAACTTCGAGCATTCCACCAGAGGCTGAGAGGATCAGCAGGGAATCGCAGTGAAGCTGTGCATAAATAGTATATATATTTCTGACTATACTTGAAAGCCCTTATCAAGGTAGCAAATGAAAGTCAACGGGGTGCCTTATATTGCTGTGTTTGTTTAATATTGCTGAAAACAGTGTATCATATAATGGGAAAAGGAGAAAATGTAAATGCAAATGCTAGCTTATAGTTATACATCACAAGATGAATGGTTTGAATAGCACAAAGCTAATATACTAACTTGGTACCTGTATCTATAGACTGACTGTCTGCAGTTTGTATAAACAATGTTTGTTTCTGTAAATAGAAAATGTTTGTTTCTGTAAATAGAAAATGTATGTTTTATTAAAAACTTTGCCAGGCGGCTGACTCCTGACAGGCACTCTTTCTGTAAGCCACAGCCACACACTGTCCCATTGTCTTGTGATCTGCTTGTTTTACTCTTTATACTGTGTTACCTGCTCAATACAGAAGAGCACTGATTCACACATTCCACTTATGAGCGGAGTACCGACTCATGACACACAGTCAAATATCTCCCATTTGCACCTATAAAAGGCACCAGCAGACTATTATTTAAATTAAAGGAAAACATTACCCCCAAAATTAATAATTAAGCAACAGATAGTTTATATCCTATCAAGTGGCATATTAAAGAACCTTACCAAACTGTCATGGGAAAAATTACATAACTGGGGGCAGCTGGGAAATTGACAAAATGTCTAGCCCCATGTCAGATTTCAAAATTGAATATAAAAAAATCTGTGTGCTCTTTTGAGAAATGGATGTCAGTGCAGAATTCTGCTGGAGTAGCACTATTAACTGATGCATTTTGAAAAAAACATGTTTTCCGATGACAGGATCCCTTTAAGTAAACATTGCCTTATTACATCTTTTACGCTGAGTCCCCAATTTATGATATTCTCTGTGATGCCTCAGAGATCTGACCACCTGACCAGAAATACTGCAGCTCTAACTGTAACAAGAAGAAGTGAGGAAGCTAAACACAGTTATTGGCTCATGTGACCTAACATGTATAATTTGTTTGTGTGCACCGTGAATCATAGGGGCAACCCTTATTTCTTAAAATTGCAATATACTATTTAGTATATTATTATGAAAATGGTTTATTTAAATGAAGCAAGGATTTACATATGAGCTGTTTTATGCCATACTTTACTTTAAGCTGGCCATACACTAGCAGATTTTGTCATCCTCAAAAAGATCTTATCAGCTATGTGTTTAATTTTTCATCCATCGGTGGTTAACGATATGTAAGAGACTTTTGTCGCAAGATCATACAGTTATTTGTTTCTTTGTTTAATTTCACATTTACCAAACAGAAATATCCTTAATGACGGGGAACATATAAGGTTAATCAAGAGACAAATTAAAAAAAAGGATAAACCCTCAGAGACCAAAGGCAAAGCCAAAATCCAAACCATCAAAAATACCCTGTAACTCAACAATTTTTTTTATAAAAATAGACATTTTCAAAATTTCATCTTAAAATTTATATTTACAGAACCAAAAGTATTCCGCCTTACAGATTTCGTACCTACCAGTACTTAAGGCCTCCATATACAGGCCAATATAAACTGCCGACAGATTAAGTTGGCAGTTTATTGGGCACTGTATGGCCACAAAGTGCCAAGCTGGCAGGGTGCCATAGGCAATCCACCATCGCAAAGGCTAGGAAGTGTTGCCAAAGGTGGACAACACAGGGCCTGAACTAGGAGAAGGCAGGAGAAGAGGAACATGCCTGGCTAACCTCCAGGTTTACCTTCCCTAGGCATGTGCCTTATCTGCCTACCCGTTGTTGCAGCCCTGTGGCCACCTCAAGGTAGCATTCCACGTCACAGCCAAACGCTGCCCATCTCCTGTCTCTATATACATAGTTAAGAGCAACTCTCTATTCTAGGAGCGCATAAAGATTAGTTCCTCAGGGTATGATAAGAAAGGCAAGGTGCAAAAATAAAAAAAATGACACTTTGCGCCTTTCCCTGCCATTGTAAATGAGCCCTTAGGCTCATATTCCCTGGTATAAAGTTAAAAAGCCATTATACTAATATATTTTTCAATGTGTCTCAGGAATAACTGAACATGTTCAGCTGTGTCTCAGTCAACTGTCAAGATAACATCCGAGAGTCGGTCAGCGGAGAATCACACTGCAGGTCCTTGACACTCATTATGTCAATGTGAACGCTCTGAGATGTCACCAGCTGAGCTTATAATATTTTTAATTATTGGATGATAACAATTCAAGATCATAAATGACATGTATTTCCTTTTTGCAAGATCCAGCCAACCTCCCTGTCTGTGTTCATATAAAGGTGCAGTCACACTTTCAGATGTCCTGGTGAGAATGCCTGACATTGGATTGGCATTTTACATTCATTAGTTTGTGTTTAGCTTTTCCAGTTCTCTAAACTCAAGCAAAATACCAACCCAAATAAATCAGTCACCTTATTGTGCCAGTCCAGATCCATTTTTGCTCTTTGCCAGACCAATAACAAATAATATATGTTTAACCAAGAAGGTACATACTAGCTAATACTCTGGGACCATAATTTATAAATTATAAATCGATTTATATAAGTTCCCATTTTCTAGATATATATATTATATCTTGTTCCCCGAGTACCCTCCTCCAGTGTTGGACTGGGATGCCAAGGGCCCACCAGAAAAACTTAGACCGTGAGCCTACTTTCAAAACTATTATTCCTTCTCTTCTCAATCAAGCTCTTTATTCTTCTAGTCTTTTATCTCTACATACTATATTCTATTCTTCCATTATTAAGCCCCTAAAAGAAACAGGGAATGACCATGAAATAGGCCAAATGGTTAGAAGCAAGAAGCCCACTGACACCTGGGTCCACTGGGAGTGGATTTTTATTATTATTTTTCATTTTTTATGTTTTGCATTTTTCATTTTTGCATTGTTTATTTCTGTATTATTTACTCTATATATCTTTTGCGTGTTTTTTGTTACCACTCATATGAAAACAGACACGTTAAGTGACATCGTCGTGATTGGACTAGTCTGTATGTAAATAGATACTTGTTTTGTCAATTGTTTCTTCAATTGTAATTGGCTGTGGTATACACTGTTTTTTGATTGGTCACAATCGCTTTAAAAGGGATGTTTAGATGTGTGCTCATTAGCCTATGAGTAAGTGCCCCAACAGGCACGAAATGTGTTAGGCCTTCATTTGTTTGTCCTAATAAATGGCTTGAACTCTAAATTACATTTTTGTTACTCTTTTGGTGAAAAACTCACAACTTCGTTTGTTGCTATTTGCTTATGCACCTGCGGACTGGGGTGAACTGTGAGTATACTTTTCTCCTCCTACATTCACTGCCCCTGTGATTAAATGCAGTGCTGATAATGGCAATTTGCATCAATTCTGCTATTTTACATACTGCAGACCTACTAAAATGTGTTTTTGGTGGTGATTATATGCCAGGGCAAAATAGACTTCCATTTTCTGTCCAGGGATCCAAATGATTGGATTTTCCCTATCTGATTTCCAGATTGGGTAAACATCCACTTGTTTGGCAAGCTTTATACAACATTCTATCAACTTTGTAACAGTAACTTTGCAACTTTGTAACTGAGGCTCTGCTATTATTGCCCTGAAAGCAACTGTCAATTAAAATTGTCGTGCCAGATACAATTTGCTTTTGTCCCTTGACAACGTTCATCTCTGGAAGGTATGTTTGGGAGATTGGGTTTCAAATGAGACACAAAGTTGAAGGGATTCACTAAGTTTGGAATAATATTTAAGATTTTTTTTGTACATTTCTACTTTAATGGCCCTTCCATTTTACTTGGGCACCACTGGACCCCTGGTACCACTGCCATTGTTCTTAGAATTCAGTTTTATTTACATTTTTGGATTTCTATGCACATTCTATTCTTTATATAAATAGTCAATGCAGAACTAGACTTCAGTACAAACTACTATCTCCAAATTTCATTTTTGCAGCAGTCTTTGCTGTTGTTTTGCAGTGGAAATTCTGCCTCATGGGTAGATAGAGTGCTCAATCTATGAGGGGTGGGCAGGGAGAGGCATGTAATCAGATCATGAATCCAGGGATCAATGCAGAAACCAGCAGCCCATGGGCATAGGTGCTCTGTAAGTGAGTGCTCCCCACTAGGTACCAGTGGCAGCAAAAATGCCGCTCCTGGTACTTTAAGAGACGAATTTCCACCTCTTCTAGCACAGAGAGTGCAGTTAGGCTCTCTGCACTAGCGTACTGGCCCTCTCTGCTGCCCTCGTGAACCCCATCAGGCGCAAAAAAGGTAAGCGCACGGTGGAGGGGGGGCAGCTGCAACTGCTGCTGCCTCAGGCCAGGATCGCCCCTGGTGAGCACGTAAGAGGTGCATTCTTGTGGTCATTAGTACATCATTACTTGAGTCCCTGGGATAAATACATGACTAGTGATGGATGAATTTCTCCAGATTCACCCAAAATTTGCGAATTTACTGCGAAATTCGTGAAATGCTCATTTCGACGCCATCGACAATTCTGACGCAGGCAATAATTCCGATGCTGGCGACAATTCTGATGCCCATTAAAGTCAATGGGCACCTAGAATTGTTGCCAGCGGCGGCAATTTTGCGAATTTATTCGCCAGTGGCGAAATGCGGAAATTTGCCACGAATTAGCGACTGGGGAATAAATTCGCCCATCACTATAAATGACCCCTAGTGACTTATGCAAGATGCCTGGATGCCGATATATTAAGCGTACCTGCTATAGTTGCATGCATAAGTATATGGAGATTTAGTTTTGGTTCTGACATTGTTCATATGGTAAAGCTGGCTTATATATTATATTTTATATCCAGGTATAGATCATGACACAGCTGCATTCTTACCTTGTATAGTATATTTTTAAATTGCATTTTCAGATATTCAGATATTGGAGATCAGAGTGTTGATGTTTCCCTAAGACAAGGAAATTGTATGGAGGGTTTTTTTGCTTTGTTGTTGACTGCTTTTCCCTCTACAGGTTTTATATTGATTATTTTTGCACCTAGCACCACAATCAATAATTTTTTGTATAGCATATCAGTAATATAACCACTATTATATGGAGGTGTTGAATCCAACTGTTAAATTCTATATGGTGTAGCACTAGCACCTAGCTTATGGTTTGAAGGGATAGAACGGCTAGTGTTACTGTGCAATCATATTGGGTAGATTTTTGGAAGGTCCTTCAAGTAGTAGCACCTAAGAAATGTGTTAAGCCTCTCAAAATGCCACTTTACTGCAAATGAAGGTTTCTCTGATAGTGATGCAAAGCTACAATTGCCACACCTAGTCAGACCTAACATGGTTTACAAATGTCAGGAGTACTTTAATAGCATACAGACGTAACCACCTAAATGGAAGTACAAGGCACACTAGCACATTAACCTAATTTCAGCAATAGCAACAGGAGTTCTGCCTTTGGCTAATCCCTAAATGCAGCTGAATATTAAAGCAATTATTGAACTATATACTTTGAGTTAACTGCATGTGCCTGGACAGAAGTACCATTACGGGCGCAACTTGTTTTGATGCTTCTTTATCCCATTGTAGTGTTTACAAAATATTTATCATAGTTTCTGTTGCAAATGCCATTCCAAATGTTTTGTAAGGGCATAATATTGGCAAGTGGCAGGTTATGTTGTCTGGTAAAACAAACAAGTTTTATATTACAGAAGCATATTTTCTAAAACGTTTACTAGTTCCATGTTCACATACGGAACATTAACGTTGTATGAACTCTGGTCCGTTTTAGAAGGCCTATAAGAATATGAATATTTAACTATATGTTGTTTTTCTATAGATAATATCTGCAAAGAAGTCACAATGACCTTGCAAGGATTCCAACAATCTGAATCTATTTGGCAGGCTTTTAAATGTAGAAGCGGTAGGATATTTTTTAATAATATGTTGAGCCTCAGCAGTGTTACAAACATTTGCCAAGGACTGACAACAAAGTGACCAGTTCCATTATTTGTGGTAACAAATGAATAGCAACCTATTTTTTTTTTTTTGTTAAAACATCTATAGAATGTTGTTTAATAGGCAGAAGGAAGACTTTCTTTTGCTTCTGACTAGAAGGTTTCCTGCTGTTCTAATGAATTCTATTAAATATTCCTAGTGCAGCCAGCACAGATTCAAATTTAATGATAGCACATAATCCAATAAATCTAAAGTTGTCACTAATGAATGAGATATCACAGTAATCACCGCAGAGCTGAATCATGCACTCATGCCTAGGGCTGCATCAATTCTAAGGGGCCCTACCACTAGGGATGTCGCGGACTGTCGGCTGTTCGCGTCCGCCGCAAGTTCGCGAACGTCGCGCGACGTTCGCCAATAGGCGTTCGCGTCAAAATCGTTCGACCATTCGATCGCTAAAATCGAAGGATTTTCGTTCGAATCGAACGATCGAAGCCATTGGATTGAATGAAATCATTCGATCGAATGGCTTCGATCGTTCGATTCGAATGAAAATCGTTCGATCGAACGATTAAAATCCTTCGATCGTTCGAATCGAACGATTTTCGGATGTCGAAGTTCGCGAACTGTTCGCGAACTGTCCGCATTTTTTGCCGGTGTTCGCGAACGGCGTTCGCGAACACATTATCGGCGGTTCGCTACATCCCTACCTACCACTACCAGTCACAGCCATTGACTGTAAAACCACAGGTAGGCCAACATAGTTATAAGGGGCTCTGAATAGTAACCTTATTTGCAACCGCTAAAAACAAATCTTGCTGTATTTATACAAGGGACACAACATTATAAGCATAGGTCCCTATATCACAACATACATAATTTTCTATTTTGGCGTATGTTTAAGTATGTAGTATACACACAAGAAGAAACGCTTCACTTATAAACAAGAGCAGCTAAGTCCCAGAATAAATCTTTATTTTAATAAGAGCTTAACTTAGGAATTTTACATAGCCAAGGCTCCATTTCACTATGAGTCAAACACATATGGCTATTTTCTTGGTAACACCCACTGGTGCCAGGGGGAGGCAAAACAACCAGATGTGCTTAACTCCCTATTTATGTTAGGTCTTAAGTGCCTTGGGAGTAGATAGAAAATATATTGAAGCACGGTTCCTAAAAATGATCTCTCTTGCTTCCACCTAAAGTTATTGTTCTTAATTAGGAGCAAGCGGTTTCCGCCCAATCAAGCTCACACTTGATGTAATGATCCCCTGTCCTCGATTTTTAAACAAAAATTTCTGATGAATTGCTAAAACAAATGCTTTGTTGTTGAATGGTCTCCGTTCTGTAACAGACATTTGATCTGCTTATTTTTCTATGGAAAGGCTTCACATGACCCGAACTCCACGAACAGCATACTGAATGGGGACTTTGTTTTTTACAGTCTTTCATACCATTATTAAAATGCATGATTTCACTTAGTAAAATATAGCTTTGGTTAGTTCTAGACGGGACACAAACGCACGTTGTATTCTTTAACTATTTAAATAAACATATCACTTGGGTTTTTTTCAGACTAGGGTCGGAATGATTGTATGTGCATGTGGAGGGGACATCTGGTTTTCATTTCTGCAAAACTCCAATTTCCTATTTTCCATGGAGACTGTTTTGTCAAACCTCCATTTTTTATAAGTGTAATTGTATCCCTTACTTGCCTCATAAAGAAAACAGGGTTTAGAGGGGGATGGAAGTAGAAAGAGGGAGTTTTGGAATTCCTTGAGATGGAAGCACTGAACTGTGGATAGGATTGAGACTAGTGTAGCATGCAGTAAATTCTCTTAAGACAAAACTGAAAAAAAGTGAAATCCCTCTGCACACTCCAGATGAGTCATATTGCCCGACCCAAATAGTCTATGTAATGCTGCAAAAATAAAAGAGAAAATACCAGCAGCATTCATGATCAATACACAATGTACAATGCAATATAGAAAGGGAAAAAGGCAATAAGTAGGCATAAGAATCAGAGTTATCTGGACCAACTGATACACAATAAAAGGGGCTAATAATATAAAATCTTTCTCAAAATGGCAAGATATATATATATATATATATGTATATATATATATATATATATATATATATATATATATTTATATATTATTTCATTCTTGATAAAGGCAAACACATGCATAAACTTTTGAACTAGTGAATCAGAGGAATGCGGTTTGTCAGGCACATCATTCTTAAAAAAAACATGGAAGAATGATCAGGTCATTTCTGGACCTACAACCCCCCCCCCCCTCCTTGCTGGTTTCATGGGATGCACAGCACAGGGAGGGAGAGAGAGAGAGAGAGAGAGAGGGAGAGAGAGAGAGAGAGAGAGAGAGAGAGAGAGAGAGAGAGAGAGAGAGAGAGAGAGAGAGAGAGAGAGAGAGAGAGAGAGAGAGAGAGAGAGAGAGAGAGAGAGAGAGAGAGAGAGAGAGAGAGAGAGAGAAACCGACACAGAAAAATGAAAGCGAATAAGGAAAAAGTTAGTAGCAGAGAAAGTAGGTCAGGACATGATAATAGCTTATAGTTATTCCAATTTCTGTCTGGGAAATCTTTCATGTTATGTTTTCATATCTGAGATTTACATTAGTCATTATTTTATAAAAAAAAAAAAGCTGCTATAGGAAGCTGTAGTACTGAATAGAGGGGTGATCAAAAGCCTTGCAAGGAACCACATTCAGCAGTGTTTTATGCAGGTATGAGATCTCATATGCGGACCCCGGATATCAAGAAAACAAATGGACGGCTACCATTTTAAGCACATTATTCCAATTTTTTTCAATTATTTCCTTTTTCTCCGTAATAATAAAACAGAGTCTTAATAACTAAGCTACATGAATCCATATTGGTGGCAAAACAATCCTAATTCAGTTTATTTCATGTGTAAATAGTGTTTAGTAGCCTTAAGGCATGTTAAACCTTATAAGGGTGATGGCAGACTGGGAGATTTGGGGAGACTGGGGGGAACAGTAACACCAAATAATTAAAGCATTTTAAAATAATTAAAACATAATGTACTGTTACCATGCATTGGTAAAAGTTATGTATTTGCTTTAGCAAGACTAATATAGTTTATATATCAAGCTGCTGTGTAGCCATGGGGGCAGCCAATTTAGCTGAAAAAGGAGAAAAAGCACAGGTTAAGGGATACTGTCATGGGAAAAAAACTTTTCAAAATGAATCAGTTAATAGTGCTGATCCAGCAGAATTCTGCACTGAAATTTATTTCTCAAAAGAGCAAACAGATTTTTTTATATTCAATTTTGAAATCTGACATGGGGCTAGACATATTGTCAATTTCCCAGCTGCCCCAAGTCATGTGACTTGTGCTCTGATAAACTTCAATCACTCTTTACTGCTGTACTGCAAGTTGGAGTGATATCACCACCTCCCTTCCCCCCCCCAGCAGCCAAACAAAAAACAATGGGAAGGTAACCAGATAGCAGCTCCCTAAACACGATAACAGCTGCCTGGTAAATCTAAGAACAGCACTCAATAGTAAAAACCCATGAGACACATTCAGTTACATTGAGAAGGAAAAACAGCAGCCTGCCAGAAAGCATTTCTCTCCTAAAAGTCACATGACCAGGGGCAGCTGGGAAATTGACAAAATGTCTAGCCCCATGTCAGATTTCAAAATTGAATATAAAAAAATCTGTTTGCTCTTTTGAGAAATGGATTTCAGTGCAGCATTCTGGTGGAGTAGCACTATTAACTGATGTGTTTTGAAAAAACTAGTTTTCCAACGACAGGATCCCTTTAGTTAACAGATAACTGATAAGATCTGTTATAGAATACAATGGTATTATACAGAATGCATCTGTTATCTTCTATGTAACTTGAGCCTTGAATGGCTGCCCCCATGGCTACACAGCAGCTTGATTATGCAGTATAAACTATAGCAGGGGTCCCCAACCTTTTTTTACCCATGAGCCAAATGCAAATATAAAGAGTTGGGGAGCAACACAAGCATGTAAAAGTCCCTTGGGGTGCCAAATAAGGGCTGTGGTTGGCTATTTGGTAGCCCCTATGTGAATTGGCTGTCTACAAGAGGCTCTACTTGGCACTATACTTTTTTTTAATTATACAACTAAAACTTGCCTCCAAGCCAGGAATTCAAAAATAATCACCTGATTTGAGGCCACTGGGAGCAACATCCTAGGGATTGGAGAGCAACATGTTACTCACGAGCTACTGGTTGGGGATCAATGAACTATAGTATTCCTTCTGAAGCAAACACACCATTTTTACTTTTACGTTTCTTTACTTCCATTTTTTGGTGTTACAGTGATTAAGTTAAGACAACTTAACTCTTGTTATTTGCTAGCAGAAATTATGCTGCATTTGGTATTTGGTATTTAAATGCAAAACCTTACTTACCCCCCTCCATTCCATTAAACACCTCTCTCTTAGAAGTCGCCTGAAGTTTCCTCGTGACGCAACTTTGGGTGACTTTGGAAAACAAATTGCTCCGAGTGGCATCCTGCTAGTGCTTTACATTTTAGCTAGCGGGAAGGCAGGAGAGGCAGTTTGGTGAGATTAGTCGCTGCGAAGAAGAGGAGATTTGACGCACGGCAACTAATCTCCCTGAATCTGCCGGTGTGCCCTGACCCTAAGGAAGCAGCCATGATTCCTAATTTGGTGAGAGAATGAATACTCCAAAATGTAAATAAAGAGGGAGTAGTTTTACTTTGTAATGTTTGAGGTGTGTGCATTTGTGTGTATGCGGAGAGAGAGACAGAAATAGCAGACCATATAAGTAGATATAGGATGAATAAACATGTATTACAGAATTCAGTGGAGAGGAAGATTCTGCATTTTAAAACACAGAGAAAATCTGATTCAGCCCCCATCCGATCCATTAGTTAGCTCTTTGAAAAGCTGACATCCATTCAAATGTGCATTTTCTGTTTACTCAGTGACTGGTACATTACAGTCCTGTCAGTGCGCACACAAATGGATTAGAGAGGGGCTGAGTTTTGGCAGAGAACATCACAATATATGCCACTAGCCTAAGGGATGTCTATCTAACTCTATCTGTGTCAGTCAAAGGTAGAACATGTCCCAGATTTTGATGTGGAAGGTGTCAGGTGATTTTAGGGTTAAAGGGGACCTTAGGTTTATATCTTGTTTGCTTCCAATCATAGCAAGCAGGCAGGCCCAATTTTGTAAAAAAAAAAAGAAAGCTTCATCATGGCAAAATCTTGTTTTTGCAGTGGAATGGGGGACTTGAAGTCCATGCCCAGGTTACTCAATTATATTATGAGGAGTGAGGGGGGATGTCAGGAGTGCAGTAACAGCAATTAAAGGAACATCAACAAATGAAAGTGTTTTTATAGAATGAATAGATAATGTAGTGTTGCCCTGCACTGGTAAAAGCTGTGTGTTTGCTTCAGAAACACAAGAATAGTTTATATAAACAAGCTGCTGCGTAGCCATGGGGTAGATAATAGATAAGTTCTGAAGAATCCCATTGTATACTGCAGAGTTTATCTGTTATCTGCTGTGTATCCTGCGCCTATTCTCCTTTTTCAGCTTTGAATGGCTGCCCCCATGGCTACACAGCAGCTTGTTTATATAAACCATAGTAGAATCTCTGAATCAAACATACCAGTGTTGCCAGAGGCAGGGCAACAGTACATTATATTTTTATTAGTTTAAAATACTTTCATTTTTCTCATTATTGTTTGTTTAAGAGCAGAATGGAAAGTTAAAATAATTGCCTGCCCCCCCCCCTGTGTTTGAGGCTTAGAGGCAGGGTAGGCAATTTAAGATTGACAGCTGAGATGTTTAAATTCATATATAACAAATATGGATATTTTAATAAATAAATAATTTTGGCTTTATGTTGAATTTTAATTCTATCTATCTATCTATCTATCTATCTGTCTGTCTGTCTGTCTGTCTGTCTGTCTGTCTGTCTGTCTGTCTGTCTGTCTTTCTGTCTGTCTGTCTGTCTGTCTTTCTATCTATCTATCTATCTATCTATCTATCTATCTATCTATCTATCTATCTATCTATCTATCTATCATCTGTCTATCACCCAGAAATGGTCAAAATACTTCTGAGCCACAGGAAACAAAATAGGAGATGGTTCAGCTTGGGAGTCACAATATATTGTATAATGAAGGAGGCGAAGAAGATGGTAGGAGAAGCAGAGGAGAGCATACAAAATGTAAATGAATGAATTAAAATGAATTCCTTCACTGGGATGGGGCAAATTCACTAACATTCGTAGTTGCGCCAGGCGCAACTTCGCCGCGCTTCAACGCACTTCGCCACACTTCGCCAGCCGTAGTTTCGCCAGCGCTCCGCAAATTCACTAAAATCCGAAGTTGCGCACAGGGGTAGCGTAAGATTGCGAAGTTGCGCTAGCGTTGATTCGCTAAGTGAAGCGAAGTTACGCTAGCGAAGGCTAATTTGCATACGGCGCCAAATTCAAATTTCAATGGAGGAATACATATCTGCACTACAAATGGCTAGAAAACCTTCAAAACATCAAATAAAAATTTTATTTTGCCCTACACATGTGCCCACTGTCTAGGTAAGTTGCCATGAGTCAGGAAATGTAGGGGGGAAGGAGGGGAGCCCCAAAAATTTTTTTTGATCTTTTTCAGCCTATCACCCATAATGTAGAAAACACGCCAGCGTTTTTTGGGACTTAGAAAAAATTTTGACTTTTTTTGAAGCAATCCCTATCTACTCTATTGCGCTTCGCCTGGTCTGAGGTGGCGAAGTCTAGCGTAAAAGTAGCGTTCAGTACACTGCGCGCGTTCGTGAATTTGCGAGGTTACGTCTGTAGTGAAAATTCGCCAGGCGTAAGGGTGCGAAGTAACACTGGCGAATCTACGCCAGCGTTCGTTAGTGAATTTGCGAAGTAACGAAAATGCCAAACGCTAGCGAATTAACGCTAGCGTTCGGCGCTTCGGCGCTTAGTGAATTTGCCCCTTACAATCTATCAAAAACGAGAGACTTCTCATGTATGTCTTAACCTGTGATCTAAAAACATCAACAAACTGAGTATTCAAGAAGATTGAAGGTTTATGAATTCTTGCCAAAGTATGCAAATCTAACATTTTGGTACAGCTTTAAAGTTGGCTATCCACTGAATATGAGGAGACCAATAAGGGTGATCACACTAAGATGCCAAACATTTTAACTAGGGATTCCCATAAAATACAATTAGCAAAGTGTTTATCAAATTAATATGTTTATCAAATGCAAATCAAAATGTCAATGCATTGGAATAACTGCTTTGCACATTATTCTGTTGTATAGGGTATTATAGTGTCGCATAAGGACACGTTCAAATGCATTTCTAAAGCTTCTCTGTTGGCAGCTGATAATTAAAGATAAGAGAATGAAAAGGCAAAGTTGGAGATCATTAAGAAAGGAGCAGGAGAAAGTGTGCTTTCCACTTCATTAAAGACAACTTTCAGTAATGGAACTGTATTATAAAAGAAAATGAACTCTACAGGACTTTACAGTAGAAGGGATTTATCAAAGGCTACTGAAACTAGCGCTAAAATTGTTCCAGCTGGTGAGGCCTGTGCGAGGCAAACATACTAATTACAGTTCTCATGCAAAAAAAGGCAACGGAATATAAATAAGCACCCACTGGTCACACGCAATCATGTCTGCATCCCTTTTCAGGTGTCTATTTTATTCCAACCATTTCCTGACGAGCTTCCATAAAAAGACAAAGAATAACTTCTGTATTTCTGGGTAATAGTATAAGGATATTAAAGCTTCTCCAAACCATCTATAACCCTGTCCCACTGTGCCTTCAAGTCTTGTAGATGAACAAAAAAACGTAATTCAGATCCAAGAGAATTCACCAAAGAGAGCACTATGTCAGTCATCTTGTTATCTCCTCATGTGAATAATGGGGTCATATAACTCCTGCTTTCCATGCTATGATATTTTCTGCACCAGCTGTAAGCACCTATAAACCATTAATTATAACCACAAAAAGTTGATAACTGAAAGTCTCTGCTACACTTCCTGTCATTAAGACATTAAGTCCATAAATATCCACAGTAGAAATACTTTTTACTGTATAAAGTTCCTTACAGCTTCCCAAGTACTCACAAAAATGTTTTTTTTTTTTTTAAAACAAAATTCTATGTACGAGCAACATCTACACCATCAGACATGGTCATAATACTTATGTCCCTTTGCAACATTTCCAGTGGGGACATTCCATTTGAAGCTCTGTTCTACTGCTTGCAATGTGGTAGGAGAAAGTGCAAATAAGCCCCACTCTCAGAACACATAAGGGACCATTTATGACCTCCAAGAAAGTGTGCATAGTATAAAAAATGGACTCAGCACATTGTTTCCCAGCATTGCCACAGATTGTACCATTGTGTTAGTCAGAGCTATATTCATGAGTTGCAGGAGGGGGGGGGGGTACATGTAACTATTCCCTGCCAACTTGCACCATTCCCCCTCCCCCTAAGATGCAATTTAGAGAGCGCCTAACACTGTGTTCCTCAGCCAATCCAGGGTGAGAAGCAGAGTTTGGCATTTGCCAGGATTCTCTTGTGTCCAGAGGAAAAACAAATTACCCCTATGGTAAACAATCAACAGTAGCGGAGGCAGTATAGTGTGGAATATAACAGGCTAGAACAACTAAGATGGCACATGAAGCAGTATTCTCCTGGGGTATCTTCATATAGAGAAATGTCCCTTTAACTAGGCTTTTACTCCACTTACTTCTTTCGTCTTGCTTTATTTTTTCTCCCATCCCCCCTTTTTCTCTCTCTCATCCTCCAACCTTTTCACCATCGGCTCCCCCTTCTTACCCTTTATGCCAAACCCACATTTCCCCTCCCCCTAAGTTAGAACACCTGAATACTGTATATGAATATTGTCTTGCTTGCATTACTTTTCTGTCAATGTAGACTTTGACCTAGATGTTACTTCAGCTGATATATCTGTGCATTGTTTTACAAGCTAAATTCAATAAACTTTAAAAATGAAAATATCAGGTTGGTTGATCAGTCTGTGGCACTGGTTTCACTGATAACACAATATTGCACATGTATAAGGTCATTAGACAGCCTAAAACTGTATGGGCTGTACTTCAGTTGCATTTCCCCAAGTGATCTAAATAAATGTCCTGCAATTTTGTCCATCAACATTGCACTGGTATCCCGGTCCGGACTGAGAATTAAAATAGGCCCTGGCATTTCAGGTACACAGAGTCCCAATCAGCCCACATAGAGGCCCAAACAGCCCCCACCAGGCCACTAAATAGTGACTTTCTATGGGACCTTATAGCAGCCCTGCTGGCATTTGCCAGAACCCACAGATTGCCAGCCCGGGCCTGCAGGTATCTTACTAGTCATCTTCTATCATTCTTATGATCATATGTGTTCTGTTCACGTTTTACAGCAGGAGATGAAGTCATTGCTACTCAGCTAACCAGGTCTGTATTAAATTTAGTTGGATCATTCCCATTAATCCTTACAAGCCCCAATAAAATTTAAGATTCAGTTTTCCAGAGGAAACTCATTTCAGTTAACGAAAGATTAAAGCAGGTACAAATTCTGTCATTTGGCTACAAATGCAAAATATCCTCCCACACAATCTTCAAAGGCAGCAGATAAGTATTTAACCATGAATTAAAATGACCAAATAACATATACATTAAAAGAACGTTTGTCTAGAATGTCTGAAAAAAAGAGACAAAGCATTCTGCGTGGAACGATATTTAATCACGACATTAAAATGTAATCCCCCAGTCTTACCCTACGGTAAAAAAAAAAAAGGAATGGGTTCAATGTCCGAAAATAGGTTGCACTTGTTAGAGGTCACGGGTGCTTCTTAATTCTCTGCTAATTGTTTCCTGAACTTCTGACCCTCTGCTTTGTTCTTGATGACCGATTGCCGCCAGCCTTTGAATTTTTTGCCTCAAACAAAAGGGCATTTCTGCCATGAGGAATGGTGACCTTGCCTAAGACATCAGTTCCCCAGAAGTTACCATGGGTGGCGAAAAGCTGCTCCTGGTAACTTTTACAGACAAATTTCCGGCTAGAAAACGAGAAATTTGTCTTTTCTAGTGCAAAGAGTGCAATTTTGCTCTTTGCAGTGGCAATGAGCCCCACCCCTAGACCCCAGCTAGCAAAGTTAAGGTAAGTGTGAGAACGCCATCTCAGGTGTCTTTAATCCATGAAACACCCCTGGAAACACTTCTATGATCCTTCCTGGCCCCTTGGCTACCATGTATTGGACTTTATATCTAATGCTTCCTTCCTGGTCTGCACTTCACTGCTAATTGAACAGTGAGACCCTGACAGCAAAAAGGCAAAAAGGCCCAGACAAAAAGTATATTAATTAATACAGGGATCTGTTATCCAAAATACTTGGGATTTGGGGTTTTCTGAATGAGGGATCTTGTTGGGAATTAGAACACCAAGGGGCACATTTACTAAGCTCGAGTGAAGGATTGAAAGTTAAAAAACGTTGAATTTCGAAGGGATTTTTTTGGGTACTTCGACCATCGAATAGGCTCCTTCGACTACGACTTCGAACGATTCGAACTAAAAATCGTTCGAATATTTGACCATTCGATAGTCGAAGTACTGTCTCTTTAAAAAAAACTTCGCCACTTTAAACCTACCGAGCATCAATGTTAGCCTATGGGGACCTTCCCCATAAGGTTTCTAGGCTTTTTTTGATCAAAGGAAAATCCTTTGATCGATGGATTAAAATCCTTCGTATCGTTAGATCGAAGTATTTCCGGTAAATCCTTCGACTTCGATATTCGAAGTCGAAGGATTTTACTTCGAGGGTGGAATATCGAGGGTTAATTAACCCTCTATATTCGACCCTTAGTAAATGTGCCCCCAAATCTTAATTCCAATTAAAACATTATTAAAACATTAGTTAAACCCAATAGGATTGTTCTGCCTCCAATAAGGATTAATTATATCTTAGTACAAGGTACTGTTTTATTATTACGGAGAAAAGGGGAATCATTTTTTAAATTGTAATTATTTGATTAAAATAAAATCTATGGGAGATGACCATATGGAGCTTTCTGAATATAACAAATTTCACACCTGTATTACATACTGCACTGCCCTTCTATTTCTCACATTCCCTTACCCTACTCACTGACTATAGACTTGTAAAGTCTGTACATAGAGTTGTTTTGTTACAAACTGTAGAAACATATTTCCTACAAATGACATTTTGTAGCAATGCTATCAAGAAGAAAAGTAATTTGGTTGAGGGGATACCTGACTCGTTCAAGCAAAGCATAAGGAATTCTGGGAAAGGAGCCCAAGATTGCACCTCACAGTTTCATTACATGCAACTGAAACATTTAGGAATGAATGTGGGCTTCCTTCCCAGAATTCCTTCTACTCCCAAGAAATGCTAGAAATACATTCTGAGCAGTAGCACAATAATTAACACGTTTAAATAGGTGATATATGATTGCTACATAAATAATAAAAAATATATTGATTTTTTTCCTTTCTACTTTAGTTTAAAGAATTAGAAAACACGAATAATGTAATATATTATTTTTTTTTCTTTTTACTTTCAGTTTAAAGAATTAGAATACACAAATGGATTTCAAAAGAAAACTAAAGAGCTAAAGTACAGTACAACTTTAGGGCTAGCATATGGCTTATCCTTTGATAAGTCTAGTGTTTAACTCCAAGTGGAGCAGTTGTTTTTGCCAGCAGCTGCCTTCAAGCTTGAATCGACTCTTGAGTTCTACATGAATTGGAACATTTTTTCCTTTCTTCTTTCAACCTAAAAAGAAAGTTGGGCATGAAATACAGGCAAACATAGTATGAGTTGTAGATGTATTTATATAGTATTTAGTTCATCTGTTTTATACCCCAGATAATTTTCAAGAAATAGCTAAAAAAATACTTTGTACATGCTTTGTACGTCTTCATACTGGAGACTGGTCCTTAAAAATACATTGATAAATGGATATTGTTTAGGTCAAAGATGTGTTTCTTAAGACCACCCTCTACTAATTTAAACTTTTCTGCCCCCATAGGTTTCTTGCCCTAAATACCTGAAATCTCACCCTATCCTAGCCTAATCATCAAGGGCCTGTAATACTGCTGCAGGGTTAGCCATTGGTCACCTGAGGCTCCAGGGTTTATGACCCTACCAAAAAGTAAAATGGAAAAAATGCTCCTCACATCTATCCCAGCTACTGTCCAAATCACTATTTTGCATTTGGGGCCCTCCCTGTCACAGACTCCCCCTGCAGTACCCCGTGTACTCCTTTGAAGTTGACCCTGCCTAGCCTACAGACTTTACCCACCCCCACCTGTTTTTCACTACACTAGTTAAACCAGTAACATTTTAAGTATGGCATGTCCTCCCAATATACATCTACATGACCATCATATGATTACCTTCAATGATTACATGGTGATGACACAAAGGGAACGTGTGTAGAGATAAATGATTCTTCTTTTGCTGGTTGTATGTAATTGTTATAATTCTATATTTATATACAGTAGACCCTTTTCAATAAGCAAAGGAAGATATTTTCAGCCATTATTCTCAAATTCATCACAAAAAATCAGGGAGGTAATTTATGATGTATATTCTTAGGAAGGAATGTCAAGAATAGCTCATTTGCATGATTTTTGCTGTACAAACCATGGTAATTGAAGTAGGGTAGCTGCTGCTTTTACCTTTATTTTCTTGCAAATAGCTCACATAGGACTATATCAGCCGATAAAGCAGAAGGCTGAGTCTAGTAATAGATGTTCCCATAAGCCACTTTCGATGATGGGAAGCAATTAGCATCTGTTCACCTTTATGATCACCTCAATTTATCGTAGATAATTTACAGCTACCCAATAGATATGTGTGTTAGTAGCTAAGAAATACATAACTGTATCATCACTGACACTGAGGAAGTGGTTTTCTGTATCATAAGGAAGTCTCTCCCTTTTGTTTAGGGTGTGTATACATCTTAACCACATCACCCATTTTCAAACAGTTTCTAGACTAACTAGGAGAACACCTAGGTCTCACCCCAATTATCCCAGTAACCAACTTGGCTTTCAGGAATGTCTAGGATAGAACATAAGCCTTCACCCCAAAACTCACTCCTTCTGTCTGGAACTAAAGTACATTTATATATTTAATATCCATGTATTCACAATTTTATTGTGCTCAACATTAAGGGGTAGATGTATCAAGGGTTGAATTTCGAGTTTATGGGAGTTTGTAAAAACTCCCATGAACTCCCATTAACTCGAAATTCGGAAAATAAAATGAGCAATCAAAATTTAAAAAAAAAAAAAATTAAATTTTTCAAATCTGGGTGAATGGGATCGACCCATAAACTCAAATCGAATTCACCAAAAAAGACTAGATTTTCAACTCCAAATTGATTCCAAGACGTCCCCCATAGGTTAAAACAGCAAATTTGGCAGGTTTAAGGTGAATATGTAGAATTCAAATTCTTAAAGGGCCAGTACATGATAAATGTCTAATTTTTAAAGAACTTGAATCGAATTTTGACTATTCCCTAGTCGAATTACACTAAAATAAACTCAAAAATTTGATTTTTTAAATTAGAAATTCAAATTCAAAATTTGAATTTTCACTTTGGCCCTTGATAAATCTGCTCCTAAAGGTGATATAACATACAAAAAGGGGTTTCTTTCTAAGCCTGATTATCATTACACTTAAGGCTATTTTATGAAAGCAGACTATTAAAGCAGGACTATGTACATAAATGGGCAAAAGTCCTTGCTTAAAGGGATACTGTCATGGAAAAACATATTTCTTTCCAAAACACATCAGTTAATAGTGCTTCTCCAGCAGAATTCTGCACTGAAATCAATTTATCAAAAGAGCAAACAGATTTTTTATATTCAATTTTGAAATCTGACACGGGGCTAGACATTTTGTCAATTTTCCAGCTGCCCCTGGTCATGTGACTTATGCCTGCACTTTAGGAGAGAAATGCTTTCTGGCAGGCTGCTGTTTTTCCTTCTCAATGTAACTGAATGTGTCTCAGTGGGACATTACTATTGAGTGTTGTTCTTAGATCTACCAGGCAGCTGTTATCTTGTGTTAGGGAGCGGTTATCTGGTTACCTTCCCATTGTTCCCATTGTACCTTCTTTGGCTGCTGGGGGAAAAGGGAGGGGGGTGATATCACTCCAACTTGCAGTACAGCAGTAAAGAGTGATTGAAGTTTATCAGAGCACAAGTCACATGACTTGGGGCAGCTGGGAAATTGACAAAATGTCTAGCCCCATGTCAGATTTCAAAATTGAATGTAAAAAAATCTGTTTGCTCTTTAGAGAAATGGATTTTAGCGCAGAATTCTGCTGGAGCAGCACTATTAACTGATTCATTTTGGAAAAATTTTTTTTTCCCATGACAGTATCCCTTTAAGAATTAGTTTATACTGTTCAGCTTAATAAATAGACCCCTGATTTAAAATGACATTAATGTTCAGTTTGAATAGTCAAACACATGAACACACAAGCATACAAAGGCTGATAAGAGTTAAATTGTCGAAAAAACAGAAAATTGGCAACACAAATGGCCTTCAAATTCCAGGTGATTATTTATTAATGTGAATTGACAGGTCCTGCTTCCTAAACATAAACATAGCGCCTACTTTCTGCCTCAATACCTTAAAGCTAGAAATCTAATTACTTTATGTTTAACCTACTATATCACAACCTTAAGGCTGTCAATCCTGAAATATGAGTCATATCCAGCCTACAATATATCAAACTTTTAAATGAATTATTCTGACAGTTCAAAACCCTGACAAACAGAGCTCACAGGCAGACACAAATCGGGGCATTAATTGGGCATGTCTATAAAGCAGGTGTTTTGACTGGCTCTGTGTTTCATTTTCATTCAAAGCTGTATTGGAATACAGAAATCACAAGGGATTGCATGTAAATGGCAATGACAACAGTGAGTAGGCCAAAATCAAACTGTCTTTTCATATTATCAAAGCCCCTAAATTCAGCCTCTTTAAGCTTTGGTTGCACAAAGCCACGTCTGTAAGCCTTCGGTTATTTTGATGTGCCAGGGGTTGTATTCTATTCTTTTTTGATAAACTTCCCCAGCAGCTAAAGCAGGTTTTAGAATGTTTAATAGCAATAGCTCACATGATGCAACAGAGGGATTCTGACATAAATGGATTAAAGACCATTCAATTTAGCAACTAAGCCCCTAATGCATAGGGAAGTTCTTTCTCTTGCTCCATCTGATAAGAAAACCCCATTGAAATATGTGTCAGGTCACATTTTCCAGGAGAAACAAAGGGGCATTGTTATAAAGAAACAAACCTGTTTCATCATGTGACTGGAAATTGGTACACTCCTAATCTGAGTTTCAAATTCAAATCTACCTTTTTGTTTGAACAATGTTTCCCCATTTTATTGTTTTAAGAGATGGTCAGTTTCATTATGTCACAATGTAGATGTCATGATCGGCACCCAGAACCAATGCTAGGCTCCCTGGTCTCGGCTCTTGCTTCCGCCTTTAACAGCCGCCTTTCACCTCAGGAGGAGCCCTCCGCTAATTGGTTGCCGCCAGGTCTTATAAAAAGAGGAGCCAAGCTAAGGGTTCTGGACGAGCAGAGGGGCACGATCGTTTTGCAAAGTCTTTTGGGCAGAAGGTCAGAGTTCAGGGAGCAGACAGAAAGCGTAGTCAAAACCAGGCCAGGTCGGTGCAAGCAGAATACAAACTGAGTCAAACAGGCAGGGGTCAAAGCAGGGAGATCAATCAAGAAGAGTCAGGACAGGCACGGGTCAGAATACGAATAGCAGAATAGTCAGTTTACCAGGCAGAGGTCAGGAACACGAAAGTCAGATTAGCCAGGCAGGCAGGGGTCAAAACAGGAATCAGGTATAAGATACAGACAGGAATAGAATCTTGTTTAAATGAAGGCCACCACACATTACGAGACAATAAAGACAAGGTTTTAGAAATACTTGGATGTCCCGCCATTTTAGAGTTGTGAGCCTCACCCAGAACCTGTTCCCTTATATCCTCAGGCACAAATAATCTCCCAGGAGGAGTGGCTACAAGAGCAGAAGACTGTGAAAAACATAAAAGTGTGGCAAGATCTGATGCCAAAACTGCCACAATCAGCTCACCGGGAATGATGGGAACACAATCTACAGGTTCAGATATGTTTGACTCAAAGCTCCTAGAGAGTGCATCTGCATTAGTATTCTTGGAACCAGGCCTGTATGTGAGAGAGAAATTAAACCGGGTAAAGACTAAAGCCCATCTAGTCTGCCTAGGATTCGATGTATAACAGATTTTTATATATATAAAGACGGTTATATGTTTAGCCCAATCCAACAGGTGTCACCATTCCTCAAAGGCCCATTTGATAGCCATCAATTCTCTATTACCAATCATAATTGGCCTCAGCAGAAGAGAATTTTTTAGAGAAGAATGCACATGGATGCACCTTGTTGGTTATCTGATGCCTTTGAGAAAGGACTGCCCCAGCCCCAACTTCAGAAGCATCAACTACTACAATGAAAGGAAGAGTATTATCAGGGTGACGGAGAATGGGAGCAGATACAAACTCCTTTTTAAGGAACTCAAAGGCTTGAATAGCCTCGAGAGCCCACATATTTGGATAAGCACCCCTTTTGGTCAGATCCGTAATTGGAGACACCACCAAGGAATTTTTTTTAATGAATTGATGATTATAATTAGCAAAACCTAAGAACCTTAGGGTTGCATGCAAAGAAAGAGGCTGAGCCCAGTCCAATACGGCCTTAACCTTCCCGGTAAATATTAAACTCCAAAAATTGGACAGAAGAAACCTCAAAGGTGCATTTCTCAAGTTTAACAAATAAATTATTCTTTCTTAACCTGAGTAAAACCTCCCGGACATGTTTCTGATGGTCCCCCAGATTAGATTAGATTAGAAAATTAAAATATTGTCAAGATATACCACTATGAATAACCCTAGCAAGTCGCGGAAGATGTCATTGACAAATTCCTGGAACACTGCAGGGGCATTGCAAAGACCGAATCGCATGACTAAATATTCGTAGTGGCCATCCCTGGTGTTTTCTACTCATCCCCTTCCCTGATACGAATGAGGTTATATGCACCTCTAAGATCAAGTTTAGTATAGATGGTAGCATTTGTAACTTGATTGAATAACTCAGAAATCAGCGGAAGGGGATAGCAGTTTTTGATAGTAGTTTTATTAAGGCCTCTATAGTCAATACAAGGGTGAAGACCTCCATCCTTCTTGCCCATGAAAAAGAACCAAGCACCTGCAGGGGAATTAGAAGGCCTAAAGAAACCTCTTTCGAGATTTTCTTTGATATAATCTTTCATTGCCTGGGCTTCTGGCAATGAAAGAGGATAAGTTCTCCCTCTAGGGGGAGTAGAGGTCAATTGGACAGTCATAACGCCTATGTGGGGGTAGTGTTTCAGCGGCTTTTTTAGAGAACACATCAGAAAACTCTGCATAAGCCAGTAAACCCTCTAGGGATGTGACTACCACCATTTGAGGCACATTTAAACAAGAACCTTTACATTTGAGACCCCACTGAAAAGTTTTCCCAGTTACCCAGTCAATATGGGGGTTGTGTACCAGTAACCATGGTAATCCTAAAATTAGAGGAGAAGATGAAGAACCTTCAATAACATGGAAGGATAACTCTTTTAGAATGAAAGTTGTTAGTGCACGTGGTCAAAACCACAGATCTTTTGGTTACCAAATCCGATCCCAAAGGGCATTTGTCGATGGCTAAGATTCTCATGGAAGGAATAAGGGGTGTTAGAGGAATATTATACCTTACTGCGAAGGCAGCATCCAAAAAATTCCCCGCCACCCCAGAATCCACAAAAGCAGAAACCCTAACAGAACCCGTAGGCCAGGTTAGAATAACAGGTACCATGATCCTAGAGGAAAATTGGGGAGAGGAAACTTCTTGACCCAAATGGAGCTCCCCTTCTCCATTTAGGCTTCGAAGTTTCCCGGCCTCTTCAGACACGGGTGAAAGGAACAGTAACATCAAAAATTTTTACAAAAAAATTCCTTAGAATACAACAAAATAAAAACACCAAGACAAATTAAAATTTAAAATAGCAAAGCCTTTATTAAGAAATAACTTACAGAAACTCCACTTCCTGTCCTCTTCAGAAAAGGCGACATGGCGACCATCCATCCTGTGGCGCTCGATTTCTCCTTCCTGGCTATTCACTGTAGATCTCCTTCTCCAGCTCTTCTTCATCCTCCTCCCAGGATCAGCAGTAGGACGGTGATGTTCGGTGGGCTCCCTTTCCCTCAGTGCAGGGAAGAAGCTCTCATCAACTTCTGTGTTGTATTCATTTTCCTCTCTGTGTAAAATGACGCTGCAACTGCGTGAGATGGCTCCTGGCTGCTAGGACACACAGTGACATCAGGGAGGGAGCCTGGAGACAGTCAGGGCTGCTGGGGAGACGCGCAATCCCACTGTATGGAGCAGTAAAGGGACCTGTGTTTCTCTGTAGCGCCTGAATACGGACAAGTGAACCAGCTGGGCGGCATGTTTGTGAAGTGTACCCAGTAGGAACAGAAGTAGCCTTTTCTGCCCTTCTCTCCCTTTGTCTTCTAACAGCCTGGATGGCAAGACACATTAAATCAGTGATCCCCAACCAGTAGCTCGTGAGCAACATGTTGCTCTCCAACCCCTTGGATGTTGCTCTCCGTGTCCTCAAAGCAGGTGCTTATTTTTGAATTCCGGGCTTGGAAGTGAGTTTTAATTGCATAAAAATGAAGCATAGTGCTAAGCAGAGCCTCCTGTAGGCTGCCAGTCCACGTAGGGGCAACCAAATAGCCAATCACAGCCCTTATTTGGCACCCCAAGGCAATTTCTCATGCTTATGTTGCTCCCCAACTCTTTTGACATTTGAATGTGGCTCACGGGTAAAAAAGGTTGGGGACCCCTGCATTAAATCATCCAGAGTAGCAGATAAAGGGTAATTAACTAAACTGTCCTTGACAAATTCAGAAAGCCCTAAGCAAAATTGGCTACGAAGGGCCATGTTGTTCCAACCAGTCTCTACAGACCACCGGTGGAACTCCTGTACTGCCCTTTTCCCCTGGCATAACTTACGAATCGCGGGAAAGCCTGAAGAAGCACAATCTGGGTCATTGTAAAGCATTGCCATACAATTAAAGAATGTTTCAAGGGAGAAACGGGCAGGATCAGAGGGGAGTAACCTTAGCGCCCATATTTGTGGGTCGCCTTGTAATAAGGTCATTATGAACCTCTCTTTTTCTTCCCCAGAAGCAAAAGAGTGGGGGAAGAAACTTTGATATAATTTACATGCCTCCTGGAAGAGATAGAATTTTGTCCTATCCCCACTAAATTTTTCTGAGAACGAGATTTTGGGTTCATGGGATTTATTATATAACGCTGCAGATGGACCCTCTCCGTTGGCAACAGGAGGTTGTACTGCTGGATTCAGAAACCTGTTGCGCAGTGTCCAGCCTGCGAGATAGGTTATGCAGACCTTGAACTAGGTAGTCCTGTTTCCACTCTTGATCCTCCAAACGCTGCAGAAGAGTAGTGAGGAGTGCTTCAGTAGTGGGAGGAGCAGTGGCAGCGTGACCTTCGGCATCCATCTTGGGCCGTTGTACTGTCACTATCGGCACCCAGAATCCAGAACCAATGCTAGGCTCCCTGGTCTCGGCTCTTGCTTCCGCCTTTCACAACTGCCTTTCATCTCAGGAGGAGCCCTTGGCTAATTGGATGGCGCCAGGTCTTATAAAGAGGAGCCAAGCTAAGGGTTCCTGATGAGCAGAGGGGCACGATCGTTTTGCAAAGTCTTTTGGGCAGAAGGTCACAGTTCAGGGAGCAGACAGAAAGCCTAGTCAAAACCAAGCCGGGTCGGTGCAAGCATAATACAAACGGAGTCAAACAGGCACGGGTCAAAGCCGGGAGATCAATCAAGAAGAGTCAGGATAGGCACGGGTCAGAATACGGATAGCAGAATAGTCGGTTTACCAGGCAGAGGTCAGGAACACAGAAGTCAGATTAGTCAGGCAGGCAGGGGTCAAAACAGGAATCAGGCCATTGGGCCACCAGGGTGAGTAGCCCTCACACAGGCACTACAAAGGAGAAGAGCAACCCGGAGGGCGTCCCTGCCGGCCCACTAGACCACCAGGGTGAGTTTTTATTACAGTAGAGCTGCACTTTGACCATGATTTCTTTATTTTGTTAGTGGCAGTGATTACTTTAGTTACTCCACTGTTGCTACATAGGTAGTGGCTCAGTACAAAGTTTAATGTATGGGTAGCATTTGAATCCTAATGTACAAATAAACCCTATACTACTTTATACATATAGTAACAAGAACTAAGCTAAAAACTACACATAAAGGTTTTCATGTTTGCATTTCTGTTTCAAAACCAGGGTTTGTTAAATCCAAGTACTCCTGGTCTCAACCCAAAAGAAAGCCTGTGTTCCAATGCTACTATATTGTTGGGCTTCTTGGTTTCTGGTCTATGAGATGCTTAATTTTAACCCTAACTAAACACATGGTGGGACTTTCACTACAGCTCCCTTTCCAAGTCCATAGGACCAGAACTGTGGTATCTTCTGATCCTTGCCTCTATTCCAACAACCATAGTAGGATCTTAACTAGCCTTGATGACGAAGTTCCTGACACTTGCTGTGGTATCTTCTGATGTTTGTCTCTAACCCAGCAACTACTATCTTAGGATCTTGACCAACCCTGATGATGAAGTACCTGACATGCAGGGGTTTATTTATTAATGTCCAAATGATGAAAACTCTGAATATTTTAGTTTTTCTCAAGAAAACATGATTTTTTAGAGAAAAACAAAACTTTAATTTTTCGAGATTTATTATACCCCAATGCTGCAAAAAGCCAGAATCCGAAAATCTGCCATCTCAAACCTGTCAAGGTCCTGCATAAGTCAAAGGGAGAGGCACCTATCTCAAATTGAGGTTATCGGGGTTTTCACAAAAAAATCGGACTTTTTCAGGGTTTTGGAAAAAAAACTTGAGCAATTCGTGGAAAAAAGTCTGAATCATTTAAGAAATTTGGGAAAATGCCCAAAAATTTTGGGTTTTCACTCAATTTTATCAAGTTTGTAAATCCGATTAAGCCAAGTTTATTTTTTAATAAATAAGCTAAAATTGGGCATGGGCATTTGGTTGTGGGTTTTTTTTTTTTTTATAAAATATGAGATAAATTCGGATTTTAGTAAATAACGCCTGCAGTGTAATGGTAATGACACATGAGCTCATAAAACATGAGCCTGTGTGTGTGTGTGTGTGTGTGTGTGTATGTGTGTATATATATATATATATATATATATATATATATATATATATATATATATATATATATACAGTATATATATATGTTTATATATGTGTATTTAGGGACTAACTATTAGACATGGTGTGCATGCATGTTTGCTTAATCAACAACAGCAGAAAGGGTCCTGTAAATGTTTTAAAATGTTGGTGGTATGCTATTTTTAGCCTCAATACTTTCTCTAATATTTTTTTTCATTAGAACAAAACTTTTTTTTCTCTGTACTGGTGGATTACCACATTTTTCTGGGCATTTTGACATTTTTATATTTTTTATATGCTCATTGAAACTTTTCTTTTCTTAGATCCAAAAACACCACTGTAGCATTTACTACAAAATGTTTGCAGGCAAAGATAATACGGTAAAAGTGTCTACCAATATAAAAATAGAATTTAAGACTGTTAAATAAAACACCCACTTGTTACAAAGGCCCTTGCAACTACAGTTCTCTAGAATGGCATTTACCATGAAAAGCCTGTAACTAATTAAACTTGGATATAATTAATTGAAAAATGAAAAGAAGGGAGGGGGAGGGGTTATGTCCCTCAATCGCAATTGCAACCATATGTCTCTCAGTTGTTGAAATACTTTGAAAAGAATAAGCATGCACTTCTTTGCTCCCATGAGTTCTGTATGTGCAGTAGATAAATATACAGTAGACTCGGCTATCCAGCCTGTGGCACCGTACTATTATTCATCTGCAACTGCCAGCAAGATTTATCTTTAATTGAATCAAGTATAAGCTTTAAGGACACTGCAGTCCCATGCTCAAGTAGTGCTGCAAGCCAAATGTAATAATGGCTAAAAATAAAAGGGGGGGGGCGACGCAGATTACAATTATTTTGCAAGGACATTCTACACAATATTGCAGTGTACTTTGATAGCCGTACTATGCAATCTAAGGTTGTCAAACCATGCTTGACCTTGTACCGCAAGAAATAAAACTACAATAATAAAACGACAAATATTTCTGGTACAGTAATGTATGGGAGTACAAAGGAACAAAAATCAGTGGTGACAGCTGCAACCCAATTTGTTAAAATGGTTCCATATCACATGCCATCTGATGGTTCCATTTCAATTGGCAGTTTCAAGAGAGGATGGCATTTAATCCATAACTCATTTTGTTACATGATCACTGGAAAAAAAGGTCTAGAAACATCATTCTGTCATTTTGCACTAGACACTCTGTGAAGGTAGAAACAGGAGCTGCGGAACTATCATACCTTAATGTATGTTCAGGATAACTGTAAAGATATCACACATTTAATGTATTTCGTTTTGCCGTAAGTTATGACTATGTATAATGCCATTTTCTTTAGATGACAGCTCTAGAGTTCAATCCAGGGGCATAACTACAGAGGAAGCAGACCCTGCGGCTGCAGGGGTGCCCAGGAGGTATAGAGGGCCCTATGAGGTCCAAATAAAGAGCAATTTCAAAATATATTAGTAAAAAAGGACAACCTCTGGATATGTTGCGGGCCCTAAAATGAATTTGCTGTGGGGCCCAGTAACTTCTAGTTAAACAACTGGTAATGTCACTGTTTTAAGTACATCCAAATATATCAGCGTGGTTTCCTTCTATTTCCTTCCATCTTTCAAAAACACGCAATCTAAGGTTGTCTTGGCTTCTGCTAAACTGATCATAGTGTGACTATGATAGAGATTTAAGCTGGCCATACACTGAGGTCTCCAAACAAGAACATTTTTTCCATTAAAAAGGAAGTGTACTGTATACAGTGACTGTATATTACTAAAATTCCCAGGTATTTTAAAGCAGAGGAGAGGAAAAGTAGAGAGAAAGTTTCATTCAGTTGCAAAATTCGTAACTTTGTTGATTGCTGTGTGTTGATTGGATTATTTGATCATTCATGTGGCACAGTATCCTAACATTTCTCAGTCTGGGAAATTTGCATGTTATGGGCCACCATGGCTGGTACACTCCCAGCTAGAGCCCCAGCTAGGTCTTTTCTTTGAATAAGGTTGCCACCTTTTTCAATTCTGTTTTGAAAGGGAGCAGGTCATGATGTAAATGGAATGTTACAAGGGGCGGTGATGTAAAAAAGGGGCAGTATTACAACATAACAGAGAGCTAAAAGGTGGAACCAGAGGAGACCAGGTAAAGGAAAAGGCAAGATCTTGGTGGGTCAAGGGCTTGGATGGCTGGGCTAGGGGCTACATTTAAATATATTACTATTACTACTACAACTATATTGCTGGTATATCCTGTGTATGTGTTTTACCAGTGAGGCTGGATGGCAACCCTATGTGTGAAGAAGGAATAACACACTTGTTGCGATGAACCAAGGCAGACTTTTAATTAGCAAATTCTCACAAGTTACCTCTTTTGCCAGAGTTTCCTTCACCAGCTTAGACCTGGCAAACTGATAAGATGACGCTACATCCTCCTCAATCTTATGTCAGTGACGTCATATCCTGTATGCTGAAAAGTCAAAAATTACAACAAAAAAAAACCACTGGCGTTTTTTCATATTGTAAAGCAGGATTGTCTTTAAAAGTTGTAACTATTACAAATTTTTGTTTTAACCTTTTTTACCATTTGAGGGGCATGCCACATTTGATTTAGGGTGGGCTCATGTCCAGGGCATTGGAGGAGCTCTTTTGTCTTTATTTTGCTTCCTCATAAGTGGCCACTTCAAGGATTTGCACCAACATCTCTAATAAAGACATACAGTATACTGACAAATTAACGCTAGCAAAACTTCTCCAGCGTTCGGCTGCAGAAGTGAACTTTGCATTTTAGTGAATTAGCGTAGTGGTAGCGAATTTGTGCCTGACAAAGTGGCACGAAGTGTGGCAAAGCCTTCTCAGGCAGAAATTTGCCCTTTAGTAAATTTGCCACAGTGTTTTTTTCCTGAAGCCTCCAGGACTCCTGTCTTGTGAAAATACACTGGTAAATTGCTGGTAGCCAGCAAACAGGGCATATTCTCCCAATAAACCATTCCCCCACTTTAGCTGTGTCTAGCATACAGTGGCCCAAGCTGTCTCTCTACAGGTCCACTAGGCTGCCACTAACCTAGTCCCTACATGCTCCTTCCCAAACTGGCCAGAGGGGCTCTACATAAAATACTCATTGGGACACAGACTGTTCTTGTTGGCTACCCTATCTACCTTTCACCTCTAGATTGAGCTGCTCTCATTCCACTACCAACCTAGTCTGGCTCAGTTATGTCTGTCTTATCTGCTGAAGATGTAAGACCGTAAAGAAGAGCACAGCTCCTGCACTCTTTTATATAGGCTTGTAAAGGGTAAATTCCCCCTTCAGGCCAACTGTAGTAACTAGTGCCTTCTGGTGGCTGAATCTAAATATTGCCTGAGCTATTTACACTTTAAAAAACAAAATACTTTTAAGCTCCTTACATGCAGGTTGGCTATGTTTGGTCACCCTAGATGCTGGGGAAGGCAGGAAAGTCATTCAGAAAGGGTAACAGCTATTGACTTTGAAAAAAGGAAGATATAGCCTTTCTTTGAAATTATTCAGAACAACCACTTTATAAATGACATCTACTAATGTGACAAAAAGCAAAAACTGTCAGGTGTAAAGAGCAGATATGGGAAGGGTATCAAGACAATGGCAGATGATTAAAAAAACTGACATAAAGCAGTGTGATGAATCAACCCTCTCTCTAAGGAGCAGACAGATATGCTGACTGCCATAAATATTCTGAATGGATTTTACTATAGCATAACCACCAACAATCTTAGGTTCCCTGTGAATGGAATATTAATAATCAAACGTGTGATGTTATTCCTTAGTGTAAATATTTACCTTCAGTTAATTCAATGTTAAATTACTGTTAATTTCTGTTAAATTATTGTTACATTAAAGACAGGGTTACTTTATAAGTCTACGTTTAAAAAATTAACAAGTGGCAGATATCATACTTAACCATGATTTTGACAAGCCAGCTTGTCTTGGATAGGTTCATGCATAGCAGTTGGTGGTGCAATTTATTTAACCTCACAGCCCAAAACACAATTGTTGCAGTGATGTGCTAACCCATACATATATTCAGAAACATGAGACCTGACTGCTAGAAAATGTAAAATAAAAATAATAAATATGATAAAGCTCATTTATAGTAGCAAGTGCAAATCGCTAATATCAATAATGCATTGATGCCATTCACAAAAACACAGTACTGTGGATAAAAAAACTACCATTTGCATCCAAAATGTGTGAATTGCACATTTACCTACTTTGTGTAGATGAAATAGATCAACGGTTGAAGGGAAAATTCAAATTTTTAGGTAATTTTAGTGTACTTCGACTATCAAATAGTCCAAAGTTCGATTTGACTTTGAAAAAATTAGACTATTCGAATATCGAAATTTATCATGTACTGTCTCTTTAAAACTTTGACTTTAACCATTCACCCTGGAAAGCCTGTCAAATTGCTGTTTTCGCCTATGGGGGACCCCCTAAAACCTATTTGGGTCATTTGGTGGACTTAGAAAAATCAAAGTTTTTTTTTTTTGAAAATCCTTCGAATCAAATTTGATCGGATGCGTTCATTCGAACATTTCGAATACAGCCGATTCACCCAAAGTTACAAATTTTGATTTTTTTCTAAAATCAATTTCGATTGGTCTTTTTTTATTTGAATTTGAATAAGTTCGAAATGATTATAATAAATGATAAATTCATGCTCCGCATTGCACTTTGCTGACTTCATTTGTGAATGTAAATGAGCCCTTTAAAGTTCCCTTCAGAACGTGAAAAGAATGTATAATGATCTTTATTAACAGCAAGGATTGTTATTCTAAGAAATATATACCCTAATATTGGACTATCCTAACTTAATGGACCATCAGTGCCTTAATGAAGAATATATCCTTTTTTTACCACCTGTTCCAGCTGTGTCTCATTTCCTGCTCCCCCGCTTCCTGCCTCTTACTCCAAGACTAGTAGCAAAAAGATGTGAAAATCCATTGGTAAACCAACTGGTATACATTAGCACCTATGTTATTAAATTAACCCTTTAAGGATTTCCCAGCAGATAACAGTTACATTACATTTTTGATCATTTTAATGTGTGACATAATAAAGGTTAAGTAGGATTATTTGAGCCTGATAAAAAGTCACACTCTAATTAAACTGTTTCATTTTACTTAGATGCCCTTAGGAATATAGAAGAGAGAAAGTCTGTTTCACATGACATATGTTGAACAAAACAACAATTAAAATTCTTGTCATTTGGCAGAAATTGCTCCCAAGATTTACCATCTTGAGATTCAGTTAGAGAGCAATTGGGGACTATATCAGTGTCATTCTTCCAAATATTATTATTATTATTATTACAACAGTTTAAGACGAAAAATCGGCAAGCACTCCTGAGCCCACTTGTATATAAAATCGAAAGTCTTTATTTCAGCAAGTTAAAAACATTCATATATCCTGATGGGTTTCATATCACGATACGCCGGGATTTCTGAATGTTTTTAACTTGCTGAAATAAAGACTTTCGATTTTATATACGAGTGGACTCCGGAGTGCCGGATTTTTTGCCTTCAAGTGCAGCTCTATAGACACCCAGGTCATCGTGGATAAGGAGTGAGTGAATACGCTATCATTTTGGAGCAGTTATCGCTAAATTACGATTAGTGATGGTCGAATTTGCAGCATGACACTTTGCTGGAAAATGTGCGAATTTCCCGCAAAATTCGCAAAACGCCACCGGCGTCTCATTTTTGACACCGGCGTTCATTCACTGGCGAAAATGCGCAGACATCCAAAAACAGACGCCAGTGTCCATTTTTTTTCACGCAACTTCCCCTGCAAATTCGCACCTGCCGAATACATTCGCCCATCACTAATTGTGATCACTTTAGAGCATGAGAAGGTTTTATCTATAGCGATTACCGTTAACATATAAGGAACAAGAGCCAAGACTGTTTTGGTTCATTATTACAACAGTACCTTATATTTTAATTACTTTTAAAACACTCTGTTTTTGTTTTTTGTTGTTGTTGGTGTTACTGTGTCTTTAATTTTCTAAAATCAGACATTCTGTCTTTAAAGCATTGATGTATAAAGGAAAGCCATGGAGAGAAATAAGGAGAGGATATGTTGGTCTGAATTCCATTTACTATCACCATGCCAATAAGTAGCTGATTGAGTTGGATTGAGATGGAGTGTCAGAACTGTTAGAAATGCAGGGTTACAAATACAGGTTTGAGTTCAAGAATGGAGTTGGTGAGAGATCTGGCAAAATCAAACCAAAATATTTACATTCACCCAAAATATGAATTAAAATACAAAAGTAAGGTTTTGAGGCAGCTTTGCTGTCTATAGCTATAATAGGCAATATCTATAATAGGCAAACAGTTATCCAGAATGCTCGGGACATGGAGTTTTTCAGTTAAAGTGTCTTTCCATAATTTGGAACACCAACTCAACTTTGCTAAAAATCATTTAAACATTAAATAAACCCAATAGAATTGTTTTGCCTCCAATAATGATTATGGGGCACATTTACTATGGGACGAATATCGAGGGTTAATTAACCCTCGATATTCGACCATCGAAGTTAATATTTCTACTTCGAATATCGAAGTCAAAGGTTTTACCGCAATTCGAACGATTCGAAGGATTTTAATCCATCGATCGAACGTTTTTTCTTCGATCACAAATTGCTAGGAAAGCCCATGGGGACCTTCCCCGTAGGCTAACGGGGAAGGTGCTCGGTAGGTTTTAGGTGGCGAAGTAGGTGGTCAAAGTTTTTTTTAAAGAGATAGTACTTTGAATGGTCGAATAGTCGAACGATTTTTAGTTCAAAACGTTCAATTCGAAGTCGAAGTAGTAGTCGAAGGTCAAAGTAGCCAAAAAAATACTTCGAGATTCGAAGTATTTCTTATTTTAATCCTTCACTCAAACTAAGTAAATGTGCCCCTCAGTCTCAGTTGAGATCAAGTACAATGTAGTTTGGATTATTTGATTAAAATAGAGTCTATGGGAGATGTCCTTCCTGAAATTTGGTTTGAGTTTCTGGATGATGGATCCCATACCTGTAATATGTTACAATATTAGAAGCGTAAATATTATTATGCTGATGGTTGAGTTTACTGAGTTGATGTCTCTGCACTGCAAAATAGTTTAATCTCAAAATTCACATTTGTTTTATGACTTTTCTAGCAAAGGACAATCATGACAAGCACTCGCTATACACCTTGCAACAGCAGGGGTTAGCAAACATGTAGCATGGCCCTTTACAGAAAAAATGTATCACTGATGTCATAAAATGATATCTTCTACACCAATATGAAAGTTATGAATACTGGTCAAAGTAATATAAAGGACCAGTTTTTTAAAGAAGTTAACTTGAAGCTAGTCATTAATTGCCCCAATCTAACAGCAAAGGGATAAATTCACTGATACAGTCGAGACTGAGTTTCTGATTATTAGTTGGGAATATCATTTCAATTGTTAATCAGTGCACTTGTCTTTCTTTCACTAGCTTCTTCCAAAAACAAAAACATCTTGATGAGTTTCCTTCTAAGTTTAGAACTTGTTTTGATAAAGAATCGACTAAAGATGAGCGAAAAAGTAAAGTTTGCAAAACTGTGTGAAATATATACATTTTGTTGAAATCTACTGGGCTCAATGGAAAGGCAAAATTACATTGTATTTTTAGTTCCGTAATAGCAAATGCATTGACCTGCATTGTTAGAGAAGCTTCTTTCCACTATGCTACAACTGTTCTCCCATGTTGTCAATTTCTTCCAGACATGGCACCTGAACAACTCTTTTAGCCACTAGAAGGGTCGCCATCAGGGGGGCACAAGAGGACAGTCATCTTGGTCATGGCAGACTCCAAGTTTAAAGGGGGCCTGGCTGTGATGCACTTCCCCAATTCACAGGGTCCCCCTTGCATTTAAGCGGGATGTCACCATAGCCACCAAAGAAAGCAAAAGAAGCTACCATCACCAAGGAAAATAAAGACCGCATGCCAAACTTTAAAGGTAAGCTCTCTGAACAAAATTTTTCTTATGAAACCCCTGGCCACTGATGTTTATATTTAATCTTCTCTGGGTCCCTGGCCAGTGTGGCCACCAATGTTGTTTTTTATTACTTTTATGAGTGCCCCTGACCACCAATTTTTTTTAACTTGTAGGAGGACAATGGCCAACATGGGTTTTTAGCGCTCAGGTCTGTGTGGCTTTTTTACTGTGGTGTGGGGGTGTATGGGGTCTGTGGAAAGGCCTGTGGTGGGGGTGGCTGGGGTCCAGGCAATTTTGTTGCATGGGGCCCTGTGACTTCTGGCGAAACCATGAATTTCACAGGGAAATGATACAGCTCAAAAAAGTTTCCTCATCCTCTGGAAATGACCCAAAACCTGAATAATACAGCCATCAAAGTGACTCATTGGTTTGTAATGCTGAATTTTGCTGGGGTTTTGAAAATATATTTGTATATCTATGGGAGGCCTTTCCATAATTCTGAGCTTTCTGGACAATGGGTTTTCAAACAACAGATCCCATAGCTGCATATTTTAATACTCTAGCAACTATAGTCTAGCGACATTTGGGCAGCCTGGGGTTAAGGCACATGGCCTCATGTACAAAAATCAGTTTGCTATGTTTTTCCCCAGAATTCCAGGATCACTGTACCTGTTGAAATCCCGAGCTAGATAATTCAGGAATAACATTTTGCAACAGTTAGGAAATCAAACGGAAATCAAACGGAAATCACAGCCAATACATGCACTGAATTACAACTATTAGAAGAAGGTGATTTCAAATATAAATCAGATATATTTGTTCCATTCATCTTCTCATGCATATGAAACAGCCCAGTTTATTTATGCACTACAATTAAACACATTGCCAAACACACACTTTAATGCATCTGTCACATCACTGTGTGTTGAACAATCACATTGCCAGGCTGAATATGAAACAAGAACAGTTCAGTTAGTTGTAATTTGCTTAAGTGCTTTCCCCCCACCCCCTCATATTCTCACCCATATGCCTCTCTGACTTTTCTCTCGAGCATCTTTACAGTCATTTTCTAATAAGCAGTTGATCTTCAGTTTTGTGGATCTACATGAGGTTCACAAGCAATATGTGTCACAAAATAATGAGATCTGGTGTTGACTGACACAAAGAGATGGGAAACAATTCCCCTATTGTCTAGAAATAGAATGAGTCATTAGAATATAGTGGCTTAAAAAGTTCTGATTAAAATTCATCCATCCTGTCAAAATACAACGCACACTTACTGATGAACACAACGGTGCCCCCACTGGTCCCTTATTACTTTTACTGCAATATTCAACTTGCTTTTTCTTCCCGGTAGGAGCTCTGATAAATTACTACCTTGGTGAATTCAAGTAATCAAAATGTCAGATTTCCATTTTACGGTCTCTGCCCATGTAATAATTTCACATAAGTGCTACATCTGCTGTTTCCAAAAGGAAGACATTTATAGTGTTATAGTGAGCATGGACAGCATGAGGCATATATCTCAAATGTGACTACAGAATAGAAGGCCCCCGGAATGCAAGAATGTTTGTACCGAGAATCAAACTGTAACTGATGTACATTTACATCTGGCCACAGCCAAGTGGGATAACCAACACCTATCAGATGTAGTTTGTCACACTATTATTATTTATTTTTAATGCATGTCATATTTGAAAGCACGAAGTGTAGCCTCGGAATATTTACAGGTAATATTTGTATTCCTAATTGGGATCAAGTACAAGCTACTGTTTTATTATTACAGAGAAAAAGGAAATCATTTGTAAAAATTTGGATTATTTGGATAAAATGGAGTCTATGGGAGACAGCTATTCCGTGCTTTCTAGATATCGGTTTTTCCGGATAAAGAATCCTATACCTGTACTAGATTTTTTAAAACCCAACTGCTCTTCACATTAATAGCAACATGAACATGGTTCTCAACAATGCCTTCATTCATCATTATTAACCATGCGTCATTATTATCCACATGACATGGGATTCGTTGATGTCTCTGCTTTGGATGTCAGTGCTCTATGCCCCTTCTAGTGCTTGTGTCTGATTTTGCATGCAGACAGTCAGAACATATGCAGTAGTATGCATAAGCATACTACTTTATTACCAAATTTATTAACAAAGGGACAGGACACAGAAGGATAAAAAGAGCAATTTCCTGTCATTTTATGTGACTCCCCACACTAAGGTTGACACTTTTTTCATAGACATGTGCCAACCCTACCCCCACCACCGCTAACTGAGATTGGGAGTTAAGAGGCAAATACCTGATAAACATGGGTTAAGTAGTAAGTACCTGGTGGACCCTCACATTGAGCTGACTACATGTACTGGGTTATTAAAGGGATCCATAGTTTTGATAAAAAATATAGTTTTAATTAAAAAAAATACATTTAATGCATCTGCAGGCATCAAAAAAGATAAAAAACACAATGCAATAAATCCATGATTTGTGTTTCAAAGAAAGCAATTTACATGTACTACATGAGAATAATGATTATGCTAAACAATCATTTTCTTTTGTGGGTGTTACTGATTTTTTAATTCACAGTACAAGTACATTTCATTATATGGAGAGATCATGCAGCATGCAAAATTATTTAAGTGGAATTTACACTTTACTCTAAGTAAAGGTCTCTAAACACAACGGTGACCATGACAAATTTGTATTTAATGCATTTATATTGCAGTGCTAAAAGCAATCTTTGCATAAACAATCTACCTTTTCTCCTCTGGTTATTGTTTAGAATGTTCAGCTTTTATCAGGCTAGGGATGTAGTGTGTGTCTTGTCTCCGAGTGCACTAATAGCAAGCTGCACACTTCATCAGAGTGAGTGTTAAGTTGACTGCTGACAAGGTGCATAGCTACAGGATTCACCGACTGCCAGAAAATAATGAGTGCAAAAGCCCAAGCATCTAAATGATCCATATACAAGATTTGTGTATTGTTTGCTTTCTGCACCCACTAAACCTGAGCTTTTGATGCTATAAAATGCACATAGTACAAACAGGGACTTCACCAATATTGCTCAGCTCTGGCTTTTATTAAGCCTCTTTATAATCGGGCGGGTTGAGGTTAAAATGAACATTCTATTCCCCTAGTCTGGGTAATCTGGGGATAAAAACTATTTGTCCAGAGAAGTGCGGACCAAGGAGGAAGCTTTAGGGCAAAGTTCAAGTTTGCTGTAACCAGAGGGATCAAGAGTAATCGTAGTCAGAATTCAAGCAGTAGTTCAATAGGCAGAGGGCAGGGATCAAAGTCGGAAGGTTCAGGCAAGGTCAAAAGTCCTGGAATATATTTATAATAAATTTAGTAACACCCAGTAATACAAGCCATCAATTCCTATAATCGGGTATTGAATTCGTGATCCTGGCGTTATTTTATTTCAAAATTTTGCATTTTGCTTTACATTGTGCTGGCAACACGTGCCCAATGCGGCACAATGGCATCAGTGCTGGGCCACGCCATCTTGGATACAGAGCGCTCCTTATCAGATCGCTCCTGACAGTACCACCTTCCCCAGGGGAGGCAACTGGACCACCACACCTTGTTTTCCTTGGAAATTATTTGTATAATAATCGAAGAGTGTGGACCTCAGTATATTTTATCTGGGAACACTCTTCGGTACCAAAACCTTTCCATTGGATCAGGAATTGTAGAGATCCTCTAGGGATTTCTGAGTCCAAAACCTTCTCTAACCTAGTATTCCTGTTGACCATCCATGGTGACAGAAGGAGGAGGGGATTGCTCTAAAGAGAAGTGATTAGTGATAGTTTCAACAGAGACGCATGGAACACATTAGGGATTCACATCTCAGAGGGTAGCTGAAGTCTAACAGCCACAGTATTTCCAATCTCCACAATGGGAAAAGGACCAACAAATTTTGAACCCAACTTGGGGGAAGGAATTTTAAGATGAATGTCTCTTGTTGAAAGCCATACTTTGTCCCCAACTTTATATAAAGGAGAAGATCTCTGTTTGCGATCAGCATAATTGTCCCTTGTGGGACAAACTTTTCTCCAAATTGGCTTTGGTGAAAAGACCAAATGGCGGACATGTGGACTACATGATCATCGGCTGCTGGAACATCAGACAAGAGGAAGTCTAGAGGGAATGCTTGCGGATGTTGTCCATATACTGTCAGGAAGAGTGACCTACCAGAGGAAACATGGCAACCGTTGTTATGGGCGAATTCCACCCAGGGGAGTAGATCGGGCCAATCGTCTTGACAGAGGGACGCATGACTTCTCAGGAACTGCTCCAGTGCTTGGTTTACTCTCTCAAGATGGAAAATGCATTGAATGAACAACTGAGAGAGCTCTACCGCAGAGGGAATCTTCCAAAGAAAGATAAAGTGTGCCATCTGAATCGGTCAATGACTACCAATATAACGGAACGGTATTCCACTTGGACGGTGGCAGTTTGACAATAAAGTTTATAGCTAAGTTAGTTCAAGGATGGGAAGGGATGCGTAGAGGTTGTAATAGACCTGGATGGGAATGACTAGACTTAGAAGAGGCACAAATTGTACAAGCCACCACATACATACTTCCAAAGAGTTGGCCACCAAACGAGTCGACTGATGAGCTCTAAGAACTTTTGGGTACCCTGATGTCTGGCTTGCTTGGAACAGTGGCTTTGTTGAAGGATGGAAATGCGGAGCTCACTTGGCACGTATACCATACCTATGGGGGTTTCAGCAGCCAATTGCGGGTACAAAGAAGCATGATTTTAGTGGAAGGGACTATTGGTTCTTGATCATCACTGAGGCGACCCTCAGGAATGATGCTTCTGGATAGGGCAACCACCTTCTGATTTCTTGATCCAGGGTGATACATTATAACAAAATTGAATCATGTGAAGAAGAGCACTCACCAAGCTTCCTGAGGATTCAGTTTCTTGAGAGTCGGGATGAATTCCAAGTTTTTGTGATTGGTATAAATATTGATGGGGCAAGGTGCTCCTTCAAGAAAATGGCGCCACTCCTCGAGCAAGTTTAACTGCCAGAAGTTCTCGATTCCCAATGTCATAATTTTAGGTTATCCTCCATTACGGATGAGAGTCAGGATAGGAGCTATACGGGAGGAGAATTGGAAGGATGAATTGTCGGTAATAATTAGCAAAACCGACAAATCTTTGTTTGGCCTTGGTAATTGTGAGAAGAGGCCAGTTCTGTATTACCATGACTTTGGAAGGATCCATCTGAAATCCCTCTTGAGAAGTAACCCAAAAAGGGAATTTTGGAACGCTCGAACACACACTTCTCCAGCTTGGCAAAAAGGGAATTTTCCCTCAGACGAGAACTTCTTTCACCTGGGTTCGGTGACTTTCCAAGTCTTTGGAGAAAATTAATATCTTGTTTATGTACACGAGTACAGATTGGCCCAGGCAATCTCTGAAGATGTCATTTACTAATTCTTGAAAGACGGCAGGGGTGTTGCAGAGGCTAAAGGGCATTAACAGGTATTCATAATTCCCATCTCTGGTTTTGAATGCCATCTTCCAGTCATCCCCCTCTCGAATGCGGATTGGGTTGCATGCTCCTCAAAGATCCAACTTAGTGAAGATCTTAGCCTCTTTAAATTGATCAAAGAGTTCGGAGATGAGAGGTAGAGGATATTGGTTCTTAACAGTGATCTAGTTAAGGTTTCTGTAATCAATACAGGGACGTAATCCGTCATCCTTCTTCTCCACGAAGAAAAATCTCTCTCCTGCAGGGGAAAATGAAGGTTGAATGAATCCCCGCTGGAGGTTATCTAGAATATATTCCTTCATCGTGGAAGTCTCGGCAGGAGAAAGCAGGTAGGTACGACTTCTAGGTTGCATGGTACCAGGAAGAATATTGTTGGGACAGTCGTAGGAGCGGTGAGGAGGGAGAATCTCTGCAGACTTCTTGCAAAAGACATCCAAAAATTCCTTGTAAACTGCTGGCAAAGACTGAAGATTTGTTGCCATGAGGGACACCTGGTGAACAGGATTAGCAGGCAAGCAGTTTCTTTGGCAGAAATGGCTCCAATGATATATCTGATTAGCTGCCCAGTTAAAAGAGGGATTATGTAATCGGAGCCAGGGCAATCCCAGCACCACAGGAGCCAATGGACAGTTTATTATGAGAAAAGATAACCTCTCGTGGTGTAGAGATCCGACCGTCAGTAGGAGTTCTCCCATTGTTTCAGATATTATTTCAGAACTCAATGGTATATCATCAATTGCCAAGACACTCAAGGGAACCGAGAAAGGGAATAAGGGAATCTCCAGAAGCTTGAAAGCAGCGTCGATAAAATTTCCTGCAGCCCTGGAGTCAAGAAAGGCAGAGACATTGATCTTAGAAGTATTAGTCTTAAAAGTTAGCTGAATTTGCAATGGTAGAAGAAAACTGTGAGATGCTCCTCACATCCTTAACTTCCACCAGATAACCCTTGCATTCACCCTGGAGAGCAGTTAATGAGGCCTTGTAAGCATAGAACTATTTTTTGTCAAAGTGGGGTATCATTTTGGAAGGTTTTTCCTGCAAGGATAATAGCTAGAGTTGCCACCTTTTCACACTGATGTTACCAGGTGGAGCAGTGGGTGGGTCCATGAAGATGGTGAGCTTTGATATAAATGGGTGGAACCGTGACACAGAGGAAGTGGAGCCATGATGTCTAAGGCTAGAGTTGTGCCATCAAGGGTTGAATTTGGAGGGGATTTGGTTAGTATGTGGTTGCTGGGAGGGCAGAATGGAGAATATTGGGGGCAGGTTGTGAAGGATGAACAAGGCCACAGGCTTGACCACTACATAGATTGTCTTAATGGGCCTGGACTGGGAGTCAAAACAGGCTCAAGTACACGTCTATGGCATCTTACAGCAGCCCCTCTGGCATTTGCCATACACAGATTGCCAGTCCAGGCATGACAATCAAGATGAATCCCATTGGTTAAATCACCCTTGTCTACTTACAGCTGCTTTCCATTCATATGAATGGGAAATGTTCTACCTGCTGGTGTTCAGCACTGTGAAAAAATTTGATGTAGAGCTGTACAAAAGAAGGATGTATGCAGCAAACATACAAAATACAAATACTGACCGATTTAGGTGGTAAAGAAGGCTCTGATTACTAGAGAATACAGTCAAAAAGAAGAAGACACAAGTGGTCTCAAACTCAAGGGCAAGCACTGAAGCAAAATTGTGCCCATGAAAGACTAAAAATATACCATTTATTGTAATAAAATAATATATCCATTGAACCACATTTATTTTTTTTATGAAACAAAGATGCAGAATGCTTATATAATAATAAAAACAAAACACACAGCACATTTTCCATCCTTCATAGATGGAAAAGCTCGGAAAAAGGAAAAATGGCTTTGTAAGCACCTCCTATAATTAAATAAAGTCCCTTAAGGTTTCTTCCTTTGCACAGAGTCTGCTGATCTAGGCTTCCAAGATCTCTTCATGTTCTTTGCTTTTATATTTCAAAATAATCCTGTTCTGATGGGTGCAGACTGTACAACCAATGTTTTCTCTTGCACGCTGCTGTTCTCTTTCCAGTTTCTAATTTGCACTTTAGGAATCATTAAACACCAGTACGTCTCTACAAGATTTACAAGGTGGGATACACAGGAGGGGAAAGAAACCATAATACCATGTATAATCAGGCAGTAACTTTAACAACACTTGAATTACATATCCCAATGCAAATGTAAACTCAGCACAAAGATGCAGAAAGTGTTTTTTCACATCCTGCTATATACAAATTAGCATCTGCTTTGCACTGTTTGTTTTACTGTTATGGACATTGTGTTATTATTAATATTATTATTATTATTAGTAGTAGTAGTACTACCATCCTTTGTTTATAAAGTGTATGCATATCCCTTAGTGCTTTATAGAGATTATACATCAATCACATCAGTCCCTTCCCCAGCAGAGCTGACAATTCCTATCACAGTTATATTCACCAGGGCCCCATTTTTTTGGGAGCCACTTAATCGACTGGAATATATTGTTTTTTTCTGATCTACAGTATATAGAATTCACCCTTTAAGGGACTCATTTGATTTATGAATGCCGGCACAAAATCAAAGCACTAATATGGAATAATTGAGCACTCATCATTACTATTTATAAAGGTATTTGCATTCATACATGTTCTTTGCAACTTGCTAACAGTACTAGTGTGCTCTTTCAGCCTTCCCTGATGAATTATCAGCAATTCACACACTGATACAAGGGAACCCTGGACATAAAGTCAGCCTGGCAGTGATTCCAAAATTCCTTGCATCAATAGCCTTAACCGACTTGCAGCAAATGAATTGCCTGCTAATGCCATTATTAATGGAATACATGGTAAGTTAAACACAAGACAAGTGAAGGATAAATATCCTGTGCTACAACTAAAGTGGTGTCTAATCTGCTTTCATATTGTTACTAATTTATGAGAGTGTTGCTATGCATACTGTTGATGCTGTCTAAAGAATTGTGCTGAACTCTTCCTTGTGGTTATAGAAATAGCAGTCATATGATCTACTCAATTAAGGTGCCACATTTTCTCTTAGGGAATGAAAAGTCAGGACTCCAGGGGACTGTTTGTTTATTAAATATTAATACGTTTTTAATTTGAGAAAATAATTTCAAGCACAGCCTGTGAGGATGCACACAGCTGGGGACTTTTCTTATACACAGTATACCTGCCTTTATATAATCAATAAATATTTACCTACTGAAACACTACTCATTTTCCAGCTTGCAAAGTGTCCTTACAGAATTAACTCAAGCAGAATTTCTGAAACAAAATAATATTGTTAAATATTGTTTGTGTGATGTCTGTATGTGGGGGGGGGGGACTAAGGAAATATTCAGGGTCATTTATATGTGTAGGGCAGGGTGAAAAGTGACAATCTGTCATGTTTTCTGCACATTGTGTCCTATCATACACCTTAAGAAACTGCTGCGGTTCTCTGCCTCCGAAATTCCTTTGATGAATATAACACTGTTTGTCAGAGTTGCATATATATATGAAATGTATAGCTCGGGAATGCCAGTGAGTGCAGGGTTAAGTTATATAAGAGTGATCTAATATTTAACATAATTTAAACTAAATTTAAAGAAACTTAGACTAATAAAGCAGAAATTAAAAAGGACTGTAAACCATCTGCTTCCTATCTCTCTTCAAGTGGATGATCTGCCAAACTTAGTTGATGGCTCCTCTAGGGTCAGGTCATTATGCAACTGAATTAAAAGCTTTTGGGGCACTCCAGTAAAAAATCTTCAATGGGGTCCGGCACTGACAGCCCTTCTTGCCCCGGCCTGCTTGCACCACACCTCTAGTTTTTTGTAAAGTTTAAGGTAGAAGAAGGGGTGAGGATTGGGGACTATAATAAAGTGGACCGCATGGTCTCAGCTTCCCCCTGCAACCGATGTATCTGCAGTATTGTAGGTGTGCCATTGGCTCCATGTGCCAAATAGTGGTGGAAATGAGCAGCGGGGACTGCATTTGGGGGACATAAGTCAGGTAAAAGTGCTGTGACATTAAGGTGTCTGGAGTAGGAGCTTACTAAAGTGGAGATTCAGTAGGGGGGAATTTAATGGTTGCCACCTTTCCCTGTAACCCTTTCTGGATTGGGGGAGGGAGCTGACAACATAGGAGGAAGTGGCTGTGACTTTGTGGGGCGGGATGATTATGTCATCGTGAGGGGAGATAAAGGTGCAGGGCAGGGTGATGACATATCATTTTGTGATTGGAAATTTTGACTCAAGTAGCCCTTCAAAACTGGACTGGTGGCAACCCTAGTGAATTTCCATTTCTGAACAGGAGCAGTTCAGGGACAGACAACAGGTCCACTCTCCCACTTGTTACAAAAAGCTTTGAAGGTGAGGCTTGGTAGATTTAGTGGTGATAGGGTCATTAGATAGAGTCACTTAAGTATGGTCAGAATATGAAAGAACGGGAGATTTGGGCAAATAGGATACAAAGGGGTTTAATGGCAAAAATGTTTCAATGTACTAAGGAGGTCTAAGTTTAAAACAAAAAATAAAATACGGATATTAGAAATGTGGGCGGATCCCCTGGAAGCAGTGTCATTATCATGGGTCCTAGGTGGGATCCATGGAGAGGAAGCTCTGCGGTGAACCTACTAGGTCCCCTAGTGGCAGCATGATGAATACCAGTAAATCAGTGTATTGCAGCTGATGGGTAATGAAAGATATGGAACTGAAGTAGGGATCTATGTACAGAATTGCATTCCCAGTAGTGACTGATTTATGCACAAATGCACTTTTTTTTGGTTGGATGCTGAGAGTTGTGGATCTCTGAATACTTTTCAGTCGTATATTTAAGGTAGTTGCACAAATGCATGTATGTATAAGGATGGATGTCTGTTTTTGTATTAGCAGTATCTCAGTGGGAAATTTCGTGCTGCAAAGGAGCAATGAAAAGCCATTTTTGCTTCTAATAAATTCCAGCCTCCCATGTGAACATCCATGTTTAGCCCATGATCTAGTCTTAACATGCTTTTAAGAGTCTAAAACAGTACAATTATATATTTTCAGCTAAACCAGTAGGTGAGCCTTGGTGTATTGGAAGGCATTAAAGAAAACAATAAAATGTAAGTATGAAATACAGCATCCTATATTTCCTCCAGAGACTAAAATGCTACAATACTCTCTGGCAGGAACCCAGAAACCTTTTTAGCAATTCTATTAACATATAATTACACATTTCTGAGAATTCGATAACTGGTCCATAAAAGCAGAGTCTGTTCATGGTAACGCATGAATAGTTTAGCAAAATTGTTGTGATATTTAGGTTGAAAAAAACTCTTTGACCATGGTTGTTATTTATAATTTGAAGAAAGTGGAGATACGGACCATTTAAAATTCTCAAAATAGCTGGTGCAGAATTTGGATACAGCAGCACGAAAAACACATTTTCTTCACTATAGGGACTTGTTTTGGGAGAGTTTGTAAGTGTTTTCTATTAATGAAATATTATTAAGGACTGCTTAGGGCTCCCTAGTGTCAGGAGTGCCCGATGACGCTCCCATCGGCACCTGCCTTGACGCCGGCGCGATGACATCACAAGCCCGGCGTGAAAATTTGAAATAAGAAGACGCAGAGTTCACAGGTTCAATGCCCGATTATAGGAATTGCTAAATTGTATTCCTGGGTGTTCCTAAATTTGCTATTACTTGTTTCCTGGACTTTTGACTCTGCCTGAATTTTCTGACTTCAATCCTTTCCTCCTGCCTGAATTCTTACTATGATTACACCTGATCCCTTTGGTTAACGCAAACTTGAACTTTGCCTCTAAGCTTCCTCCTTGTTCCTGACTTCTCTACGCTAGGACCCGTTAGGCCCCTGACACCTAGTTCAGATGTTTTATATGTGCCTCTTATTGTTATGGCACAATGATATATCTGGATAAATAAAAGCCGGATGTATTTTAATAACTGTTTTCCTTAGCATTAGTGATGGGCGAATTTGCGGCGTTTCGCTGGAAAATTTGCAAAATTCCTGCGAAATTTGCAAAATGGCGAAAAATGCGCGAAACGGCGCCGGCAATTTGTTTTTGCCGCCGGCGATTTTTTTCGGGCGCATTTTCGCGGACGTTTTGCGAATTTCGCGCCTGCCCAATAAATTCGCCCATAACTACTTAGCATTTACATGAGCCAACAAATGCTAAAAATACTAGATACGGTTTCCTATGTACACTATTAAAAATAACTGGTCCGTTAGAGGAATAGATACAGAAAGGTTTAAATGGGATCAAAACGGAATCCACTCAAGCTGCCAAGGAACTTCAGTAGATGCAGACTCTTTCTGTCTGTTTGCCTGTCTTTCTAGCCCTCTTCCTCTATTTTACTTTTGAAATGCAAGGAAACATCTATTTTAATTCCATAAAATTATTATTCCTGTTCCAGGGGTGAAGCTATCCATTCTAGTTTTGAATTTGCCCATAGCTCACACTCTATTAGAAATTAGAGATGAGTAGGGAAGTGCTGCAGTACTTTATGTTTAATAGAAGAAGGACAGGACGACACCTCCAGGGTCAACAAACTGTCAACCTAAACCTAACCCGCCAGCTCTCAATCTGATCCAGTGGGCTGTCAGTATTTATATTCTCATGTCCAACCTACTCATTTATGATAGGGCTAGGCAACATATGCAGTAGCTATGTTTTTGAACAACACCTTTTGGTTCTGGGAACAAGCAAGGAGGGCTTATAAAGGGGCAATAAAAGGAGTATTGTTTGATTGGAAGCACAATGGCATAAGTAGCACCAATTATGGATTTTATAATTACATTAGAAATAGAATCTGCAGTGACATGTAAAGAAAGCGACTGTACAGAGAATTATACATGAATCTGTGTCTGCAGCAAACATCTTGGTGACTGCATGTGGCCCCCATAGCTGCACTTGATTGCACATCTCTCTATCATTTTGGAATCATGTCAATTTTTTTATGGAGAAGAGATTTTATTTTGTGGTTAATAATACTTTTTTTAGCAAAGATACTGTGACTGAGTGGACCTTAAAGCAGCCTTGCTTAAATGAATGCAGAATAATGAGGCACGATTAAATAATAATTAAGAATGACAAGAGTGTTTAAGCAAGGAAAATTCCCTACATTTGCTGGCTGCCTAAATTGCATGAAATGTTTGATTGATGAAAAAATGAAGTCCTTGCTATTACTCAAGCAGGTTATTTTTCGCTCACATTTATTATGACACTGGAAGCATTACAAATGACCTTAACATTAACTGAATAAGACAAAATGATTTCCTAAATATTGCTTCATCCTTCCAGGAAATGGTAGTTCTGTATGAATGTCACCCAAGGAGAAATGACTATTTCAAAGTTCTAATTTGTGTCATAATAGACTATGGATCCATAGGAGAATTAGCTAAGCTCGATCCAAATTGCTTCAAAGTATAAATCACTATTATAGCAGAAAAAAAGGTTAATTATGTGGTCTGCTTTTTTTTATATTTTACTTGTCTCCTCTGCTAAATAGACTATTAGTTTAGCCAGTAAAAAAATATAGTTAGTAGAGATCACGTCATTCATAATTTACATCTCAGAAGCCAATCAATCTCATCTGCTAGTGAAAGCCTCCCCTCCCTACAACAATGCTTAACACATGCAGCACTGAATTCATTGAACATCTAAGGCTGTGTTGATCTATGTTGTCTATATCTCTGAGAGGGGGGTAACATTAATTGAGTCTGCTACATATGGTCTATTTTTTTTTTTTATAACTTAAAGTTTTATTACGGTTTTATCAGTTTTACAGCAAAAAGAAAGTCATAAAACAAAAGATATCAAACATTAAAGTCCTGGTTACATACATACAGGTCCATCAAGCCGTAGGCAGTATTAGTACAAAATACACAGTGCAGCAAATTGCAACATAATATCACCCGTAGAAGCATGTGTGCCCGTAATCAACCGTGTGCTTGAGAAATACACATAGAACTATAGGGTCAACGGGGAGAAAAAAAAAAAAAGGGGGGGTGGTTCCTGGATAGTAATGGACTCGCATATCATTCCATTTGTGTAGACGGGAGTTTAGAGGATCTCAGGTCTAAAATAGTCTGGATCCTATGGAGACAACCCTTTATACATATCCGTTGTGGTAAAAACATCCCACCTGAACCAGATCTTGTTAAAGCGATGGAGTGTATCTCTTATTCTAGCTGTCATATACTCCATTTCCCTCATATCTACCACCCTACGTATCACATCTATTAACTGTGGTGGGTGTTGTTTTTTCCAATGATGGGTGATTGCTAACCTACAAGCTGTGAGTATATAATTAAGTAGTCTTTGCTCAACCCTAGACACATCATCTAACGGTTTCCCAACCAGCGTCGTAAGAGGGTCTAAAACAATTTCTATACAGAAAAGTTTGCCCAGGAAGGTTTCAACAGATTTCCAAAATGGAGACAACATCGGGCAGTGCAGCATTATATGCGGAAGTGTCCCAACCATCCCACAGTGTCTCCAGCAATGCTGTGGGACATTGGGAAACCATTTGTGTAATTTACTAGGAGTATGATACCAGAAAAACATTGTTTTGTACAAACTTTCTTGTTGTCTGACACACGAGACATTTTTCCTAGCGTTCTCCCATATATCCTCCCAGGTATCCATTGGTATTTCCTGTGAAATTATCTCCTCCCATTTCATCATATATCATTGTTTAGGGAACGGGTCAACAGGGATGTCAGTTAAGAGCCTATAGATTGTAGAGATTAGAGCTCTCTGGGGAAGTCCGGTTTTACATATACGTTCAAATCTTGTGAGGGGGGTAGGTTGCCCACCACTAACCAAAATGCTCTGGCAGAAGTGTGCAAGCTGTAAGTACTCAAAACAAAGTGTCGGAAGTATTTGGTAAGTGGTTTGTAATTCCGTGAAAGAGAAGAGTTTGCTTGTCAAGGGATTGATGAAGTCCCGAACGTAAAGAGGTTTTTCAGACCCCAATGTGCTTTAAAAGTATCCTGCATACATGGAGAAAATGAAGGATTACCAAGCACTGGCGTAAGAGGCAAAGTAGCGCTTACCAATTTATACTTTTTTCTGCATTGGTTCCAAATTCGGAGGGTAAACGAAATCGGGTTTAAAACTCCTAGAGGTAATTTGAGGTGAGATCCCCTACACCATAGGTACGTAGCAGGGTGAATAGGAGAAATCCATAAGGTCTCTATAAATGCCCATTTTGATGTTGGTTCATATGTAGACCAGCCAGCTACTTGCCGTAAGTGAGCAGCGGTATAATAGCTGTCTATATTTGGAGTTGCTAAGCCTCCTTGACCTTTGCTAGCCAACATTACTGTCCTAGGTACCCGGTGTCTGGACTTACCCCAAATGAATTTAAAAAACATGGATTGTAGGTCCTTCAAGATAGCTTTCGGTACTGGTACTGGGAGAGTCTCGAAAAGGTATAATAACTTTGGGAGGATGGCCATTTTTAATGTTGTGATCCTCCCCAGCCACGAAATTGGAAGGGGATGCCATTTGCGTATGAGATTCTTTAATTGCAGTATGAGAGGGGGGAAGTTGTATCGATATAAAGTGCCATAAGTTTTAGTCAAATTAATCCCCAGATATTTCAAGGTATGGTCTTTCCACTTATAGTGGAAGGCCGCTGACAAAGTATTCCGCGTGGCTGTTGGTAAGTTTAAAGGCAGGGCTTCAGTTTTATCTACATTCACCTTATAACCCGAATAGATACCATACTCGTTCAGTATTTTATGCAAACTAGGGAGAGAGATTACTGGGTTCGTTAATGTCAAGAGGACGTCGTCCGCAAAAAGAGATATAATGAACTCTCGACCTTGGATCTTTGGGCCCGTGATATCTGGGTGTTTTCTAATGGCTGATGCCAGAGGTTCGATGCTTAAAGCATATAATAAAGGTGACAGGGGACATCCCTGTCTGGTGCCATTTCGTATTGAGATCGCAGAGCTGGACGCCCCCGGAAGCTTAAGTGTAGCCTTGGGCAGGGAGTAGAGTCCTTGTATAGCGGTTAGGAAAGGACCTTCAAGCCCTAATGCAAAGAGGAGATCAGAGAGAAAATCCCAGCGCAGACGGTCAAACGCCTTTTCAGCGTCTAAACTTAACAGTAAAGCTGGCGTCTTGGTCTTATGGATGGCGTCTATCAAATCAATTGTGCGTCTGGTATTGTCTCCCGCTTGCCTACCGTAAACGAAACCAACTTGATCAGAGTCAATAAGTTTAGGCATGAGTGGAGCTAACCTATTCGCTAAAATTTTCGTGAATAACTTCAGATCTGAGTTTAGGAGGGCAATAGGTCTATAACTACCACATTGACTCGGGTCTTTGCCATCCTTGTGTATCAAGGTGATATAGGACGCCAACATTGAAGAAGGGATGGCATCTCCAGACAAAAACGAATTAAAAAGTTTCGCTAAATGTGGGGATAGGATTTCTACAAATTTCTTATAATAAGAATAGGGGAGTCTGTCCGGCCCTGGTGCCTTTGAGGGAGGCAAGAATTTAATGGTCTCTTTGATCTCCTCTACAGTTATCACCTTATTTAAACACTGCACGTCCTCAGGGGTAAATCTAGAGTCAATATTGTCTTTCAAAAAGGCTCTCCGTTGGCCTTGGATCTTATCTCGTAAATGGACAGGGGATTCTGGGAGGTTGTACAATGCAGTATAGTATCCCTGAAAAGCCTTAGATATTTCTATAGGCGTATAAGCTATCCCACCCCCCTCTAAAGAGATAGCAGTTATTGCTGATTGTATCTGCTGATCTCTTAATCTCTTAGCCAAAAGGGAGTGAGGTTTGTCACCTCGCTCATAATATTTTTGCTTAGTCCAACGTAAGGCTTTCTCAATATCTGCCGTTGTTAGTGATTTTAGCTGTTTGCGGACTAGGACAATTTCCTTCTGAATAGCTGTTGTGGGGTTCTTATGTGCTGAGCGTTCAAGGGATCTCAATTTTTGGTCAAGGGTGGACCGAATATGGAGCTTTGTCCTCTTCCTGTAGGCTGACATTGCTATAAATTTACCCCTGAGGACTGCTTTATGTGCTTCCCATAACATAGACACATTATTTACAGAATTCACATTCTCATTAAAATAATTTTGCATCGTTTGTGACACATCAAAACATGCCTGCGTATCATTCAATAAGGACTCATTTAAGCGCCAATGTGGACTTCTTGGTGGGGCTGTAGAAAGTTGAGTATGACAGCGGAATGATCGGACCAGGGAATCGGGATAATATCCGAAGTTGCTGGGTAGGTCAATATGAGTCGGGGAATCAAAAAAAAGTCCAGCCGAGAATACAGTTGATGTCTTGTTGACAAAAATGTATATGAACTATCAGTGGGGTGATGTACTCGCCAGACATCCTGAAGGTCAAGCCTACGAATAAACTGTCTGAATCTGCGGCAGTGAATTTTGTAATCCCTTTGTGCAGGGGGCGAGGAGCGGTCCTTCAATTCCGAGAGAACTAAATTAAAATCTCCTCCTATGACGGTATAAGGACAATGATCGCTGCAAATCTTGGTCAGAGTGGGCTTAAGAAAAGACAGCTGGTTTGTATTCGGAGAGTATATATTCGCCAATTTAGTCGGCTTTCCCCCCAAAGCCCCCTCCAGAATTAAGTAACGGCCATTCGGGTCCCTAAGGATCTGAGACACTTCAAAGGGGCAATCTCTATGGATCATAGTAAGTAGACCTGCCTTCTTGACATTTCTACTGGCTTGATATACCTTAGGATAAAGGTTAGTGTTGAGGGTTTGGTTCTCAGAGGCTTTGAAATGAGTCTCTTGTAGCATCACAATATCCGGACGCAGTCTATGAATCTCCCTGATTACCATGTAGCGCTTCATTACGCTATTAAGACCATTAACGTTGAGTGTTAATAATTTCACCATCTTAGTAGCTGAATGTGCAAAGCTGAGGGAGAAGCTGAACCAACAAGGCTCAGGCTACACAAGTGCCCTAATAAACTGTAGGGTATCTCAAACAGGGAGCCATTGGGGTGTGTACATATCCAGGAACACTTTAAACAGGGTAAAGAACAGGGAAAGTCATAGCACCAAACTAAGGATGGGACAAGTAGGAGAATCAAATCCTTGTTATGTAAGGACCAACCAGACCGCCATGGCCTGTACAGGGGAGCGTCCAGGTCTAACATGGAGTGAGTGTAAGAGATCATAAGATTACTTACAGGATGTTGCCAATCCGACATTCTGCATATGGTCTATTTATAATGAAGAGTTATCTTCAGCTATGTTGTAAACAGATGAACCAGTTAACAACCCAGCTGGTTATAACCAATTTATAATTTCAAAATGATACACTTTTTCAAAAAAATGCTTCTTCTAAAAATATTTTCACACTGACTGCCCAGATTAACACTCACAACTATGAATATACTAGGTCTTATACATACGAAGATGTCAAATAGCTTTTGATTAGAATACTATCTGTATCTTTATATGTCTATGGGGCATATTTAATAACATAAAATCATGACAGTCATTGAATCTGACTATAAAAAGTGTTTACAAAAAAAGCACTGAGCAATGCATTAAGAAATATGAATACCTCAAAAAAAACTTCATACTTCTATAACAACATCCAGTTCTACAGTTTTGACACCAAAAGCACAGTAGACACCATTTTTTTGGGATTCCATGTGTAGGGGACAGATAAATGTATTCACCACTTATAGTGCAGTTTCCTAAAGTTTGGCCATAAAAGAGCCCCTTAGTTATACAAGCACTAGGCTCCTCTTCCTTGATCAAAGAATGACCCCTAGCTTTCATAGGTTTAACAACTAGATGGCAATGTTCAATAATATATAAGCACAAATATACTCAGGGTCCATTTTGTCTGATCCCTTGCCTGAGCAGGCAGGAAGGGTTTCCAGTGGAACCTAGACAAGGTCAGGTCTAGCTAGTGATAGGTTACTCACATTCATGGATCACTCTAGGAGTGATAGACAGGACTATTTATCCAAACATCACAGGCTCCACCGAGGAATGTTGTGTGGGACTAGGATCCCAGGTACTAATTGCCTAGAAGTAGGGACATATGCTGAAATATAATAAAAGTCGCAAAGAGAAAAAAGAGAAAATTGCGAATTTTGATTGCGGATTGGGAGTTTTAATTGCACATTGTCCACTTTTAAGAAGTGCTTTAAGTTGTTGTAATCTTTTGGAGCAAACATAACTTTTTCAGTAAGAGGTTTTATTACATTAACTGTGCACTGGTGCAAACTATAAATCTTGCAAACCTTCTTCCACTGACAAAAGAGGTCGCTAAACAGTTTCTGCGTTGGCAAAAGCTATATTAAATAAGTGCAAAGGAAAATTTGTTCACACAAAGGCATAACTTTTCCCATTGTGAATATTTTGTCCGTTACTAACTTTTATTACATTCCCCCATAAATGTTGAGCCAGGGTTTAGGGAGAGAGCCAGGAGCTTTGCTTAGGTAAAGGCTAAATGCTGGGAGTGCCTCTGTCTATGCTGTATATTCTCTTTCTTACCATGTAGGGATTTATACTGACCATTAGTGCGGTGAGTATTGGTGCCTATCCAATAATGTTCCTTGTTCCTGCTTTGTATTGATAAACTCCTGTGTGAACTGTGTTATTTAATAAATAAGTGCTCTGCTTAAGTTATAAGTACCACTGGTGCCCAATTAATGTGTATTCAGTTACACACCACTCTGCCTCCACATCATTGTGAGGGCTCACCCGCTGAGAATAAAAGGTCTCATCCGGAGCAAATATTTGGGGTAAAGTTACTAGTTGGAGTAACAGTGCCATTTATTTTACTATAGCCTTACACATATAAACATAATAGGGAAAATATGTTGCCTAATAAAGCATTGTATGTATGTATGTATGTATTTATGTTTTTATTTGTGAAGTGCTCCTTGAGGGCAAAACACTGTATAGCAAAACAATAAACAAGGGGTCATTGGAATAGAAAGTAACAATAAGTGCATAATTAGAAATACAATTCACATAAATATAAAAAATATAATTACAATACAGATTATGTGCTCAGTGTCAAGGAAACAAAAGGCTAGAGGACCCTACCCCGTAGGGCTTACAGTCTAAATGGGAATTTGCACTGGTCATTAGGGATGTCGCGGACTGTTCGCCGGCGAACTTGTTCGCGCGAACATCGACTGTTCGCGCTCGCCGAATGTTCGCGAACGTCGCGCAACGTTCGCCATTTTGGGTTCGCCTTACCTGGCGCTTTTTTTTGACCTCTCACCCCAGACCAGCAGATACATGGCAGCCAATCAGGAAGCTCTCCCTCCTGGACCACCCCCACACCCCCTGGACCACTCCCCTTCCATATATAAACTGAAGCCCTGCAGCGTTTTTTCATTCTGCCTGTGCGTGCTTGCAAGAGCTAGTGTAGGGAGAGAGCTGTTACTGATTTCACTGATTTCTTTGAGGGACAGTTGATAGTAAGTTTGCTGGCTAGTAATCTACTTGATACTGCTCTGTATTGGAGGGACAGAAGTCTGCAGGGATTTGAGGGACATTTTAGTTTAGGTAGCTTTGCTGGCTAGTAATCTACCTTCTACTGCAGTGCTCTGTATGTAGCTGCTGTGGGCAGCTGTCCTGCTGCTGATCTCTTATCTGCTGACTGCTGCCTGTAACCCAATAGTCCTTGTAAGGACTGCTTTTATTTTCTTTTTTGTTTTTTTTACTTTGCTACTGTAAGAGCCCAGTGCTATTAGTCTAGCTGTGTTGGGGAGTGGGACTGGTGTGCTGCTCCTCCTAGTAGTTCACCACCACCAGCACCAACCAGAGTCAAAATTGTTACAAAGTATCTTATTTGCACCTGTTAGCTGTTCTGAGTTCTCTGCCAAAAGCTAATTAAGTTAGAAACTGTTTTTTTTCTGGCTGTTCAGTTCAGAGAAAAGAGGGACTGGTGTGCTGCTCCTCCTAGTAGTTCACCACTACCAGCACCAACCAGAGTCAAAATTGTTACAAAGTATCTTATTTGCACCTGTTAGCTGTTCTGAGCTCTCTGCCAAAAGCTAATTAAGTTAGAAACTGTTTTTTTTCTGGCTGTTCAGTGCAGAGAAAAGAGGGACTTTCCAGTACAAAAGAGGGACAGGGGGTTGAGTGGTCAAAAGAGGGACAGTTGGGAGGTATGCAAGAGCTGTGTGAGCTTTTTCACATTCTGTCTAAATAACAATAATAATTCCGTGTCCGTAAACATCACCTGAGTGATGTTTTTACAGCAGCAATAATATATTCCGTATCCACTACTGTATACGTTGCCCTTGCAGGCATTGTTTGCCCAGTCTTTAACCAAGTGCCACCTAGCTGTGTGAGCTTTTTCACATTCCGTGTCCAGAAACATCACCTGAGTGACGTAGTGTGATTTCTGCCCTTTACAGCACAAAACGCAGCGCTGTGTCAACAATGTATTTTTCAGATACATTTTTGCCCTTGATCCCCCTCTGGCATGCCACTGTCCAGGTCGTTGCACCCTTTAAACAACTTTAAAATCATTTTTCTGGCCAGAAATGTCTTTTCTAGCTTTTAAAATTCGCCTTCCCATTGAAGTCTATGGGGTTCGCGACGTTCGCGAAACGTTCGCATTTTTGACGCAAGTTCGCGAATATGTTCGCGAACTTTTTTTCCGACGTTCGCTACATCCCTACTGGTCATGTCTGCTCTGAGCAGCACATAAAGGGTTTATGCTTTATTTTGTTTTTGTTGTTTACTGTCTGACTTATGCTATTTATTTGAAATTTTAAAAGGCAATAAAATGTAGAGAAAAACTCTCAGTAGGTAATAACATGCCCATTTATCAGTTTTCAAATTTGAGTTCAATGCAAAAAAAGTCATCTCTGATTAAATTTGACTATTCTTATGGTAGGGATTGTTTTCCACTTTAGAAACTCAATCGTGTTGTCACAAAAATTACTTGATTGCAACAAATTCCACTGTATAAAAACGTGAAAATGAAATAGTTCAAGGGGCAGATTTACCTAGGGTCGAATATCCAAGAAAGAGGCTGCTCTGATGTTCTTCTACTTAGGAAAACAATTAGAAACCTTTCTCACATCCTATCCTTTCCTAAGCAGAAGAACATCAGAGCAGCCTCTTTCTTTCTCCTGACAACTTCCTTGACTACTTGGTGATCAGACTAGGGGGAAACTGACCAGCAGGTGGCGATGTTGTAACAAAATCCATTCATATTAACATTACATGTATCCCTTAATATCTTGGAATTAAAAATAAATAAATAATGAATGTAAATTACAAAAGTGCTTAAAATAGAATTTTACTATTACTTTTTGGAGCAACATTCTTTTTGATCTCTTTGAATCACAAATCATTGAAGCCTACAACTATGGTTTATTCTATTTTGGGTCCTTGTGACTGTATGCTCTTGATTTACAACAACCCAAGTATAGGTTTATTACCTGTTCTGCATCGGACTCATTGAGAGAATATTCGGCTTAGGCTGAAATATGTAGGCCATTTTACAGTTTTACAGGTTGAACTATTTATTTATATATATGTCTTGTTTTGAATATGTTATTTGCTCTATTGATAGTATGACACCTGAATCTTAATATTCTCTCCTTCTTTAGTTGGGCCTACCATATAGTATCTGGGTTGGAACTTTATATTCCATAACACCTTACTTGTACTATGACAGATTTGTTAATAGAATATTCGGTGCAGACTACAACCGAATCTATGTAGGCAATTTTACAGTTTTTCGAATTGTCAATATCAATGTTACATGTAGGGGATTATATGGTTACGTATATGTGCTTTATTTGGATTACCAAATATGGGTTTGTATATTATTTGCGGTACTGATAAATATGATATCATGGTCCCCAAAGATTTCTTTTTCCCCTTCCTCCCCCCCACCATAAATAGTTACTTACTGTTTAACTAGCCTGGACTCTCTGATAACGATCCACGATTCCCCCCCCCAAACGGGATAAGTACTCCTGGAGACCCTTATGGGCTCCTATGGAGGAAAACTGTCCCTTTAAATATTATATTAAAGTTTATACAGTTTACTTGTTTATTTGTTAAAATGATGTTGCCCATCTTTTCACTCAACCCGTGTGCAGACACTTCAATGGGAGCATTTGTTCCAGCTCATGGAGGTACCCAGCGTAGCATGGTCCTGGGTGTAGGAAGAGAGAACTGGATATCTATCTTAATTGTACTGATCTATTTCAGGCAATATACTAATTTTGATGGCTATCCCCCTTAAAATTGTCTCTCACAACACCCAGGGCCTGAACTCTCCACATAAAAGAACCCTAGCTTTCACCCACTATAGGAAATTGCATGCTGATATATTATTTCTACAAGAAACGCATTTTTCTACAGATCACGCACCACGTTTTTTAAGCACGTACTTCCCTAATTTCTATTTAGCTACTGCATCCTCTAAAACTAAAGGAGTAGCCATCTGCTTTCAGAAAGGGCTTCATTTTCACCCCTTGAAGCAAATCTCAGACTCTGATGGTCGCTTTCTCATTTTAGTGGGTGCGCTACAAGATATTATGACTACCTTAGTTTGTTACTACTGTCCAAACAAACAGCAACACCTTTTCTTCCAAACACTATATGGAAAGATTCTAAATAATCAAAAAGGGGAGCTTATTCTAGCCGGAGATACAAACTTGTGTTTATCTTCCACTTTAGACCATTCCAAAGGGTCACCAGTTTCACATATTATTGCTCGGATGTTCATGGATAGTACTGCAGCAAAAAATATTAGGGATTGTTTAAATGACCTTCAAGTAGCTGATGTCTGGCGTGAACGTCATCCATTGACTAGAGATTATACATTTTTTTCACACCCACACTCAGTCTATACGAGAATTGATCACATTTTTTTGTCTGCAGTGCTAATGCCAAATGTTCAAGATGCGGACATACTATCTGCAGTATGGTCTGACCATTCTCCTACAATGGTGAGCCTAACAAATATGGTAATTAAACCTAATAACTTTAAATGGCGTTTATCTGATACCCTTTTACATGTTCCCTCTACATTTGGGAAAGCTGAGCAAGCCCTACAAACGTATTTTCAGGAGAATGTAAATTCCGTCACATCTTCAATGACCCTTTGGGAAGCTCACAAGGCAGTAATGCGAGGCGTATTTATTCAATTAGCCTCCCAGCGGAAAAAGGAAAAAGCACTAAAACTCCAAAATTTAACTCAAAAACACTCTGCCCTCGAACAGTTGCACAAAACAAACCCCACTTCTGCAATAAGTCGACAACTAAAAGACGTATCTACCGAATTAAAACTGTTACAGCTTCATGAGGCTGATATGACAATTCGATGGGCTAATCAAAAATTCTATACTAAAAACAATAAAGCTGATACTTTACTAGCTAGGAAATTAAAAGGCTTGAATATCTCTTCCAATGTTCCCCATAAAATTAAAACAAGTGCAGGACAACTGACGGCTCATCCCCATGCAATTTTGGCAGAATTTCCAAAATTTTATTCAGACCTTTACAATCAACATACCCCGTTCTCTTTACATAAGGCTAATCAATTTTTGCAAGATTTAGCTCTGCGTCCAATTGCTGCAACTCATAAAGAACTGCTGGATAGTCCTATAACCATTGAAGAAGTACAACAAGCCATCAAGAGCCTTAAATCTAATACCACTCCTAACCCTGACGGATTTTCTGCTCAATATTATAAGAAATTCTCTGAGATTTTATGTCCGCATCTTGTAGAGGCCTTTAATTTCATTGCCCAGGGCACCTAACTACTGGCCTACAGAAGCATTAGCAGCACAAATAACTCTGATCCCGAAACCTGATAAAGATAACACTCAATGTGCCAATTATCGCCTCATATTCATCCTCAACTTAGATCTTCGAATCTTTGGAAAGATATTGGTGTCTAGACTCAATACTTTCCTTCCTACCCTTATACACCTTGACCAAACAGGCTTTATCCCTAAAAGATATACAGGAGACAATATTAGATGAGTTATTCACCTAACCCATATTGCAAATTCGACAAAAACCCCTGCAATGCTTTTAAGTCTGGATATACAAAAAGCATTTGATACAATTTCATGGGAGTACTTATTTTATATCTTGTCAAAATGGGGATTTGGCCCAATATTTCAACATATAATTAAAGCGCTTTATACTTCTCCATCAGCATATATTAAATGGGGCCCATTTACCTCTTCTAATATACACCTAGAGAGAGGCACGAGACAAGGTTGCCCTTTATCGCCTGTGCTCTTTGCTCTTGCCTTAGAGCCCCTAGCAAGACTCATTGATAGTCACTCCCAAATTTATGGGATAATTCATTCTGGGAAACAATACAAAGCCTGCTTTTTCGCGGTTGATGTAATTCTCACGTTTACTAAGCCTCTCACCTCCTTGCCGCATCTAACATATCTATTAGACCAGTTTGCAGTAATCTCGGGCCTTTCAGTTAATAATGCCAAATCTGAGGCATTAGGTTTAAATCTACCAACCCATGTACTTAAACTTATTCAATTAAACTTTGAATACTCTTGGAAAACTTCGCACTTGAATTATTTAGGAATACATCTTACACCTAATTTCTCAACTCTCTATAAGAGTAACTACATTCCTATGTGGCAAAAAATTAAATCTCTACTAACACAATGGAGCAAATATAATATTTCATGGTTGGGTAGAATTAACGCAATCAAAATGGTTATCCTGCCCAAATTACTGTATCTTTTCAGATCATTACCCGTACCAGTTCCTAAAAAAGACTTGGCAACTTTACAAAAAAACATTACTAATTTTGTTTGGGCATTTGGATTTCATAGAATCTCAGGATCTACTCTACAGAAAAGTAAAAGACATGGAGGTCTTGCCTTTCCCAACCTATTGAAATATTATCAAGCAGCCCAACTAGCCCCAATCGCCCAACTGTACTTTTCCTCACCTCCGGTTTGGGTTCAATTAGAGGAAACATTAATATAACCAGTTAACCCTGCAGCCCTCCCTTGGGTCAAAGCAGAACTTCGTCCCAAAGGGATGTCTGAATTCATGAAACATATTCTATCCATTTGGGATTCTGTCAAACAGTCAGCTAATTTGATAGCCCCCCACAAACCTCCCACTCCGCTTTTGGGTAACCCTGAATTCTTACCCGGTTTAGGAACTGCTTCTTTTAGGTGGTGGCGTACGACCCAAATTAAATATGCTAAAGATTTATATCAACTTACAGGCCTAATGTCTTGGGAAGGTTTTGAAAACAAGTTTCATCCCCCATTGAGGAAAAATTCCATTTTCTGCAAGTCCATCACTATCTGCACTCTGTACATAAAAATCCGGTTCTACCTTCCTGCTCTGCATTTGAAACGTTATGTGTTACTTATCCTTACACAACAGGTTTAATCTCTCTGCTTTATCAGTCCTTAATGATGCAAAGCAACATTATTCCTCCATCGTATATTAAAACCTGGGAACAGGAATTACACCAAACTCTTGATCCAAAAGCATGGGAGAGTATATGGGAAGGAACGAAGAAATGCTCTATAAATTTACATCAAGTAGAAACTTACTACAAATTACTTACTCGTTGGTATTTTACTCCTATGCGTTTAAGCAAGATGTTTCCATCTCAATCTAAGGATTGTTTTGGGAATTGTGGAGGAGAAGGAACGATGGCTCATATATGGTGGCAATGCCTTATAGTGCAGAAATACTGGTCACGAATTTATGGTATAATCGACTCTATTACCCACATCCATATTAGAAAGGACCCCTGGGTTGGCTTATTTAATCAATGGATCCCTAATATTAACGCCAACTCTAGAAAATGAATTACATTTATATTCACGGCAGCCAAACAGGTGATCGCTAAGTCATGGCGCACCCCATTTCTTCCAATTCCAAAATTAAAGGCTCGCATAACAGAGATTATGATAAATGAGAAATTGACTTCACTTTTATCCGGGACCCACGAGAAACTTTTACAAATTTGGCAACCCTGGGCACCCCGGGCTACCTTTCATGGGCTAGATGTGTTCCTTCTCTCAGCTTAATATTGTAATAAATGAAACAACTAACAGAAGACAATATGTTGATAACATAGGAGGCCTGGAATAAGGAAAATCTACTTTGCTTTACTTTGCGTTTCTACCCTATCTATTATATGATCTGATTTGGGAAAATTGCGCTAACCTCTGTGCTTTTATGTTTTACCTTAAATATTCGGTGTTCACTGTAAATTGCTTCCTAGTTGAGTAACTCTGCACATATTTTAAGAATGCCAGACGAAAAGAAAAAGATGGGCGCACAAACTTAGTTTGAAGTTCATTTATTAAGTTTGGAGTTTAAAAGTGTGAAAATATAACAGTCAGATTATATTGTATTTTCTTTTTTATGCAAATATACTACTCACCTTCTGTATGTTTACAATGACAATCTGAAACAATTGTATTCTACTATATTGTATTTTACTGTATTGTAAAAAAAGAGAAAAACGTCAATAAAAAGTTATTAAAAAAAAAAACAAATAGAATTTTACATTCACTTATTTTAAAGGTTCACTTATCCTTTAAGAAACCATATTTCAAATGTGGAAATTATGATAGATGATGACTTTGATTAATCTTAACTTTCACTCAAACTGCAAACTTTTGGCCTTCAGATGTGAATTGCTACAAAACAAGAAAAATTACAGACACAGCACATTTTGTACATGCCAACTTATATTTGTGAGAATGAAGGCACTCATAAGTTAAAAAGTTATTTCAAATGCAAAAAATGCCTGTATAGAATCAGTATACTTTTCCATGAGATAGAATGTGACTTTCAGGCTTTTCAAGAGCATTTCTTTTGCCTTGTTCAAGCAACATCAAAGCAAGAGAATTAGAATTAATGTGAGTGTTCCTCACAGAAGCACAAATTGCAATGATATGCCTCAGCCTGAACCTTAGGAAAGCTATATACGTGCAAATGGCTCTGAGACAGAAGGCAACCAAAACGTATCAATTTTCTTGAAAAGAAAAAGCTTTGTGCAAAAACTGAAAGCAAGTAAATTAAATGTATATATATTTATAGAGTATATAGATATACTGTATGTAGACATAGTTTTTACAATTTAAAATGGTTTAGTTTTTACTTCCGTTTTTTGATTCTCTGAGAATTGACTTATTTTTCCTATTACATCAGTGCCAGCTTGCCTTAATTTTGTTTCCAACATAGGGGAAAAATGATGTCGATTTTCTGCAGTCATTCATGTGACATCTGACATAAAATCCATGTTTGTTAGAAGATATATGCAGTTCATGGACCCGAATGCTCTAACTATCCATTCGCTGTGATCTAGTAAAGAAAATAATCATGTGGAGAAGTAGTCCTGCTCACGTACACTGTGTTATTATTCTGGTCTTTTACCTGGAAGCATAAACAGAAACATAAATTAATAAGAAATGAATAATTAAAATAAACAATAAAATAACAGAGATTATTTATTACTCCATTGGTACCCCTATTAGTTTCACCCATTGTTTGACCTCTAGTTTCAACAAAATCGGAAATTAATACACTTTTTCAGTATTCCTCACACTATGAAAGATCATTTATTCAGTTAATGGAATGCACACAAGTTTTCTTCTTCTTAGAACCCCAGGGTACTATAAAAACCTCCCCGTGGGCTCAGTATGCCCACCTGTTCACTCAACCATTAGGTCTTGTATGTCTATTTCTTGGTAATTTAGAATAGTAAGGAAGATTAGTATGTAAATAGATGGGAGTAGGAGAATAAAGCTTTGGAGTGATAAAAGTAAAATAATGCTGAGAGTGGACCTGAGTTCTAAGGATTTTTGATGGGTCCTGGCACCCCATCAGACACTGTTCTGAAATGAGGAAAGTGCACAGCAACTTCCAGCATAGGATATACAGTATGGTCCATGGCTACTTGGGGAGTTTTATCATACATATTGATTTTCTGTGACAAATTTGAACCCCCTAACTCTGTTATGTTAACTACAACTGAGCTAGCAACCTAGAGTTCAGATAAAGTCTACTTCAAAATCTACATCCACCACTCAACAGTGCAGGTTGTGAGGTACTAGGGCTTTGATTCTTTCATATTAATGCCTTTGATCTCTTCAAAGTCAAGAAGAGTAAGAATAACAATTATGAAGGACCTCTTACCAATGCTAACATTTGTATAAATATGCAATGGGCAGTTGCATTATCAGTTACTTGTTAGAGCAGAGACAAAAAAATCCACCATGTTATTTTTAAATTATTAAATAAAAGTTAAACTAAGATTTTAAATAGATGCTTGAGAAAAGTACAACAGTAATTACTGCTATTAAAATTTGGCACCCTTCTTTATATGACAATTAAAATCTAATTACTTTATTCCAAAGTATTGCATTTATGATAGCATTATCCTACTTGCTTTCATAGCATGTCTTGGAATAAAAATCAGTATATGGTAAAATCTGTTCCACCAGATGGAACACGAGACCATAAACTGCTGAAGATTAAAGATAATCCTTTGGTGCCAGCTAGGCGTCCAACCTACTGTTTTAACAATGTTATGAAGATCTGTTTGGCACCATAAAGTATTCAGATTAGCATGAAGGCTGCATTTGATTCAAAACAAGGGCTCATTCATGATATATCTAACATTCTACAATCCATGAAACTGCCTCATCATTTGATGTTTTCCAAAACAAAGACAATACAAGGAAGAAAGGTGTAATTTAAAACTAGGGCCTCTGTGAAATTATTAAATAATTAGATACAGAGCCAAAGAAAGAATGGCCATTTGTGCATTTAGTGACACTGTAGTTATGATAATTGATACCAGCTGTTGTACTGTTAAGCGCTTGGACAGGATCCAAAATAAGAGAAAACATTTTGCAAGCACTGTGACTGAAAGCAGTAGCCTTGGTATGTCCATAGGCAGTTTACTCTAGGCCATGACTCAGGATATGTCAAAAACTGACATTTGCCTGACATCACTAAAGCAGCTGGATAAGGTTTAAGTTTATTTCTGAAAAACAACCCTCTATTTAATCATTTACATGATCTGTTTTATTGAACATTGTTTGTTTTAAAGCATTATTGTTATTATTATAACTATTATTAATTACAAGTATCTATAAAACACCCACAGGATGTGTGATCAAGACATACAGATTATTTTAAAATAACTATTTTTTTTTTTTTTTTTTTTTTAAATCATATCGAGCTGAAATGTATAATCGAGGATGTGATGTTTGGAAATTACAGATATGCAAAATTGACTAGAAATTATATAATAATATAAGAGTAGCGCCAAAAAATTCGCAAAACAAAGTAAAAAAATGTGAAACGGCGACAAATTCATGAAACGACAATTTTTATACGAGTGACTATTTTGTTCAAATGCATTGTCAACAATAATTTTGACACGCGACAATTTTTTTTTTGTCCCTGAATATTTTGCCTGTGAATTTTTGCCTCAGTTTCGTGAAAACATTCATAAACGGCGAAATGTGAAAATTCGCTGCAAATCCATGACATCACTATGAAAGAGTAATTAAAGAGTAATTAAAAACCAACTATAGAGCAGCATGCACTGAGCCATTAGCAGTATGATATGCAGATGCTAGCGCTAAGGGCACCACATTAAAATGGTTGTGGTTTGCTAAAACTGTTACCAGTGAACTATCTTTGAGGAAGAGATGCTCCAGAAAAGGATTTTAAGGCCAGCTACTGGGGTTGATGACATGGGCTGTCTTAAAAAAATGGCACCTCAAATTTTTGGATTTTCAACATTCATTAATATATTTTACACAACAAACTGGGCTTGTTCAAATGGCTAGCATGTATTGTGTTCTTTAGTGATGGGCGAATTTGCGCCGTTTCGCTTTGCCGGAAAATTTGCGAATTTAGCGCCAAATTTGATGCCGGCACCCGTTTTTGACGCCGGCGTCCGTTTATTTTCGACACAGCGAAATTTTTTTGACGCCAGCGAATTTTTTCGGGCCAATTTCCGCGGGCGTTTGGCGAATTTATTCGCTGGCGGCAAATCGCGCAAATTCGCCGCGAATTCGCGCCTGGCGAATAAATTCACCCATCACTAGTGTTCTTATTATACAAGTATTTATAAAGGGTAAAATGGCCCTCGTCTTTCATACGATCTATATATTTCTATATATAGGCAGATTGGCACCTGTTATAAAGGTCCCCATAGACGCAAAGATTTCTCTTGCCGAACGACCGATTTTAGCAAAGACCGACCAATCCTTCGAGATTATCGTGCGGTTAGTGGGATTCGAACGATCGAACATCTTACGATTTTTCGGCCGACATCTGTCAGGAAATTGATCGGCCAGGTTAAAAAATCTTGGACGGTCCCAGTGCAATCGATCTATGTTTGCAGGGCCAAGCAGGCAGCTACCCTTGGTTTTACTGGCAAATTGGTCTTTTTAGTTGATGGACAATTCGTTCGATCGTACGATCGTTCTGAGATAATAGTGATCTCACGATGATGATCGGTTCTTTAAAAAATCTCAATATCTATAGCCAGCTTTACTATCCCCAATTCTGATATTGTTTTCCAATGGTGTCTGGGCAAACCCAAGGTTCCTTTCATCATTCTGGGAACAAAGAGTGGCTGACCATCAGAGTCTTTAAGAGTAAGTTCTACACTCTTGATGACCTTCAAACTACCTTCTCCTCTCAACAATACTCCCATAATCTGTCACTTAACACATAAATGAGGTTCAAGGAATAAAATGTATTTGTCCAATTTGCTAAGTACAGTGGTATATTTGTCGTGGACATGGTCTAAGTGCCCCCAATAATGGTAGAATACTGTACCATCCATTGTGTCATCACACAGGGCCCTTGTGTTATTTAGTAATATTATACATGACTCAGATATGTACAGCTAGATACTTGGACATTCTCTCTGAGCAGTAAAAAACAAGTATATGCCTTTCAATTCATTTTCAAAACAATGAATTTTGAATTTTTTTTTTCTAATTGGCTTCTTTTCCCACCACTTTCTGCTTTGAACTCATCAATACTCTCAAAAGTGGATATATTAAGTGACTGAAAATATATTTTTGCCAAGCTAATTTCATATTTAATTTTAATCTTCTTGCCATCCATAGCATCAGATAGTAACAGTACATGTTATTCAGGATTCTTGTAAATGTCGAACATAAAGCATTTTTACTTATGCAAATATTTCTCCTATTATATATCACGCTCAAAATTGACATTCTACAGAAGCACAATTAACATTTTTATTTTACACATCCTTGTTTCTAAAAAAATATATAGTTTTATTCCTGAATGATCTCGGAGCTTGGTCATGGAATTTGAATGCTTTTTTTAAGGTAAATTTGCATATGTCAATGGCATTTATAGTTCTACAAACATGTCATCATTTGCATATTTATTTGATTCTGAATGAATTGGGTATAAAAGCTAGAAGAGAGAAAATTGTATCCCGATGTCAAATCAAAATGTACCTCAGGCTCTTGTGGAAAGGAGGAGATCATTTGAAAGAAGAAAGTGAAATATGCACAAGCACAATATAAATGACTTATTAGTAGTGGGGAAGGGTCATGATTCCCAGCCAGGGCTGAGTTATCAGTAATATCTAGAGTGCCTGCAGGTGATATAGGGGAGGACTAGTTATAAGTTAAGCTGTCTAAACCATGTAGACACATACAGTAGATATTAGCCAGAGAATACAATTCGAGGATCCCTACAAGAATTTGAGGGTCATTGTTTTTGACACTTGTCAGCATGCAAGAGTTTTGATATTATTTCGGGGCATATTTACTAAGGATCGAATATCGAGGGTTAATAAACCCTCGAATTCGACCCTCGAAGTAAAATCCTTTGAATTCGCAAATACTACGATCGATCGAAGTAAAAACCGTTCGATGAGATCCTTCGAATCGATCGATTGAAGGATTTTTCTTCGATCAAAAAAAACCTTAGAAAACTGATGGGGAAGGTCCCCATAGGCTAACATGTAGTCAAAGTTTTTTTTAAAGAGACAGTACTTCGACTATCGAATAGTCGAACGATTTTTAGTTTGAATCGTTCGAGACGAAGTCGAAGTTGTAGTCGAAGGTCGTAGTAGCCTATTCGAGGGTCAAAGTACCCAAAAAAATACTTAGAAATTTGAAGTTTTTTTAATTCGAATCCTTCTAAATTCAATATTGCAGATGGCTCCTGTGGATTACGCTTTTGAATCTATTTCAAGTTACCCATGTTGCTAAACAGGCAATGAGCAATATAAATGAAGCAGACTTTTGTTTAGCATAAAAGGCCAAATTTTCATTCATTCATTTATTTCAGTGGAATAATGAAGTAGCAGAACCATAACGAATCTACTACACTAGGTTCTGCTCCATCTGCAAGTCTTAGAGGATGCCTATATCATTTTATATGTTGTTACTTTAGCTTAGAACAAAAGATATCTCTGTTATAAAACATTTCAGTACATGTAAACCTAAGAAACCTGTTCAGCAGAGTTTTAGGTTAGTAAAGATAAGTATATTTTTTCAACAGGCATGGAACTGCGTCAAAAATCCTCCACAAAAAAAAAGTCGGCAAGATAAAATTGTCGCCGAGACAAAAAAGTCACCTTAAAAAAATACCCATTGACTTTAATGCATTTGGACAAAAAAATCGGCGAAACAAAAGTCACCACAAGAAAGACATCCATTGACTCTAATACATTTGGAGTGAAAAAGAATTGTCACGTACGTAAAAAATTGTCTCTCGTAAAAAAATTTTGATGCCTATTGACTGCAATGCATTTGGCAAATTTTCTGCAACAGATTTGCTAGGTGAAAGTATATTTTTCACAGAGATACTGATTTGCACTACATTTAAAATAGATGACCAAAAACGAAGGCATACTGGCACTCAAGGCAAAGGAATGCAGGGTTACCCCTTTCTGTTTATTTAATGCGAATGTGCAACGTTTCAGGGCAAGCCCCTTTATCAAGCGTTCAAAAGCCGTTGTGCAGAAAGTATAAAAAGAGTGACAAATTGAAATGATTTGAATAGGTAATTGACGTGACAACCCACATGATTGCATAGTATATAGTCCAATATAAAAATATTTTATCTATTCCTTTGCAGGTTTCTTTTTATCCTGTGTACACTGGAGGCTCTAATTACTACTATACACTGGTTGCAGATGATTTTTGTTCCTTTTTTTCTATTGGACTATTTTTGAATTGGACTATATACTATGCAATCATGTGGGTGGGTCAGGGCCGGAACTAGGGGTAGGCAGAGTAGGCACGTGCCTAGGGCGCAAAGCTGGGGGGGGTGCCAGGCACCCTAGGGCGCAAAGCTGGGGGGGTGCCAGGCACGTACCGGCTCTGACGCCCACACCATTGTCCGGTCCCGTCTCTCCCCGACTGCGCACGCACTTTCGCACATGTGCACTCGAGCATGCTTTCGCGCATGCGCGCTCGAGCACACTTTCGCCCACCCCAGCACGCACGCAGCCGGCGCTGTGCCCCGGCCAGGTTGCCTAGGGCGCCTGGCTGGGTTGACCCGGCTCTGGGGTGGGTTGTCACATCAAATACGTATGCAAATCATTTCAATTGGTCACTCTTTTTTATACTTTCTGCACAACGGCTTTTGTATGCTTGATAAAGGGGCTTGCCCTGAAATGTTACACGTTTGCATTAAATAAACAGCAAGGGGTAACCCTGCATTCCTTTGCCTTGAGTGCCAGTGTGTCCTTTTTTCACTGACTTTTGGGGGTTGCCGAATCCTCCCACATCTGTGCACCAGGCTATCCAGCAGAGGGTGGGTTAAGTGAGTGCGCTCCTTCACCTGTTCCAAAAACCAAGGCATGGCATTCAAGGAGGGAGGTGGATGGCTAGGCAGCATAAAGATGAGCAATATCTTTTCTTCCATCATTATAATTATGAGCAATTGGAGAAGGTACAGCATTTGCTAAATGTGCAAATAGGAGCATGAGAGTCATGTCGGAAGATCCAACCATGACTCCTGCTTAAATGTGAAATGATGGGGCAAATATTACTCTTACTAACCAAATTCTCCATAGGCTTCCTTTTGTATCGAAAGATGGAGGGATAAAAACAGAAATAACAAAAATCACGGCAGAAGGAAATGTAATTTGGTTAGCAAGTGTAACAAGCCATTGGGACATGGGTCAGGGTAATGCATTATGGCAGCCAGCAGCCTATTAGTAAGCCACCTGTTCTATATCTCTAATTATCCAGCCTATAAATCCCTACCTCTCAGTTCTTTCCATACCCGTTATAGGTCTATGTAATATAGTTACTGGGAGTGCTTCTGAATGATTCTGACCCCGCCTGTATCCTGACTTTGACTGAACTCTGGCTGGACCGACCTTCTTTGTCTACTTGACTTTTCTTCTGGATCCCGACTTACAGTGTTAACGATTTGTTTTAACTTGGCCTGCCTGACTCTGATTCCTGTAAGCTACCTCAGTCCTCATTATACGATCTAGTGCCCTTGCTTGCTCAGAATCTTTGCCCTGATTCTCTCACTTTAAGACCTGGTGGCACCTGAGTAGCTGAGGGCTCCACCCAAAGCCAAATATGGCTGTTATAGGCAGAAGTGTGAGCTGTGACTTGGATCTTGACAATTGTTCTGAGTTTTGGGTTATCGATCGTGATAAATGGGTTTCTGGATTAAGGGATCAGATTCTTGCATGCATTAAAAACACAAACGAATATACAATTTAGCAGAATCATTATTTACAGTATTTACTAGTAATGTAGAAAAGATTTAATGCATTATAACATAGATTATAAGGTTGATGTAATTTGGCTCAATCATTAGTATTAAGCATAATCCACATATAGCTAGAATGTATTACTTTTACAAACGTCATTTTAGTTTGCGTTTCCTTGAAACCTTTCATTTGGCCTCAATACAGAAAGCGGAACTTTAAGATTCTAGAAGCTGAAATGGCAAGAGAGGAAGATTACTTTTTTAAAATTGCTTTTTCTACACACCATGGATTAGTAAGAGGCAAACATATTTCTTATTATGTTTGTGATAAAGTTCAATCTCATTTTGCCACATGCATTTTATCTTTGACTTTTAATGTTTAGTACTATGAAGGCCAATAGCTTGAAAAATATTGATGAAATTGTTCCAGACAAAATAAATACACCAAAATTGCAATGTAGTAAAGCTGTTTACCAAATGAGAAACAACCTGGAAAATATGCAACAGCGTGCAGCTAACAGCACACTCTATGGGACAGATGTAATACCTGAAACTCAATCAGCCAAACTGGTGTAACTAAAAAGGCAATAGCAATACCCAGTACAGTATTTCATGAAAAATAATATACTATTATAAAGCTGTATGTTTAATTTTCAGCATATGTATAGATGAGTTTAAACTTCTGGTCTCAGTATTTGTCCCACTAACTTCTGGGTCAAATTATAATAATGTCATTTTCAGTATTACCTTAATTAATCCCATTTTGAGCATTCTGATGGTATTCTCCAAACACTCTCTTTTGACAGGATTTACCCCTGTGGCCTTGTATTACTCTCAAGTTGACAGCCTGGAGAAGGGTAAATATGAAAGTGAAAAGAAACAGGCCTATCGAGTTAACGAAATGGCCAGGGAAGAATAGTATTGCCCCCTTAGCTCAAACCCCAAATGTAACAAACACTGACAATCACCAGTTAGGTCATTTCCTTCTCCAGCCAATTTCCATACCGCTGGGATGGAATTCTTGCACAGTATTAATCTTAATGTTCTATAAGTATGTCACTGAGATAGAAAAAAGGTTTCTTGTATCATAAATCTAGAGACAAAAGATGTGTGTCTTATAGGTTAAAGTTTAGAAGATTCAAATACTGATTCAGAGAGGTAGCTTTCCCTTTTAGTCTTATTTTCCCCTACTACTGCTCCATTTAAGGTTTTGAAGTGGAAGGAAAGCATGGTATTGCTTGGACTAGTTATCAGTCACTTTCTACTAAACATTCATAGCAGAAACATGAATTACTATACTATACTATACTTCTGACCAACTTGAACAGAACTTAGACTGTGTTATCCCACCAGTTTACACTTTCTTTTTATCACTTTCTTTTTCAGAATCATGACCTTTGACTCTATTATTCTCTGGAAGTCCCCAATTCACTTTGTTCTGTCCATGCCCAGCCTAAATAAGGGAAAAGTCTGAAAAAACCTTTATCTACATATTTTTATTTAGACATATTGGTGTAATTTACTAAATACATATGCCATTTTTTTTGCACATTCATCTAATATTATACAATTAAATGATCAAAATGTGACCACATATGAGCCCCAGGTTTATAATCTACCCTTGCAATCTGCATGGGGCAGAGAGACAGAAAGTTAATATTTAGTAGAAGTATAGTACCATAGAACTACAGTATAATATAATTCTATAGTGCTATAGAAGTATCAGTATACTCTCCTGTGTCCTCCCTGGGCACAGTATTATAAATAAATAGTCCAATAGTAAACACAAGGCTTTATAAATCTGTCTATCTTTTGGCTACATACATAGATGATAACAGAAGCTGTGTAGAATACAATATCTAAATTGGAATGATATACAAGAGCCAATGCTACTTATGTCACTGTAAAGAGCTATTAAATGAAACACATTCCCATATAAAATAAGATACAGGTATAGGATCCCTTATCCGGAAACCCGATATCCAGAAAGCTCCGAATTACGGAATGGCTGTCTCCCATAGACTCCATTTTATCCAAATAATCCAAATTTTTAAAAATTATTTCCTTTTTCTCTGTAATAATAAAACAGTAGCTTTTACGTGATCCCAACTAAGATGTATTTAATCCTTATTGGAAGCAAAAAAAAACCCCAAAAAATTGGGTTTATTTATTGTTTGAATCAATTTCTAGTAGACTTAAGGCATGAAGAACCAAATTACGGAAAGATCCGTTATCCGGAAAACCCCAGGTCCCGAGCATTCTGGATAACAGGTCCCATACTGTACCTGTAGTTTTAGCCAGTAAATAGTAAAACCTGTGGGATGTGGACATTAAATTAAGTAATGATATTAATGGCCATGCAATGAAGAAATTCCTATGTGTTCCCTATTACTAGATAGTCACTATTAAATATATCTGGATTTTTTGACTTAACAGAGAAAATGGGCACACTTTGTCAAGCTGTAACTTTTCTAGAAATAATGCTTTTATTTCAAAACGCATCAGTTAATAGTAGTGCTCCAGCAGAATTCTGCACTGAAATCCATTAAAAAAAATAGTATAAAAAAATATAATTTAGACATATAAACAACACCATAAAAATCATGACAGAATCCCTTTAATGTTTAAATTCAAATACTTACAATGTCCTTCTTATGAATTGTATGATCTGCTATGTTTTTGGTGATGCAGCCCATGTACAGTACACAATCCCTGTAGTTTTCATGCTTACTGAAAGAACAGCATCTTGGCAGAATGTGTTCCATATTACAGATTTGGAATCCCAAAGCTGCACAATGCCATTTCTTGGCATTTTTTTGTCATACAAAGGGAAATGCAAGTTTCACAATTTTTGACAACAGAGATGGTAAATGTCAAACACAATTAGACATAGTTGCACTGAAAGAAGCAGCCGAAAGCAGAATATTATGAACTGCCAAGGTTTTTTAACTAATCTACTAGAATTCTATAATAAATTGTTAGTGTACAAAAAAACATTGAGAGAGGTGGTTAAGGTCTTATCATTACATCTGCCTTTCGAGGGCCAGCAACATGATATGATAACAGTTATTCCTATCCTGTCCATGTAAAATGTATCTTTAAAATAGAAGCGAGGAAAACAGGTACTGGCACACAGGTGCGATTCAAGTAGGGGACTTAACCCTTACGTGTTTATTAAGTCGACACAACGTTTCGGGGGCAACACCCCCTTCGTCAGGTGACGAAGGGGGAGTTGCCCCCGAAACGTTGTGTCGACTTAATAAACACATAAGGGTTAAGTCCCCTACTCGAATCGCACCTGTGTGCCGGTACCTGTTTTCCTCGTTCCTGACGTATTGCGGAAGTGACGACTTCCTAGGGTCCGAGCACCGGGTCTATTACTTCATAGGGCTCGGGTGTGCACGTGAGTGTGTTTCTTTAAAATAGAAGAACATTATTCCATTGCAATATGTTATATATTAGATTTGTTATGTTGAGCTCTATTGAGTCTGTTGTCTAACCACAGTCTCACCATGTATATTGTCAGTGGAGCCTCAACTAATGTATATTTGTGACTTCTGCATAGTATAAAAAATATTACTTTTTTCTAGAAATTATGGAGAATTTTCAAACTTGCAGAGTAAGTTAACATTATGTGTTAATGCAGTAATGTGATTTTAAGGTCCTGGAGCTTATAACCCATTAGGTCAGCCTGTTAATAAAAATATCATAAAAAGAATTGTGTTATTTTTTTCTTAGAAATTGTGTTATTTTTTTCTTAGAAATAGTTTTTTTTTTTTTTCAGTTTTTGTTGTCCAAAAAAACGGTCGGCGTCCATTTTTTTTGAATTTTCGCTGCAGTTTCGCGACTTCCTTCACCAGCAGGGAATCGCGGGAATTCGCTGTGCATTCGCACCTGACGAATAAATTCGCCCATCACTACTTTTAGCCTCAGTATACAGCTTTCAAATGGAGGGTGGACAGAAAAGCCTCATACGAACTATTACTTGTCCTAGGAAGATGCCTAGTTTGACCAGAGGCCCTAGAGCTATCCTCAACTGTGTTTGCTCTTGTTTAATCTGCAAACCCATTTTCCCTTGAGGATTTGAGACTTCTATTTTTTTATACTCAGGCAGGAATAGGACCACTCCTGAGATCATCTGTTGTTATAGAGAGACTCACTCAGTTTAGTGTTTGAAAGACCTCAAATTATGCCTTCTGGGGTACCTAAACCCTTGAAAGATTTGGTTTGGGACTCACCCTTGTAAATAGTTGGTTCTAAAAAGACTGCTGCGCCTCCACCACAACTCTTCTATATCTATCTACTTAGTTGAGTAGAAATCAATAGCCTTATGCCTACTACCTTCCAATTGCATGGCACACTTTGGACACTCGGGAGGGGTGGGATAAAATGGACTGGAATAAAGTTTGGTTTTTGGTGGGCCTTACTAATCCATTTTTTTGCATTATACTATGGGTCAAACGACTTTAAATGCAAGGATATATAACAATTTCCCTTTAAAGCTAAGCATATGCCAGGGTTATCCTGAGCTGAGCAGGATATTCCCATGTTCTTTCTTTTCTAAGCATGTACCTGGGAACTCCTGAGTGAGGCAGGTTGTTTCCCAAGTGATTTCCAAGTATGTACCTGTGTAATCCTGTAAGCAGGGCAATGATGACCCCAAGTGTTCTTTAAGTAAAGTGCCTGATTGATCTTATGCGGGCACTCATGATGGTTGTAATAAAGTTCGAAGTAGCTGCAACTAGTATTTTGCACTTCTTCTATGTAGTATAATATGCCTTTACTGTTTTCTCTCCATGGAAACCATTGTGGAAGAGGATGTGATGGTTCTGTCTATTATTGCACTATTTCATACAGTATATTCATAAAGTTTTGATAATGTTTACTGATATATTAGCAGCATTAGTGGGCCCCCCAGTCTAGACCCAATCACCAATGGCGCTCCGCCAGACCGCTTATCTCCCTCCCCCAATGCACTGAAGGTAAGTTTAATCTACGGCTCTCAGGGAATGGGGTTGTGGCCCCTGTAGGGGGGGGGTGAGGGCACGGTGTGTGAGCGGCAGCCCCAGTGGGACCTGCTCCCACCAGTACAGCCCTGGCTTCTTCTGTCTCTTTGGTTTGGTTACAGGGGCCTTGTTTAATCATAAAGGACAATCTGCCACTAAATTTGCCCGTCAATGATGGTGCTTTAATAGTGTAGTGGTTAAGGGTGCTGCTTTATAAGAAGTAGGCTGAGAGTTCACTTTCAGATTATTCCATCTGTTTTTTTTTTGGGATGGTTTGGTTACAGTGGCGTTAAAATTTAGTGGCCACTAAATGTTTCCATCTGAGAATAGTGCTCCAATGGTGTAGTAGTTGGAGAGCTGCATTATAAGAAGGAGGATCATTATTCCAGCATCTGTCTTTTTGGTATAGTTTGCTTATAGAGGCCTAGGTTCATCATGAAGACCATCTGACACCAAATTTGCCTACTTAAGTGAAGAAATTTATGATTTAGTGTTGCTTTATGAAAAGGTTGCCAGTTTAATTCCAGCATCTGCCTTTCCGAGGGTTACTATGGCCTTGGCTTTTTGTATACATAGAATGGAGTGCTTTCACAAAACATCTGCTGATTTCAGGTGGCTCCAGGTGTAAGGCCCCAAACTGCCAGCGGCCAATAGTCAATGACTTGAAAATACAAAACACACCAATGGTACTTCTGATGCCTTAAAACAGGCAATGAGTGCATTATTAACTCACAAAGCCTACATAGGGCTCTTTCTCAAGCCTAATGGTTGAGGGCTCAGTTCTAGCTAATTCTGACATCTGTATTTTTGGGATGCTATGCTTACAGTGGGAATTATGAAGGACAACCTGCAACCAAATTTGACAACCCAAGTTATTTTTGGCTAACTACCTCTATTAGAAACATTTTTTATTTTGCACAGACTATTTATTTACCCAGATTTTATCTTTACACTGAACAATTCCTGTAAGAGCAATGATGGCATCTGGGGAGGTTTGTTACCCAGGGGAAATCTGTAACTGCTAAAAACTGCCTCCCACTGTGGTTACATGATTCATATGTTTTAATGTCTGCAATTCAAACTGACACCAAAGGGTATAATTGTGGGATTTGTAACATTTTTGGGTCTTAGAAGCCTATATCTTAATAGAGAAGTAGAAAAGCAGAAAGCTTAGGTTGTCTTGGAAAAAAAAATTAAGTTTTTTTTAGGTAAACAGAAAGTTCTCCCAGAAAATGACTAAATTGAAAGAGCACAACAAATTGAAAAACTGGCAATACATATACCAGAGAGCAAAATCCTCTGGCAGCAAAAGGGTTAAAACTGTTTCAAGCTGTCACTTCTTTTACACTCACAATGGGTGGATCAGTCCAACCACAGCACACTATGCAGCATGTACCCTATACTGGGCTGCATAGGTTTCTACACAGCCTGGCAAATCATATACATCAGAGATTAAAGGGCTCATTTTATAATAGTCTGCTTTGCAAGAACTATGTAATATAATGTTTCTATTTAAAGACAAGCATTAGGAGATGTTATTACCTCGTATCTTTAATACCAACACCACTTATATACATCCAAGTGCAGCATACTCAGTTCTTAAATACCTTCATTGTAGTTTAATCTGCTGCCTTCATCATATTTGCGGATTATAATTACCTCTGTTCATGTGTTTTTCCATTGTAATGAATTAGGTACACTGTGTACACTAAATAGTATGCACCATAATTTGCCCTGACACAGTATATTTTTACCACCTCTGGGTAATCAGTTTTGACTTTTTCTGTCTATGAGGGTAGGATTTTAGCCCCATATCTAAACACCCCTGATTGTACTGTAGAAACCAGATAGAGTTATAGTTGAGATGCCTGTAATTTCATGCAGTTTCAAAATTTATTTCAGTTGTAGTTTGGATATTGCAAAAACAGCTCATTTTAAATGGCATGATGCCGGGATATCAATTTTAAATGTCACTTTCTCAGAAGGGGAATTCTTACACTGTATTTCCCTTCAAATACAGAATAGCATCAATTTTCAGAAAGCACAAACAAAAACTGCAAAAAATAATTGGCACGGTATTTTATTGAACCAAGACATAAAAACAATGTGATTTTCCTTCTGCTTCTCATTTTTATATAGACATTGTATTATAGCAAAAGTTCTAAAAAAGAGTATGAATGAGATGACCTGGGTCATGCAGTGTAAAAGTATTCTGCGGTCATTGAATTTAAATGATAGCACCAGTGTGAACACATCTTTATATTTTTTAAAAAGGAAAAGGTATTGGAATCATAATAGAGAAAGGAACAGCTATAATAGCATAGACACCCCAGCATGCATAGTGACCTTCAACATTTTTGAACAGAGATGTTTTTATATTAATAGACATGTATTACTTATTTGAACAGGGACTTCATTCCGGAGCTACAAATAAAAGTGTACTGCATTTTCAGAAAAGTCTGTTGCTGTGATTAACAGCTCACTAGTTCAGTCTCCACTAAACAGATGGATAGCACTCTTTTGTCTGGAAATGGGAATACAACACAAAAACTGGGGTATATTTATCAAAGGGTGAAAATAGAGCTTGTCACAATTTGCCATAGGGAAATTTTATAGCTCTCTATTAACTTTTATAGCATGTATTCTTTCCTAGTCTATTTAACTCTTACAGGTAAAGACAGAACAGTAAAAATTGGAATGATGCCAAGATTTGTTTAAAAGGAGGGCTGCCACCCTAAGATCTTTTATACAGGCATTGTTTGTTGTGCTTTTAAGATGCAGGTTTGAGTGCCCCTAAATGCATTAACTAATTGATTCCATCATATTTTGCCTGTTGTACTCATGAGTGTTCAGAGTTGAGTTTTCTCCATTTTTAGATATAACAGTGTGAAGATGTAGAGTAATTGTTTAATTGGCAGACACAAGTTTGTGTCTGGTTTTCAGGAGGTGAGTTGTAATAGGGTAACATGTTAATGGTATAATATAAATAAATGTTTAAGTAATGGTTAATACAGTACATATTTTTTAGGTTGGCCACTAGGGGAGCTAGATAACAGTTGTGAGGGAAAAGTCCCTAGTGGGTGAAGAATAGGAAGGAATAAAAGGAAGGTTTTTGCCATGCGTCATGGGAAGAAAGCTAAGCAGAGTGCACTGCAGCAGTAGAGTCTAGGGATGGGCGAATTGTTGCGCTTTGTTTCGCCGCAGAAATGACGCCCATAGATTTTTATGGCGTCTTGTGACAAAAAAAGAAAGACGCGTGTCAAAATTTTTTTGCTGTGCAACAAAAAAGTTTTTGATCCCAATATACTTTAATTGGCGTCGGCAACATTTGCCGAGGGACGAATTTTTGGCAAAACGTAACGGGTCAAATTCGCCCATCCCTAGTAGAGTCATCTCCTGGGAGAGGTACTGAACCTAGGTAGTGTGAGGACTATTGGTGTAATAGTGCATTCTAGGGAGTGTAAGTCAGAGAGGTAACTAGCATGGGCAGCTATGGCCCCAACTAGGACTTAGTGGGCATAGTGTTTCCAGCAGGAATCCCTCCAGCCAGGGCTAAAGAGAAAGGGCAAGGTCTGGATAGTGATCCAAGAGGGGTGCCTGCAAGCGTGTGTCCCTCCTGGCAGTGTGCAGTTATGGGAAGTGTCCGTGTACTGTTACCAAACTTCTTTTATGGATTATGACACAGCCATGGTGCAGAGATACTGTGCCTCTGCCTGGCATATGATATAAAGACCTGGGACCATTAGTACTGGCCAGTGGCTTTGAAAAGCTTTTCTTTCTATTGGTTCCATCATGCAAAAATAGTATACGATAAATAGTATACAATCAGTGACATCACCCACAATCTTACCAATAAAAATGTTGGCTTTTTTTTTTTTTTCAATACCATTACTAGTCATAGACGACAGAATCTTTTATGTACATAACTTTTTTGTCCCTGCAACTTTTTTGTCTTGGTGACTTTTTTGTCTCAGCGACTTTTTTTGTCCGAATGACAAACAGTGAAGGAAAAAAAAAATCAGAAGGAGCAGCCCTGTCCTGTCCAAACTCCCATCCACAATTTTACCTTATTTATCATAAAAATTTTTAAAATATTTGGTGCGGGAAAGGACTCTATAAAATCTCAATATAATCGTGAAAAATTTTGAAACATATAACGAATTTATTTGCCAGGAGCAGATTTGCTGTGAATTTCCACACTTTGCCACCAACGAATAAATTCTAAAATTATCTGCGAAAATTCTCCCGAATCAGGCGACAATTCTGATGCCGACGACAATTCAGAAGCTGGCGACAATTAAACACATGCCCATTGACTTTATGCACATCAAAATTCACATTTCACAAATTTTTACCCGCTTGGCAAAATGGGACAAACTCACCCATCACTACATACGACACCCGAAAACTCCGAATTTTTTGGATTATTGACTTTTAACCATGATTTTTTTGGATTATCGTACAAAATCCAGCACAGATCATGATAACTTCTATTTGTAAAAGGGACATCTGCCATTGACTTCTACATGACCTCGATTAGGTTTTTAGATGGAGTATTTTCGGATTCGGACATGTAGCAGCCTGTGGGTATAATAAATCTTGAAAAATTTGTGCTTTCCCCTTTAAAACTCCTGCCAGAAAAATTTGAGATTTAGTAAGTAAACCCCTTGTGGTTTTTTTACATTTTTGTAGAATGGTGGCCTTTGTTCAAACGTTTCAATTAATAAATGTGAAAGGAGAATGTATTCATAATTATATTTCTATGTTAATTGCAATTAACAATCATTAGTACTTTTCAAGGTCATGTGCTTCTACCTGTAAATTTCTCTCTGAATATATGGAGTCAATTAAGTTAAATCAAGTTAAATGCAATGTATCTTTTACATATCTTTTTATGAATGATCAGCTTTACAGACAGTTGCATTAATGGTTACATTCTGTGTTGAATTGAATTTGAATAGGGTTGTGGGATCATTACCTTTCTTTCTGACAGCTTGGTGTGCTGTTCATACAGTTATGTGCTGCACCAATCCCCAACAGTTGGGCAGTTATTCCCTTTTCTGAAAAGTGACAGTTATTGGATGATTTATTGTTGTCTTTGTTTGTTGGGAAAGAGAGAGAAAACAAAGTTTTGTTTGACTTTGAAGAAGTACATATTTGCTTTTATTAAACAAGGTCTGAAACATTTGACATTTTTTTTTACCAGACAAACTCCATTCATTCTTACATTAATTGCAGCTGAACTTTCATCTATAGCTGCAGTAAATTTCAATCTATTCCATAGAATGCATTAGAACAGCACTACGGCCTACTGACATCTCCCACAAATATGCATTACCTGCAGGGACAGTAATTGTTTGTTAATTTAGAGAGGCTCCTACTGATTTTAAAGGAGAACTAAACCCTAAAAATGAATGTGACTAAAAATGCCAAATTTTATATACTGAACTTATTGCACCAGCCTAAAATGTCAGCTTCTCAACAGCAGCATTGATCCAGGACTTCAAACTTGTCACAGAGGGTCACCATTTTGGAAAGTGTCTGTGACATTCACATGCTCAGTGGGCTCTGAGCAGCTGTTGAGAAGCTAAGCTTAGGGGTCGTCACTAATTATCAAGCAGAAAATGAGTTTTGTCTGTAATTTAAGATGATGCTACAAGACTGATTATTAAATTCTGATGTTAGTCGCACTGGTTTCTGTGCAGCCATGGATTAATTAACTGTATTAAGTACTAATCAGTCTTATATTGTGACATTTATATTATATGTATTCAGTATATTGTGCATCGGTCCCTAAGCTCAGTAAGTGACAACAGCACAGAGCATGTGCACTGAATCAGCAGAAAAGAAGATGGGGAGCTACGGGGGCATCTTTGGAGGCACAGATCTTTACTGCTAAAGGGCTGTGGTTGCCTTGGGCTGGTACAGAAGCCCAAAACGTAATTTACAACATTTCTAGCTACTTCTTTAGCTATGTTTTAGTTATCCATTAATGGGCTTCACCAGCTTTCAGTAGGCATTGTATTTATACTGTGTTACCATGCATATTATGACTTTGGCTAAATATAAGCTTCTTGTGATTTCCAGCTGTTGTAAATATACTTTAGAAAAATAAAAGTTACTGCGCTTCATACACAAACATTTCATTTTGAACAGAAATGATTGTAAAATTGCCTTTAAAGTTCGGCAGCTTTACCGGCTGCCTGTGTCATTTTGTATGCAAGGTGGTTCAATATTTTGTCAGCTCTGTATTATATATTGCAACAATAAACTATGTAAGACTTTTTACGCATATCAACTCCACTCGTGAATTATATGAGAATACAGACATCCCTCTTAAATGTCAGCCTGGCACTTGCATTTCTGATTGTTTAGTACTGTAATACATTTGGTTCATTTTCCATACTGTAAATTTGACAACCAACTACTGTAGGCAGTAACACATTTCTAAAATTTCGGTTACAAAATGCCTGCCTGGGCGGGAAATGGGCTTCATTTGCAAACTGACAACAACCTTTATCTGTATGATCCTTACATCAACTCCCCTTTCCCTTACCTTACATTTCTACATAGGTTAGTCGGCAAACATACTCCTTTTTAGTTGAATTGTACTTAGATAAGAAGAAAATAAACATACATAAAATATACAATCACAACCTGCCTGAAAATATAGTCTTATTAGACATAATGTAAGTATGGGCTCAGTTTGGGTAAGTATTTAGAGCAGAGCACAATGAATGTGGTGGATATGACTGTAGTTAATCCACGTAGCTGCAGACCTTTGCAACAGCAACAATCAGGTATTTGTTTACTTCCATTACTTCCATCATGTATTATTATTATTATTTATACATAGTGCTGTAAAATAAATGGGTGTATACAGTGAATGTAGAGATTGTATACAAAAAACAACCGATAACCAATACAGGCAAGGGAACTGTTATCCAGAATGCACGGGGCCTGAGGTTTTCCTAGCAAGGGGTCTTTCCGTAATTTGGAACTTCACACCTTAAGTCATAATTGGCTTGTGATATTCTCCACAGAATGAGACAGAACTAAGAGATTCACAAGTGCAAAAAAAGGCAGCAGTTGGCTGTGTTTTTGCACTTTGCACGATCATGTATAATGGTAAGAAGCAGGACAAATCCAGGGCAGTAACTATGACTGCAAAGTGCTTTTTATTGGGGAAAATTGCACCACAACATGTTTGCAAGTGTGCAAGAACAAACACTTTCACCTCTTAAAGTGCATTGTGGGTAAAAAAAAATTAAATTACTAATATCTCTACTTACAAAAAACATCCTGTAAAATCAATAAATTGAATAAGTTAAATATATTAATGTGTCAAATAGTACAATCCATAAAAGTCTTTAGTGAGTCCAATAATATAGCCTTCATTTTTTTTAATTACCCACAATGCACTTTAAGAGGTGAAAGGTCAAGGAATGCTTAAATACTTCTTTTGTGTTTGTTCTTGCACACTTGATAAAGAGCCTAGTCCGAAACATGTTGTGGTGCAATTTTCCCCAATAAAAAGCACTTTGCAGTCATAGTTACTGCCCTGGATTTGTCCTGCTTCTTACCATTATACATTATTGTTAGTGATGGGTAGGGATGTCGCGGACTGTTCTGCGGCGAACTTGTTCGCGCGAACATCGGCTGTTCGCGTCCGCCGCAAGTTCGCGAACGTCGCGCGACGTTCGCCAATAGGCGTTCGCGTCAAAATCGTTTGAAAATCGAACTATTAAAATCCTTCGATCGTTCGAATCGAACGATTTTCGGATGTTCGAAGTTCGCGAACTGTTCGCGAACTGTTCGCATTTTTTGCCGGTGTTCGCGAACGGCGTTCGGCGTTCGCGAACACATTATCGGCGGTTCGCTACATCCCTAGTGATGGGCGAATTTATTCGCCAGGTGCGAATTCATGGTGAATTTATTCGCCAGGCACGAATTCGTGGCGAATTTGCGTGATTCACCACCGGTGAATTTGCGCAATTCGCCGCCGCCGAATAAATTTGCGAAACGGACGCGGAAATTCGCTGACAAAAGTTCGCCGGCGTCCAAAAAAATTGTCGTCGGCGTCCAAAAAAAAAAAAACGGATGCCAGCATAAAAAACCGGACGCCCGCGTCAAAAATGAATTTTTCGCTGTTTCGTAAAAATTTTTCGGTAAAGCGAAACGGCGCAAATTCGCCCATCACTAATTATTGTGTCATTTTGGGGTGTGAACACAGGACACCCCTGCAAGAGAATCCATCTACAATCGATAAGGGTGAGCTACAGTATATTCCTATTTGCTCGTTTGGTTTTTGCACTTTGCACACTGTGTTCTGGTCATGCTGAATGGTCATAATCCTCTATTTTAGGCAATGCTCTATCCAAGAGAGGTGAGTGGGGGGCAAGTAATTGCCCCATTCAGTCCTGTTACCTGTTTAGATGCGTAAGTCTATGGCAGGAGGCGTTGGCAGCAATGGGGCCCTGTCAATAGCAAGTGAAAAAACAGCACTTGTCTGTGTCTCCTAATGCTTCGCTCTGCTCTGATCTAATATACAATTCCCTTAAACTTCACCATTAGATACCCCAGTATCCTTAAGCGTAATTTAGAGGATCTATGGAAATGTTTGTTTTCTGCACCTTTTAACAACTTGCCAACTGCTGAACCTCACAGTGGAGCAAACACCTGACGCGTGTTTCGCCCGTGAAGGCTTTCTCAAAGGCGTCAGTTGTTTGCTCCACTGCGAGGTTCAGCAGTATGTGATAGAATTGGTGGGGGTGATATTACCTCAGGGGGTGGGCGGGATGATGGTAAAAAGCTTTTCTTGTTGAATATAGGCAATGCTGGACAGACCCATGATATCCTCATCACGATAATACAGACTTATCTCATGGGCAACCACTTATTTCCAGTATTTGGTGTTGCAATAGAACAAGTGACAGGGAACAGCCCATTCACTTTTAAGTGCCTCAGAGAGGATAAAGTACCAGTCAACCTTTTATTTGCACACCATATTGGATTTAATGTCTGTAGTGATGTACTAAGGAGAACGTTATCACTTATTGGTCTGTCCTCTGTTCCTATTCATATTATAGACCACCCAATCCTCTATGTCACATATACTCTCCTGATCCTAATGAAACTTGACACAACCAACCAGGGAGCATACATGTCGATGTAAGGTCTAGGTGGGACCAGTATATTAATTTATTATATATGCTGCAATACCCACAACCTTGATACCAGATCGCTATGCATCCTTATATTTAAATGTCTTTTAAAATGATCAATCCCCTCTCTATTTTTAAAGGAGCCATTAAATGTTATGTTTTAATTGGGTAATTTTTGATATATAAGTATAATGCAAACTGCTTATTAGTTAATTGGCACTTTATGCACTCATGGCACTTTATCAATGAATTATCAACTATTCATTCATTGATTCTGAAAAGACTCAATATGACACTTGATTTTGGTTTTCACATAATGAATTTATTGATGAATAGAAGTGACTATGAATTAACCACATGTTACGATTTCTCACTTATACTATGTTCCAGCAAAATACAATTAACTTCACACTTAGCATAATAAAGATTGTGCGACACTATGAACTCTTCTTAGCAGTTAATTTATAGGATCCCAGATTTTATGCTACAACAAAATGGTGACACAAGGAGCAGGGGAAAAACTTGCATTTTAAATATGTTAACGCCCCACACCCTTTTCTAAAGGTCACTCCCCCTTTATCTTCATCTAGACCACAAAAAGAGCAACAAGAAATAAGGTATAGGACCAACCTACAACATGAAAAATGGACCAAAGCCAGCATTACTCGTATACCTATATTTAAAAAGATTTTATGACCTGGCCAATCAATTTCCTGACAGATGTCGGCCAAAAAATCGTAAGATGTACGATCGTTCGAATCCCACTAACCGCACGATAATTTCGAAGGATTGGTCGGACTTCCCTAAAATCGGTCGTTCGGCAAAAGAATCGTCGCGTCTATGGGGAGCTTTAAGAATAAGGTGTTCACTGTAATAGAAAAGTGTTTGTTGTTTTTTATGGTCTGACTGAAAGCCCTAGTACAGGTATGGGACCTGTTATCCAGAATGCGCGGGACCTGGGGTATTCCAGATTACAAATCCATAATTTGGAATGCTATACCTTAAGTCTACTAGAAATTTATGTAAACCTTAAATAAACCAAATGGGCTGGTTTTGTTTCCTATAAGGATTACTTATGTGTTAGTTTGGATCAATTACAAGGTACTGTTTTATTACTACAGAGAAAAAGGAATTCATTTTTGGATTATTTGGATAAAATGGAGTCCATGCGGGCCATTACGTAATTCGGAGCTTTCTAGATAATGAGTTTACGGATAACGGATTCCATACCTGTAATATTATTAGTGGTGTATAATTTGCTCTATTTTAGGTAATCAACATCAGCATCTTCTGTTTGAAAACCAAACTCCTGATTGGGTTGCTAGACCTGGAACAAACGCCTGGCATTACAGTAGTTTTATGTATGAATTGTGGCTTTTATGGAATAAAGGAATTTATAATGAAGAAAAACAACTTTATTTAAATGATTACACAGCCTGTTCTTTCCTTTCACTATCTGTTTAAAATGAAATGCCTTCTTATAATCAATAACACCCTGCAAAATCTGTATACAAAGTTCTTCCCTATTAACTAAACATTTCTTTGCTAGACTTTTAAATGAAACAAATTGACTTGTCTACAAAACATCAAAGCGAATTGTGTTTACAGTAAACTTTTTTTTCCTAATCCCCTGGTATAAATTCTTCATAATCCCTTTGCATACAGTACATGTTAATGGAACATCAGAGGAACAACCACTCCCTGCTGGCCCTGCTTAATTAGAAATATTTTTGTGCCAAACAGAATTTATTTTTATGCCTGGCTAACAATGTCACTCTAAAAACCTGTAATTATGGTAAGGTGGGAGTCAGGAAGCTTCAAGTTGTCTCTAATTTCAGCTGGCAAATGCAGCTTGCAATGACTGGATGGTATTTGCTATTCTTGTCACATATGCAATTGTTACTGGATTTACTAAAAGTGGAACTTGTTTCAGAGACAGGAAGAAAAGGAAGATTATACAGAAAGCTACTGATCTTTCTTCACAGAAACGCTGACAATCCTCCAGAGGAGAAGAATTGCTAAGAATGGCATAAAGTGTTATGTGAAGGCTTTGCTGAAAAATAGAAAGATCCCGACAACGAAACAGACAACAGGCAAAAGAAGGAATAATGTTGGATTGCCAATAATCATATAGCATCAGTGCTATTGTCATCTAGAAAACAAAAACATGTCCCAGGTAGTGATGGGCGAATCAATTTGCCAGACACAAATTTGTAGCGAATTTCCACATTTCAACTTGCTGTGAAAAATCAGCTGCGTCAAAAAAAATTGACGCGCGTCAAAATTATACGGACGCCCATTGACTTTAATGCATTTGGGCCAAATATTTGTGCGTATAAAAATTGCCGCTCGCGTCAAAATTGATGTGCATCAAAATTATTTTGACGCACATTGACTTCACGCCAATTTTTTGCCGTTTCGTGAATTTCATTGTAAATTGACGCATTTTTCAGTGAATCGAAAATGCACAGATTCACCCATCACTAAACCCAGATGTCTATTCACTCACTCATTTTTTAATGAGCAAATACACTTTTGGTTGCCTTTTTTGAAGGCCTAGATACCATATGCACATGAAGGGGCCCATTTACTTAGCTCGAGTGAAGGATTAGAAAAAAACTTCGAATTTCGAAGGTTTTTTTTTGGCTACTTCGACTATGGAATTGGCTAATTTGACCTTCGACTACGAATTCGATGGATTTGAAGGATTTAATCGTTTGATCGAACGATTTTTCCTTCGATCATTCGATCAAAGTATTTGCGGTAAATCCTTCGACTTCGATATTCAAAGTCGAAGGATTTTACTTCAATGGTCGAATATCGAGGGTTAATTAACCCTCGATATTCGACCCTTAGTAAATGGGCCCCTACATGTATTAGGCAGTTAAAAGGCAATTGTTGAACTTTATAACCTCCCCTAAGATAAAGTTAAAAAAAGGCCCTTTTATTAGGGTTCGTGTATTAGAGTCCTTCTATAGAGTGAACATATTTTACAGAGGTTATACTTAATTCACTGACACAGAGACCGTTACAATGGCAGCTGTCTAGGGCTAAAGAGGGGAAACTGCACACCTCTTGGTGGCTCAGTTTGTGCTCGCATTGTGCAAGTGGAGGTGGAAGAGAAAAAATGACTGGGGAGGAAAAGGGTAAGTTAACAGTGTCCGGCTGATTGGGGGAGGATGGAGCTAGAGAGTTAAGGGCAGTGCCAAATAGCATTGCCTCAGGTACAAATGACCCAGCTCTCAGCGCACTATGAACAATTAAACTGCAAGTATGTTTTTGGGCAGTGGGAAAAAAACGGAGTATCCAGAAGAAACTCACACCAGGCAGCTTTATTCAATGGGGCATCTTCACAGGACCCACTGATTATGAGGGGCCCACTTCCCTCACCCCAATGCCAGTCACCTCTCGTCTTTTCTTTGTGAAGGGTCATGTGTTCCACTATTGCAGCGTACAGAGCAGGAAGGCAAAAAAAAGTGTGTGCCAAACAGCTGTGGGAAAACAAGGGAAGAATAAAACTTCACTACTGACATTTTGCATTGGTCTCATGAAAATACTGCAATGTTGTATTTTAAAGGACAAGGAAAGTTGAAAAACAACCCAACAATTTATGATTGTCTTCTTAAAATACACCTGTTAGAGACCTAAACCCTTTAATTGAGTATTACTAGAAAGGCCATATTCTATATAATGAACTACTGAACAAGCCTAAAGGTTCGGCATCTCTATAACAGTAATAACTCAGTCCTTCAGATTTGTCACCAGGGGCTCACCATCTTGGAATTTGTTAGATGACACTCACATGCTCAATGTGGTCTGGGCTGCTATTGAAATGCTTAGGTGTTGTCACAAATCATCAAGCAGAAAATGAGGTTTTATAGAAGCTGATGCTGGAAAGCTGATATTAAATTGTGATGTAAAAAAACCCCAAATAATTGTCTCAGAATATCACTCTCTAAATCAGGGGTCCCCAGACTTTTTCACCCGTAAGCAACATTCAGATGTAAAAAGAGTTGGGGAGCAAAAAAAGCATGAAAAATGTTCCTGGGTGGTGCCAAATAAGGGATGTGATTGGCTATTAGTAGCCCCTATGTGGACTGGCAGCCTACAGGAGGCTCTGTTTGGCAGTACATCTTGTTTTAATGAAACCAAATATTGCATCCAAACCTGGAATTGAAAAATAAGCACCTGCTTTGAGGCAACTGAGAGCAAAATCCAAGGGGTTGGAGAGCAACATGTTGTTCACAAGCTACTGGTTGGGGATCACTGCTCTACGTCATACTAAAAGTTAATTCAAAGGTTAACAACCCCTTTAAGGTGACTGCACAGCACATAATAGAGCTTTTTATAGGATTACATTATGCACTCAGCTTTTGTAACCCAATCTACAATCTGTTTTCCAACCTTTCTTGTATAAAGAATACATACTTTTATCAGTGTTGGGTGTTGCATATTTAACACAATTAACAAAAGTTATCTTCGTATGTTAAACTGTGGAAAAGAAACTCACTGGCTATTCGCAGATATACAGTATTTAATCCAAACATCCGTGTCAGATAAGTTCATTGTGCTTTTGGTGGTTTTCCTTCTTTCAGGTCATGCTGGAGTCTTTGAAAACAGTTGGCAGGGCATTCAAAGCCCCCAAATCTCCAGTGGAGTGAAGTCTATGAAAACCCAACATCATGTCCTGTGCACAAAGGCCATACAAACAGATGTTACAGAGGAAGAAAGGAAAGACCTGAATAGCCGAATTGTTCTGTCTCAAGTCAGCTTAAACTGACATTTGAAGGTTAGCTAAGTAGCTGCCACATGGCCAAGAAAATCATGCTATTCTTTCAGAACAACCAAATCCTGAAACATTAATCTTTGCTTTTTACCCTTGAGATGCTTCGATTCAATAGCTATTTGCGCAGCAGTTTTAGTGCATGAAGAACATTATGTATGTACAGATGCAGCAAGTACATTCACCCTCGAAAAAATGTTATTATTCAGGATATTTTATCTATTCTTTAAGGCTTCTGTAAATGCATTTTACTGTACATAATGATCACTATATGTTCTATCATCAGATACATAATAGTTTTTCAGTGTTAGAAAAATGAAGGACATTGACAAGTGCTTTACATTTTTTCCTTTAGTTCTAGTTACTGCTGACTACAATACTTTATCGAATTAAATTCAATTCACGTCCTGTTTTCACAACTCTACACATTTTTTATAACGTAGTTATATCTCTTGAGCTTACATACACAATATACCATAAAAGGTATACTTTATTTCCAAAACAATTCTATCAGTAAAATAGGACTAATGTTTTAAGACACATGTTAGGAAGCCAGATTGAAGGTAACTGTTTAAAAATGTGTTGTATCTAAAGGCAAACAGGGCTGGGGGGAGGGGAGTGCAATGATCTGAGTGTACAACCATTGTGAGGGCTGTACACTCAAGAGCCAAAGTGATAAAATTGTGCCCTTCCTTGTCTCAATATAAACAACATAAAAACATGGAAATTAAGGCAAAACCTGGACAACCAGGGCTGGATATAATGTTTGAAATGGAACCATGACATCAGAGGGTGGGTCAGTGACATTTTAAGGTGGGGTTAGGGTTGCCACCTGTCCAGTTTTCACCCAAACAGCCTGGTTTTTGGAAGGACTGTTTGGGTGAAAACTGCCTGTCCAGATATCCAAATTAGGAAATCCAGACAGTTCATTGAAGTAAATGGCATGGCAATCAGCCAATCGCTGATCATCATGTCACAATTCCTGCCCTGATGTCATCAGCCCCGCCCCTACAGCACCTTTCCCATCTCCTACGTCACCCGCCTCTCAATGTCGCCCACCCCTTGTCCGGAGCTAGGCAAACAGAAAGGTGGGAACCCTAGGTGGGGTGGATTTGTGATGTTGGAGATCAATTAAATCATGAGGACTCAATTGGTCCTACATAATTGGCTTCAGTAAATACCATTACTCAAGCCATTGCTCACCATTAAGGCCTCTACGATTTAAGTAAACACATAAACACTGTATATACACACCCCCTTTCACACATATATACTGTAAATAAGCACTATTTACACACAAACAGAGAAAAACACAAACACGTATATATAGAGAGAGAGAGAGAGAGAGAGAGAGAGAGAGAGTGAGAGTGAGAGTGAGAGTGAGAGTGAGAGTGAGAGAGAGAGAGAGAGAGAGAGAGAGAGAGAGAGAGAGAGAGAGAGAGAGAGAGTGAGAGAGAGAGAGAGAGAGAGAGAGAGGTTTGTTTATACTGTATACATATATACATAAAACCACATATACTTTTTTTAATATGCTAATGGCATTGGCAGCACCTCACCTGAACAAATTACAGAGCAAATACATGGTGTGCATTGCAAAAAGCAAGAGGAATCAGCTAATTTTAGCCTTTCTAAAATGATGTCACGTTTGCAACCCTGCCTATAGTGCTCCATGTCAGGCCTGTAGGCATTTCACTATAGACAAATGTGCCTCTTGCATTCATGAGCCTCTTTGATACTAGTGCCTCTTTTGTTCAGAGCTGAAAACCCAGATCATTTTTTAGCCTTCTCTCAGCTGCCATATGGCATTATGGAAAGAGGCCCACAAAAGAGAAAAAAGGATACAAAAAGAAATTAAACTACCAGCAGATGAAACAGATTTATTTCCACCACTAAAATGTAGAAGTGGGGGTTGCTAGAACCATTAAACTGCTAGCAGTCCAGGCTAAAGGCTGCTCAAATGACAACTCCAACTTACTTTAAAAAATAACATGTGTTGGGGAATAGAAGCACCATTGTTTCTTTATTACTGTAATCACTTTTATATGAAAATGGAATGCAAGCGTTAAAATGCAATGCCTGCATAGAGGTTTACCTCTTCTTACCATTTACAAAGTAATTATTGTTACAGATGTGTATAGGAGATTTAAATACCTCTTTGCTTCTGCTTAATGTTATTGGGCATACAAAAGGGCCCTGTTTCACAGAATGAAATATGAAAGGAATCGTTTTTGAAAGCAAAAGAAAAATCAATGTAATATGTAAAAACCTAAATCAAGCATTTAGAGATACCTTTTAAAGGTAAACGTATTGCTATCCCTATGTATGTTTCCAGATTTAATAACTTGCAACCACAGGATATTTAAAAAAAAAAATGAAAACTTATTAAAGTAATAAATCCTGCATTTTATATACTGAACTTACTATACAAGCAGAGAGGTTCAGAAGCCCTATAACAATAATGATACAGGCTTCACAATTTACCATCTTGGTTTGTGTAAGGCCATCTTTTGAGTGTCAGTGACACTGCACGTGCTCAGTATGCTCCAGACTGCTTTAGAAAAGTTAGACTAGGGTTTGTTGAAAATCACAAAGCAGAAGGACTAATTATTAAAGTCTGAACCAGAATGCACTATGAGAATATGAATGACTAATTAGCCTTGTATTGTGACATATATTATATATTATACACAAGACTCACGAGTATCCTGTATTATATACCCTTACAAAAAGTGTATGAGTTATAATTGGTGTTCTGTGAAGTAATTCGAGTCATGGAACTCCTTGGTGACTTATAATAACCTTATATTTTATAATAGGTGATACAAGTATGAGACCTGTTGTATATAATGCTCAGGACCTGGGTCTTTCTGTAATTTGGATTGTAATAACTATTCTACTAAAAAATCATGTAAATATAAATTAAACCAACATTGTTTGCCTCCTATAATAATTAATTTTATCATAGTTTGGGTCAAGTACATGGCACTATCCTCTTATTACAGGGAAAAGGAAATAATTTCTAAAAATGCATTATTTAATTAAAATGGAGCCATTTGGGAAAAGCCATACTGTAATTTGGATCTTTATGGATAACTGGTTTCTGGATAACGGATACCATTCCTGTACATCATTCATTATTCTGTTGTATAAATTTTGTCAGTTATAAGCTCAAGCAACTAGCAGCAGTTTAGAGCATGTGCTGTAAATCAGAGGATAAAAGATTCGGGAGGTGTTGAGGGCATCTTCAGAGGCAGAAATATTTACTGGTAAAGGCATGTGGTCATCTTGGGGTAAAAAAACAGTCCTACACACCTGGCAGGATTAAGTCCAAGATTAAGTCCTGTCAACAATACAGCCAATCTGCCATCACCCTATACCATGTGTAGTATTTCTATCTTAATTCTTGGTTAAGTTTTAGTTCTCCTTTAAAGCTATAGCATAGTTGGCTGGCATCACCAGAATAGAGAGTGGCATTAATTGGGTTTTCATTTGGAGGGGTTGAACTTGATGGACTTTGTCTTTTTTCAACCCAATTTAACTATGTAACTATGTAACTATTAATTAACCACGGTACAAAGAAGGGGGGGGCATTGTTAATGGGGACCATTGTTAATGGGGAACAAAAGACTCTCATAACCAAACCCCCCAAAATCTGCCATGTTTTCCTTAATTTTTAAGGTCAGTGCTCCACATGATGCTGCTGATTCTTCTCTTGCAAATTATCACTGATGCTGAGCATGTGCAGTTAAGGTCAATCAAGGCCTGACTTCTAGTGATGGACAAATTTGTCCCGTTTTGCTTCGCCATGGAAATTCGCAAATTTCCCACGAAATTCGCAAAATGGGCGAAAAATTTGCTAAACACAAATTTTGTTGCCATCGTCAATTCTTGCGGGTAGTAGCTCCTACAAGTAGCTCAGGAGCTACACGTAGCAGCTATTTTTGTGGCTACAAAATACCCTGCCATAGACAATTCTGAGAATTGCCTCTTCTAAAATACACATAGGGGCAGATTTTAGGTCAAAGTGAAGGTTTGAAGTTAAAAACTTAGAATTGCAAATTAATTTTTGGGTACTTCGACCATCGAATAGTTCAACTTTGATTCAAAGTTGAATAAAACGTTGAAATTCGAAGGTCGAATTTTTTTGAAGTACTGTCTCTTTAAAACTACGACCATTTGCCACCTAAAAGCTGCCGCAGTGCTGTTTTAGCCTATGGGGGACCTCTTAGAACCTGTATGGAGGCAATTGGGGGAGTTTTGAAGATCGAAGGTCGAAGTTAAAAAAACTTTGAATTGAAGTAGATCGAAGTAGCGCTAATTCGAATCATACAATTCTAAATAGGCCCACTTCGACTCCAAAAAACTTCAACCACCATTCAGTTGGTCTTTTTGAATTCAAAGTTCGAAGTTTTTTTAACTTCGAACTTCAACCTTTGATAAATAAGCCCCATCGTGTCTTAGTAAGGCCAATCATCACTAATCTATTTGTTAGCCATGACAAGTAGTTGCTACTAGTAGCTCTGTGTTTCTTCGCCTTAGAGCATCATATGCTCAGATAAAATTTACCATAAGTTTAATAAATTACATTTTTCTGGGTTGTATCCTGTAGACAATGAAAAGTCCCCACTATTATTAGAATAACTGATTGTCTTACTTCCAACAGAGAGTTTAATTTTTTTTTTGTCCAGCAACATTTAATCGTTGGTGTACTGTGGACTGTCTCATAGATACAAACTCCTTGGCAACTTCCAACGGTCTCATTATTTTTTTTCGTAATTCTGTGATATCTATGTCATTTCTGTTTCCAGCTACATGCACTTCTGACACTGTCTGGCCCAACTTTTCTAACATTCTCTTATATGTCTGTGCAACACTGGTAGAACTCCATAACTTATATGCGAATTATGTCTTCATTCTCCAGATTGGGAAATATTACAAGCAGGGGCCTCTTTTGTATGGATTTTATTTCAGTTGCTCTTTTTTGCATATTCTTCAATATGCTGCACAGGAAGGGAACAAATTATAGTACTCCATCAATAATTAGTAGGTGGACTTATTCCTTTTTAAATTCAAAATGTTGCCAATACAGAGCTGCACACAACACGATTGCATAATGGTGCTTAAAAGAAAAGGCAAAGAAGATTCATTAGGGAGTGACCAACAGGTAACTTTTTGGGGCGGCCACCCTCCCTTTGTCAAGCTTTACCACTCAAAGAATTTAATTAAACTGCTCAAATTAGTAAATTCAGTTCTGAGGAAGTCAAATAGATAAATGGGTCACTTATTATATGCTGTTTTCAGGAAAATGTCATATCTACATTAATATAAATACAATTCTGAATCTTTGAGAATGTATGTGAAAACCATGGTATTCATTCAGTGTACTTAGCGAGCTTAGCTCTGTGATTGCCAAACCTCTCTACTTAATTTTTCAGGATCCATTGAGGTCTGGCATGGTGCAGAGAGACTGAAGAATTGCTAATGTGGTGCCGCTATATTTGGAGGGCTTGAACTTGATGGACTTTGTCTTTTTTCAACCCGGTATATGTTGATGCTATATAATTGTAACCTCTATTTTGGCTCAATAATTGCCTTCCCAGTTTAGTACCAGTAGAACATGGATATCCACAGTGGGCCTTTGCAAAGTGGAAGGTGAAAGTGTTGTGCAAAGACACTTTTCTTCTATACAGAAAAATAAAGACAGAGGGCACCAGAGGTTTTGCAAACAATAAAACAAAACCGGGGGAATGTAATAAAAGTCGCTAACGGAAAAACTATTCGCAATGCGAATGGATTTTGGGGCATTAAGACCAGGCAGCACCTGAGTGGTTGAGGGCCAGGTCCAAAACCAAAGATTGTTGTTTTAGGCAAGAGGAGCATGCCAAGATTGGGGTTTCCTTCCCGATAGCTTACAACGAGACACTGTTGAGGAAACCCAATTTGGCCTTTGCCCAACAGTATATTGAAACCTGCCCAATTGATATATGCCTAATTTTAAGACAGATATCTGTCAAAAAGGCAGGTGGATAGGGGCCATACACAGGCAGATTTCAAAATTAAATATGAAAGAAAAAATGTTTAACTCTCTTGAGATGAACTGTTGTGTTTTGAAAAAAATATTTCCTCATGACAATATCCCTTTACGTTGTGTGTTAAATTTTGGCTTAACACTTGCCAGCGTATTGTAACCTTTAGCAGGCACTTGAAATTGCTGTGGGGAAAAAAAAACAGTATCATCCATTGCTTTTTTTTTTATATAAAGTATAATCATAGGAGAACATCAGTAAGGGAATTATTTCAGCAAACTAATTACACCCATTAGTAAACAAAATATTTAACTGATTTAATTCTCATGTCACTTATGCTTTAATGATTTTCATATACTTTCTCAAAGATTCAGAATTGCATTTAAGTAGGTGGTCAACAAGTAGTTACAAGTTTGTAGAGTTAGTCATCCACCAGTCTATTTGATTATCGGTCTCTGCTTTTGTTCTATTTGCAAAAAACATCAAGTCCCTTAAGGGGGTTTCCATAACTCAATATTAAAATAGTCACTGTATAAATAACCCTTTTTAGCTGCATTTGGAGTAGAGCTGCTGTGTTTCAAACACCAGAATAAATGTGTGCTCAAGTCCTGAGTTACGGTAAAAGAAATTGCATTCCATTTTGATGATAATATGGTAAACTTAAAGCCTGACCCTCCACTGACAGGCCATCATATTTTGTTAAGTACTTCCCCAACTGATTTATATTAAGTAGAATAGTTTTATGATTCAGCAAGGAGTAGTATTTCAGCAAAGGAAGCACCTCTTAGAACAGTTCCACAATTGTTAAACAATTTAAAGACAGTCTGCTCAATAATACTGAAATCTGTGGGGCTCATTTATAAACACTGGGCAAATTTGCACATTGGCAGTAACCCCTTAGCAACCAATCAGTGACTGGCTTTTTTTAGCCAGCTGCAGGTTGAACAATGTAAGCGAACTGGGCGTTGGATCCTTGTATGAACCTGGAATAAAAGCATATTCCATGTACCGGAGTGCCGTCCTTCTTTCTTGATGTCTAAGCGAACATTTGATTGGTTGCTCCAACTTTTGCTCCACCAAAATTGATGACAATAGCCGGCGTTGTGTGTGTGCGATGCTGGGCTCACCCGGATGACGTCACAGCCGACGCGGTTCGCTTGCCAAGACTTCATCAAGGCAATTACCATCAATTTTGGCGGAGCGAAAGTTGCAGCTGGAAAACTTATGGACTGACAGTCTATATGTTAATTCAATGTGTACATATGTGAGTGCAACATTTATTTATAATATTATTTAATAAAAAGATTTTTACACGATATTGAGCACATCTCTTTAGAGCCAACTGATGCCTACAACAGTGGAATAATCATGTATGTCCCCTCGCAAGCACCTTTTTTAGAGAGAAAACAACAATAAACCTTGACAGTCTACCCTCATAATTTAAGTCTTCCATCCCACTAACCAGTTTAGTTGCACGTCTCTGCACTCTCTCCAGCTCTACATACTCCAGATGAGGCCTCACCAGGGACCTATAAAGAGGCAAAATTATGTTTTCATCCCTTGAGTTATGTCAGGCCTCACCTGTCCAGAGTCCAGATGTGAGGAGAACAAAGTCCAGCAGGAGTGTCACCAGCTGTAGCAGACAAGTAATCAGAGGGAGTAGGCAGAACAATAGTCGGAGTTCAGTCGTAATCGGGAAAGCAAGCCGAGGTCAGATGCGGGCAGAGTTCAGTCGTAACGGATAAGCAGGTAGGGGTCAAATGCAGGCGGAGTTCAGTCGAAAGTCGATATCCAAAGCCGAGTCAAAACCAGAATCAAGAAGTCAGGGTTCAAAAGTTCAGGAGCAGGTTAAATTATCAACAAGCACAGAGCCTTTCCCTGAGCGTCCTTTTAAAGGGGTACTTTGGCGCCAAACGTAATGACGCCTTCGTCCCGCGTTATCCCGCCGCGCACGTTCACGTTAGCGGTCGTTTTTGCGTCCACGTCCACTTCGGCGCGTGACACGAGATGACAGACGCGCGTTTGCGCCGGCGTTCGTCTTGGCGTGCGCGCTCATGCGCGTTGAATCCTCACAAGTTAATGCCCTTTTTTATGCAAGACAGAACTTTATTTGCTTTAGTAGCCACAGAATGACACTGCCCCGAATTAGACAAGTTGTACCCCTAGCTCCTTCTCAGTTAAGGAAAGTCCCAACACATTGCCATTTAGTGTATAACTTGCATTTATATTGTTTTTGCCAAAGTGCATAACCTTGCATTTATCAACACTGAACCTCCTTTTCCAGTTTGCTGCCCAGTTTTCCAATTTAGTCAAATCACTCTGCAAAGTGGCAGCATCCTGGATGGAACCTATAGATTTGCATAATTTAGTATCATCAGCATCTTATTCATTAATCAACACAGCCTGCTCAACTGGGCCATTGGCCGCAGAAGTCTGGGCCTTTCACAGCAACGTTTTAGCTCCACTAAGAAGTTCAGTCCATACCTTAGTCTCCAACTGACTGGGCACAGGAGTATATCCAATGCTATTTTCCCCCATAGAGCCACTACGTCACACACTTCCTGGTTCTTAAGCAGAGAGCTCTCCACCCTCCCCCCCATGATGGCATCATGCTGCATACCTGCAGTTAATTGTCACTGCAGCTTGTTTAAAGTATCTGTAATTCTCTTTACATTTTAAGTCTCATAGAGCATTCTGAGAGATGTGTATCTTCCCTCCACAGTTCCCCCAAACACAGTGCCACAGGATGAATATGCAATGGGTAGGGGGTGGGAGGGAAGATGCTAAAAAGTATCTAGGTCTTATAACTACAGACCAATGTTCAGTGCCCATAAAACTACAATGTGTACTTTATGATAGATAAAAAAATCCAGTGCTATGTGCACAGCATCATGGGATGCAGGCCTACTCTACGACATATGGTAAGGACCGGACTGTATCCTCTCCCTGTATCCTCTAATGCTCCGTATTTTGTGCATCTGAATGACACACTGGTTGGGGGCAGGTAGGGGAGGATGGGAGAAACGTAAAACAAAAAGGTTGACAACGGCAGGATATGCTCTTGATAAATAGCAGAAGATAATTGGTTTCAGGATGAGTTTTAGTAGGCTCTATGTTGCCACTGAAGACATAGCCGTTCCAGGGAACATTCTCATTTGTGTTATGGAATTTAAGGGGGAAGCTTGCAGAACTGGGGTACTGCAAAACTTGGGAAATACAGGCTGTTCACAAAGAATCCCTAAAAGAGGGAGACATATTTGTAGAGCAGCTGCTCTATTACAGAAGAGATAAGGAGGATAGGGTAATGTGTTGCCAGGACCCTACAAAATGTGTGGTGTTTGCATGGTGCTTGGGTTTAATATGTAGTGGAGTGTATTGTAGTGTATTGAGAGGGGCTGGAGAAGGCCCAGTGTTTATTCATAGACATTGCTAGTGGAAGTTAATGGAAGGGAGGAAGCCCATAAGAATGACTGCAGGCAACTAAGTAAAAACTAATGGCAAGGGATTTACTGAATACTTGCCACCTGCCTGGTATTTGAGCAGTCTAGCCAGTAAATAACCAGCTAGGGCCAGTTTTCTGGAACAAAAATACTGTCCTTCCTATATATTTATCTTTCTTCTCTATTAATAATATTGTGATCAAGCATCATCTCGGTACATTAGGGAAGCAAAGTGTCTCTGGGCTTTGGGTTCTTAAAGAACTTGGTTAATTCTTTATTAGCTTAACAAAAATAAATGATGCTGCTGCAGTTGTGTTATGGAGAGAATGGCTAGAATGTTCAAGGAGATCTTAAACTGTTTCACAAAAGTAGGTAGAACACATCTTTTTTGTATTTGTAGATGGGTGTACATCTCCCATAGTCCTTCCATGTTGGATTACCTGGCAAATGTTGTGGTTGCCCTGGATGTTAAAATAAAAGTCTTTAAAGCCTTGAGAACTATATTATTGTTTTCAAGATCTTAAAGGGGTAGTTCTCCTTGAACTTAATTTTAGTATGTTATAGAATGGCCAATTCTTAGCAAATATTCAGTTGGTCTTCTTTTTTTAGTTTTATCATTATTTGCCTTTTGAATCTTACCAGCTTTCATATGGGGGTCACTGACCCCAGCAGCCAAAAAACGATTCCTCTTTGAGGCTACGATTGTATTATTACTTTTTATTATTTATCTGTCTATGTAGGCCCTGCTCAATTCATATTCCTGTCTCTCTTTCAAATTACTGCCTGGTTGCTAGGATAGCACTGGACCATAACAAAACAGATAGTTGCTGACATTCCAAACCAGATTGCTGTTGAAGTTAAATTATTCAAAACCACAAATAATAAAAAAAAAAATACAACCAACTGCAAATAGCAATATACAGTAGCACAATAGTTTCCTCCTACATTTTTAAAAGATAAAGGTTAATTGATCATATTGTGTTGGACTAATGTTATTGATGTATAATGACTGTAAAGAATTGAGGACTATGGTGCTATATGAATACAAGATAACAATAACATGTATGTATGACCGTGAGCAAATCATTTCCTACCCAATGTATCTTACAACTAAGATTTTGAGTTTAAAACCAGTAGAATTATGTAAAATAATCAACATAATGATTTACCGACCATTATGACCATGAATGCATATGATTACAATGAGCCGTCTTAATATGCTATATTTATATGCTGCATAACAAAAAATAGTCAGTCAAGCCTAAAAGTGTATAAGAAGGACATCTACTGGTCAAACCGAGTTATTTGCTCATCTATTTTTTTAAATTTCACTCTTGTATGTGTCTGTGCATAATCCATTTAAGAATGAATATTACTTTGTTCTCTTCTTTTTAACACAAGCTTTTTTCTATATCTCTTCTTAAAAAAATCATTAGTAGTTTATGAAATATGATATACTGTACAAAAAAGAGACATAGAATTGGATTGAATCTTTTCCTACATGCAAAAGCAATATGATACCATATGAATAAACACATTGCATCATATTTATTATAACATATGAAGCCCTGACATTGTAGGAAATGGGTGTGGTGGACAGAGATACAATCAGAAATGAAATAAAGGAGCATACATATAAATGACTGATATTTATTTCCGGTAGATTGATCTCTGAACTGCAGCTAGTGAAAACAGGGCTTTGATCTGCAATAAACTGCATTTATTTTGACACGGGTACAAAGTCATCAATAGGAAAGAGCCCTATGAAAGGCAAAAAGCCAATAAAGTTACAGCATTCCTAAGCCAAAACCAGTGAAGGTAAGAAAAGTGGTAATTAAATTAAAATAAAAGACACTGTAAGGATTGTAACATAAAGAGGAAAATAATGAGAACAAACTAGTACTCTAAGTCAAGAAAAAAGACATACCAACACCCAGACTTCACTTACAGCATCTAATAAAGCTAAAAGAGTGTCAGACTTTGTGTAGCTAACAAGGATCTGTAATGTAAACCGAGACCAATTAACAGGGTATAATTTATTGGCAGACATGTCACTAAGATTTGAAAAGGCAAGTACAGCTGAATCCAATTTATGTCCCATTAAATATGCCTGACTATACAGAGAGTCGAGATTACCATCAATTCAATCAGTGTGCATAAAGGTATACACTATTGCAAAGAATTATTAAATTAGCTGCCTTGATTTTGCATCCCCATTTTACAAATGCTTCTTTTAGCATTAATGTTAACATATTCAAAGTATTTGTTATGCATGCACTGAGGGTTTTTTGCAGATGCATGTTTGCCAATGATAAAAAAAATATTCTCTTAGATCTTTACAGCTATGAGATCCATTATCCAGAAAGCTCCAAATTAAGTAAAGGCTGTCTCCCATAGACTCCATTTTAATTGAATAATCCAAATTGTTAAAAATTATTTCCTTTTTCTCTGTAACAATAAAACAGTACCTTGTACTTGATCCAAACTAAGATAAACAGTAACTAATCCTTATTGAAAGCAAAACCAGTCTATTGGATTTATTTAATGTGTTAACATGATTCTAGTAGAGTAGTATGAAGATCCAAATTACAGGAATATCAGTTATCTGGAAAGCTACAGGTCCCAAGCATTCTGGATAACAAGTCACATACCTGTAATAAATTAAAATGATCCTTGACCATTTAAAAGAAACCTACAAATATTTAGGGCTTTATCATCATCATATGTTTTTAATTGCCATGATTGAAATGTATTTATACAGTAGTACTTTGAACATACGTAATAAATTCCAAACCATTTTTTATGTTGCAAAACTAAGGGCCATAATCTGGAGCTTGATTTCAAATGTAGAAGGTTCAACACCAGCAAATATTTTCTCTTAAAGGAGAAGGATGTGATTGTATTGTCTTATATGTATTGACTTGTATTGATTGCTGGTGCTCCTATCAGCAGAAATTGCACTGGGCGGGGTTATACCAGTGAGCACCACAAAGCGATCTTCTTCCGTCTTCCTCTATCTTCGCACGGCTGTGCAGTAGAACGAAAAGCCGAACTTTAAATAAGTCGGCTTTTTAGTTCAACTGCGTCTGCATTTGCCCCAGGAAATTTGAAGAAAGTAGAAGAAGACGGAAATGAATCGCTCTGTGGTGCTCACTGGTATAACCCAGGCCGTTGCAGTTTTCTGCTGAAAGGAGCACCGGCCCGGGGTTTCAGGTAAGTCAATACAATCACTTGGGGGTGCCTAACATTTGGCACCCCCAAGTGCACCAAACCTTTCCTTCTCCTTTAAAGTCATACAAAGATTTTACAAACCTTATATACTTTAGGTTTTCATGTGGGTACTCCCATGTGTGAGAGTTACTTTTTATTGATTAACTATCTGACTATTTAAGAACAGCGTGCTGTTCAGATGAATGGACCCCCTGAAGAGTGAGCCAGCGAGGCAGACAGGTGGAGGAACAGGGGGCATGACAAATAAAGTCACTTTACAATGGAGAAGATGCTGGGAATTATGGGGATTATAGTTTAGGAAGGCTGCACTGACTGGGTGGGCTATGGAAGGTTTTATCAGGTTAAATGTCAGTCAGCAACCAGAAAACTCGAATATAATTCAAATCGAATTTGATTCAATTTTAAAAGCTCAATTCGATCCTTGATAAATCTGCCCCTTAGGGTATGGTGATCCAAATCACAGAAAGACACCTTATCTGGAAAACTCCGGATCCCAAGCTATATGGATAACAGGTCCATACCTGTACAAGAAAAAATTGTACAAAAATGCACATGGTTTCTTTATCTAAGCCTGATATACAGTAGGTGCTATTAAAAGAGCAACGGTGCATTAATAACAAAAGTGACATAATTGCTTATGGTTGTTGGATGCGTTGAACCCAAATAGACTCAGACAGCAGTCCCTGGTCAAAACAAAGGCTAATGCTATTTTTTATGCTGCTGTTTTGTGCCTGAACACAGGGGAGGTAAAAAAAAAAAGTATTGTTCACTATAGGTCTAATAGGTCTAAAACCTTTCCATATTGCAAAACTCAAAGGAATTAAAATTCAAGTCACTAAACTGAATATAATCAACAAGGCAAAAATATTGGATCTAAGAAATAATCCTTAAGCATGTCAATGTTAGGATAGAAGTAGCCATATGTTGTTGCAAATTGTTCCATGCAGAGAATTTAACTTTAAATAAACTTATTACTACTAAACCAATGTAAATGGCTGTAGTGACTCTCAGTTAAAAATCAACCATCCAGCGCTAATTGGAAATAACAATTTCTGTGCTTCTTTAGTCAGCTTGATACAAATAACAAAGAGCTAGGTTTTATTTTCTGCTCAATATAATCACAAAAAGATTTATTGCAAATATTGATTCTCATATCAGCGTTACTTTAATAGGGTATTGATAGATTATTGTTATTTAATCAGAGTAAATATGCTAAGGTGCTAAGGTATATTATTAAGGTGTTTAATTAAGGTGCAGTAATGACACTTATTTGGATTGTTGCTTGCATGCATAAATGTATATATAAGTGCAAGAATGCTACATATCCCACAGAGAGGTAACTGAAAATAGAAAAGGGGTTCAATGACAGCATACATATCTATGTAAGAGATCGTCTTAGTGCACATCAGTCATCTGTAGCTTTAACAGGATTACATTATGGATGAAGATCTATTTCAAATAATTTCTTAAAATATTCCAGATTGATTCCTAAGGGTTAGAATTATTAAATATATCAATATATTGAACTTCATTGAAAAAAATGCCCTGAGAGAGTTCATATTAGTTTAAGCTGCATAAATTAATTTAAACTGTGATTGCCTTACAGGCCCAGATTTGCGACGAGGCTTAGGGCGGCAGAAACTCAGGGGCGGTATGCCGCCCAGCTGCACTTAAATTTATGCCGAGCCGGAGCACTAGGGACTCTGCGTCCTGTCCCAGTGCTCTGGCTGTGGACGAAACAGATGCGCATGAGCGCGATCCGAGGGGAGGGGGCAACAGAGGAATCTGGCATTCCGGGTGCACGGAGCAGAAATCCAGCCTCGGTGCCTTATAAAGTGGAAAGTAGCAAGGAATTATATGAACCAGTGCTACAAGTGCACAGTAGCTAGATCCTTGATGAAGAGTATAACAAGGGTAAACATAGATATGTAGGGATCCGAAGGGTTAATTCCCTACAGAGAGCCACATGGCTGAGCTATGGGGTTTCCCAGGGGCTGGAGCCAGAGCATTGTGGGTGCAGCATGGCAGATACTTGAGGATACCACAAGGTGTCGCTGCTGCACCACCTTACTATAAAAGGGAGAGCCATTACAGATTTTTGCTGTCTTACTGCTGGATGTTACTTCTTGGAGGAGAGAATGAATTCAGCAGCCAAGATGTAGAGGCAGGAGGTCTCTGAGGTTGGGGTAGGCGACCCCATGCCTGGGAGCTCGATCAGGAGGGTCTAAAGAACCAGATTTTCCAAACTGAATGTGGAAATTGCTCGCGCTATAGACAGTGCTGGGAGATACAGTTCAGCTACAGATTCATCAAAGCTGCATTTCTTGGATAAAGACTCTCATTGCTGTGGATGCCTGTTTCTGCTCTGAGTGAGCCTGTCAGCTCTGTTTGTGAGCCCTTGAGTGAGTCCGCTTGGGGAGAGTAGAGGAAAGGGAAAGGATCCAGAGGGGTTTCTATTGTGTCACAGGCTGTTTGTGTGCCTGCCACGTGGGAGCCAGTACCTTGTCCATCGGGAAAGGTACTTGGGAAAGTAGCGCTACCTGGACCAATTGTGCTCTTGTTGGGAAAAGGGAAAGAGACTCTTTGTCACCAAAGGAGTAGTGCGGGACTTTGCCTGGTAGGGAGTTACCAGGTTAGGACTGGCACAGGTTCACCAGGATAGTGGGTCATGCTTTTAAATGCATATTTGTACCTTTACAGTTTAATTCCCCTTTAATCTGCACTTCCTTGTATAAAGTTGTCATTTTTATAAAGCAAGTGTGTATTGAATGTTTTCCTAATGGGGCCATCCGCAGGTGCATTCCCGGATCCCATTGGGTGGAGGCACTGCCAGAGAAGAGTTTTCCAAGTACCCTTTCACCTAGCAAAGGGGACTCAGGACCTGTAATTGGTAAGAAATGGTATGATGTATAACCTTTGGCATAGGGGGGTGGCCAAAAAGGGGTTACAGATAGAATACTTAAATGCAGCAAGCAAATCCTGCTCACAGCTGTAAGAACCAGAATGCATTGTCCTGTATTAAATGCTAATAAGAGGGAGCTGTGTTGTCAGTTGAAAAGACAGGCTGGTCAAGATGAAATCCAGTACACATATCACCTAAAAGAATTATTATAGAGCCCACACTCCAGATGGGGGAATCAATAGTATTTTTTAAGAAAAGCCCCAATTTAATGATTTAGCCCCTGCACAGGGAGGGAGCTTCCATTATTATAGAGCCCACACTCCAGATGGGGGAATCAATAGTATTTTTTAAGAAAAGCCCCAATTTAATGATTTAGCCCCTGCACAGGGAGGGAGCTTCCATGTTGGGGCACACACATGCACATAATGAGTGGGTGCCCCAGCTTACTTGTTATATGCATGGATGTAATATACATCTCCTGATCCTGAGACACTCACTCTTTATCAGCCCCTCTTTTCCTAGCTTCAGGAAAGCACCCATATAGAGTGTTGCTTAGTGGTGCAGAGTACAGTGTGCATGTAAATACTGTTATGGACATGTTTTTGTCTTCCCGAAGGTAAAAATAATACAATGGCAGGGATAATTAAACAGAGGAGAATGTAGAAGTCCACATTTCCTTTTTAGATCTTCAGCATAAGGTAAATAGTACAAGACCCTATGCATGGATGTTGAGGGGTTCTAGTTCCTATTTTGCCTGGGTTACTGTTGAAATGCCATTGAATACTTCTTGTTATTCAATTCTACTTACTTGTATATTGAAGCCAATATTCTACTTTTCTTTACTGCTAATAGCCAAATAATTCCACCATGTTGTGTGCAAAGATTGGTGGATCTCTCCACGGGCTCCAGATAAGCTGGCTTAGTAGCAATGGCACTATATAAAACAATATAACGATTTAAATTTATTTTGCCTATACCGAGGCCCTCACACCAGCAGATATTGTCTGATGGGATATAATATCGAATTATTGGCATGATAAGTGTCAGACAGGCCTTTGAAAAGGCCCTATACATGGGCTAGACTAGATGTGGAGTTAGAGATGTGGGTCTGTTTATGCAGACACTAGCCCAACCCATACCTCATTATCCCTGACCTGCACCCACTTACCCACATTCTTTTCCCTATCCTGCTACATCCAACCTTCCAGTGTGAACACTGAACATCACATAAACAGGAAGTGCTGTAACACACTGCAAATTGCCCGCACAGTTGGGACATGAAAGATATTCTGAGGGGCCAAGTTGTCAGCTTTTATCACCCCATGCGCAGCTACCTTAATGTAAGGACATGCACAATTATAAATGAAAAAAAGAATAATATAACCCCCATAGCCTTTACAGAAAGATACCATATATGTCTGGTTGTGAAAAATTTTAAAAATGTGGAAAATGTTAAGTGTATAATTGTCCTTGAAAAAGACAGGCTAACAAATACTGTTTATGAAAAGCACTCATTTCTGTTTTAGGACCCCAACCTGATGCATGTAACAATTTCTGACATTTTGTGCATTATCTATGTTTGTCTATTCCTTTACATTTATTTTCAGTATCACATTAATGCTGTAATCTGAAAACGAATACATTTCTTATTAGACAGAACAGGTTTCATGCTAGATTTAGTGTGACTATATCTGTAATAAGAATACATCACTGGCTTTCTTGTCCCTGACAAAACAACATCCATGTTGTGGCCAATTAAAATGTGACGCCTATGTGCTGTTAAGTTTAACCGCTACAGTGATTTACAAGGAGTTCTAAGATGCACAAATACAATTAAAAAAAGTATATCATGGCTGATTTTAAAGTCAATTTCTTAACTATCTGTATTGGTGGATGGTGGTCTAAAGTTGCAACACCTACTCTTGAGAAAGTAAAATGAAAAAACAGCAGGATAAAAGCTTTTCAAATACTAATCATTCACATAACAAGAAGGCCTCATACACCTCATTATAAGGCATTTTTATGATTAGAACACCCTACAGGCATTTGGCATCAAGGTCTGGAAAATAATAATTGAAATGATTGCCACAGCCACCATGTAGACATGTTCTCAAAATACAGGAAACCGTGTTGTGCAAACTGTGCTATTTATTCTTTTTTTATGTAGTCTGGAATTCCATTAAATTCAGCAAAGCCAAATTGAACAAACAGTTACTAATGCAAATGTTCCATTATGTGCATTTAGTGTGATTTAAATACAAAATGCTGAAACAAAGTCAGTGGTTTTTCCTACTTTTAGTTTTTTTAACCTAATAAATATTACTCCATTAATGGATCTGAAGAATCATAAACATTATTTTTACCTTAAATCATCAAATTATTATTACAAACTATCACCACAAAATATCAGCCTTATTCATAAAATGGTTATTTAAGATCACAGCATTTCAGTCTTATGTTTAAAACTTTTCATTTTTAAGGAATATCAACTGTATATGTGGATTAAACTAACTAAAGATATAGGACTCATCTGCCAAGCCAAATGCAGTGTATAAAGTGAAAAAAAAAAGGTCTGTAATTGGCCTTTCTGATACTGTGTTTGGTTGTGTGCAAATAGTCACTGGCCTCTGTCAAGTGCCATGCAGCACCTCTCAACAGCACAAGATTTTGTAGGATGCTACAAAATCTGATCCCTCTACAGCTAGAATGCAAAGTCGGATCAGATGAAGTCGGATGGAGTCTTTTGTTCATGCGTTTACATCTGGCAGTCTCTCTGACACCATCATAGTTACATAATTAAATCGGGTTGAAAAAAGACCAAAGTTCAACCCCTACAAATGAAACTCATCCATACATACATACACTGGCACCGACCCATCCATACACTCACATAAATTATATATACCCATATCTATACTAACTATAGATTTTAATATCACAATAGCTTTGGATATTATGTCTGTCCAAGAAATCATCCAAGCCACTCTTAAAGAGATCATCATAAAATAATCTTTTTTAATATCTATCATAACATTGTCTTTGAATGCTATTTATCATTTTACCATAAAAGTATTTGCCTGATGTTTTACATTACCTTTCTTCCCCCCATGTTCCTCTATGAGGGGGCTACTATCAGCAAAAAATTATCAACATGACCTATAGGTAACTTTTAATGTAGAATAATATTTTGAAAATAAAATTTTTAGTGTCAGTATCATTAACAAAATCAGCCAACACAAAATCATCCAGCAGTGCATTCCACAACCTCACTGTTCTCTACGTGAAGAACCACCTACGTTGCTTCAAATGAAAGTTCTTTTCTACTAATCTAAAGAGGTGGCCTCTGGTACGGTGATCCACTTTATGGGTAAAAAGGTCCCCTGCTATTTCATCCCTTGAGTTAATGCCCTTTTTTATGCAAGACAGAACTTTATTTGTTTTAGTAGTCACAGCAGTAGCGTCACTAGAGGGGGGCGGGCCCTGGTGCGTGACGTGCACCCGGGCCCCGCCCCCCCTCCGTACGGCCGCATTTGGCCGCATTTGTCAGTGGCGCGTGAGCTGCCGGGGGGCCCTGAGGGGGTGCGGACCCTGGCCCGCTTGCACCCCCTGCTCCCCCGGTAGTTCTGCCACTGAGTCACAGAATGACACTGCCTGCAATTAAACTGTTATCTACAAAAACCCCAAGATCCTTCTCAATTAAGGAAACTCCCAACACACTGCCATTTAGTGTATAACTTGCATTTATATAATTTCTGCCAAAGTGCATAACCTTGCATTTCTCAACATTGAACCTCATTTTCCAGTTTGCTGTCCAGTTTTAGACAAATCACTCTCCAAAGTGGCAGCATCCTGCATGGAGCTTATTGTTCTGCACAATTTAGTATCATCTGCAAAAATACAAAACAGTACTTTCAATACCCATCTCCAGGACAAAAGTAATAATAATCAGTTTTTATCTTGTTGGATTAAGGTGCAACATTTATTTCCATACAACAGTCCTGTAGTGTTTGATGGAAAATTTTTCATGTAGTTTATGCATAAGATTTTTGTATTCTATTTTGACCCATGCAACTACATCCAACTTGTCAGATGCATTTGGACGATCCTACATCATCCGACCAAAGCGTTCCTGGAGTTTAGCCCTTAGGCCTGTGATTTGTGATTACTACATATTTCAACATGGCATATTACTGTCTGCCATTGATTTGAAGGTAAAACTCCCCTAAAGGGAATGTCAACCCAAAACATAATTTTTTGCTAAATAAATTCTAGGCAACTTACACTTATTGCAACCTTCTATGGCTTTCAAGCTATTTGAATATGTATGGCTATTGAAATCAATGTTTGTCTGTTCCATTCTTTTCTCTGCCCTGGTGGCTCAGACTGTTAAAAGACAAGGCAGCTGATTAACAGACTTGACTTTGCTTGGGAACATTTAATAAATGTATATTGTAAAGGAAAAGCCAAACGCAAACCAGCCACAACATTTAAAAGAAGATTAAGTTAGTATATATTGTAATAAGTCAAATGAGTTATTAATGATAATAATAATATCAATTGGACCCAGTCGAAAATGTCTTCAAGAGAAAAAATACAGCAAGTCCAAATGATATTACTCACATATTACTATATATGTTAATGTATAATCATTTTATAATGAGTAATAAAGGGTGAAAGGAAAAATGGTCTATGGTAGGTTCTCATTGGGAGTTTAAATGCAATGCACAGCCTAAAAAACCCCAGCATCTACCTTAAGCAGCATGTTTCAGTTCTTTCCAGCATGTTTGAATTAATTACTGGAAGGTGATAAGGTGAGCAGGGGTGCCCAAAACGTAGATCAAGGTCTACTTGTAGATCCTGGTAAAGTTCCTGGTAGACTGTGACCTGCCTGATTGACATATGCACCTTCACTACTCGAATCTCCGCTGGGTATCCATTAGGTCACAAGTCTCGCGAGATGAGACTGGGATTATCTTAAAGAGGCTTTGCTGCACCACTTGTTTGCTGTGGGAAAGTGATCATTTTTCTTGTGGCATTGTACAGTAGACTGCCCACCATTTGTATCAATGTAGATCTTGTGATGAAGGCCAGGTGGCAAGAGTAGATCCCAGGGTAACAAAGTCTGAACTAAAGGATTAACCTGCTTGTCTGTCTCAGATTGTAAAATCTGGGGCACTGATTATCAAATAACTGACTGCAAGCATCATATCATGGAGGTTTTTTGTTTCCTCTCTGATCTATGTGGTTCCAAATCAATGAGGCCAGCAGAAAATGGGGTAATAGTTTACTTTTACTACTTTTACCTTGCTTCTTTCTCCTTTTCTCATGCTTTTGTATTGCATAACCATCCAGATCAATGGTAGAAATAAGAATCTATTATGGACTACAGACAGCAAGATTTATGGGATGTTACAGAAGCAGTGAGGCGTATAAGGGGTTATGAGAGTGGTTGTCATAGGGAAGCATAAGAAAAGGTGAGTGATGATGAGATGTCATGTCTTGTCTGTCTTCTAACTGAATCCCAACAATTGGATCATGATAAAAAGCTTGAGCAAACCTGTCATAAGAAAATATCCGTTTTGCAGGATTTTTAAACTAGACAGATATATAACTCATATCTGGTCATATCTGGCTGGTGTTTTGCCCCTATACATGTGCCGGCTCTGTAACAAGTAGCAAAGTCTTGCTTTATAGTTTGGAAGCTGAAACACTCGCCTGCTGGAAAATTGTAAAATAGCTTGATTTTACACATTATAGAAATGATCTGCTTTATAGAGTTTCCAAGGGATTTGTTGTAATACCAATATAATAAAACTTCTGATCTGACTTGAATGCTCTCCACTATTTTTTTTATTCCTTGCTAAAGTCCATCAGACACAGTGCCATTGGATATGAGTTTTGCCATAGACATTTTACAGTGCAGTAATAACATTTAAGTGGCCTGAGTATTGCCAGAGTAAATTGGCAAGAACAAGTAAAGCCTGCAGATGTTCTAAGACCATGTGTGGGCCAGATTTCTCTTGCACGTCTGTAAAGAATGCTTTAAATGAGGAAATATTACACAAGTAAACTGGATACCACCTGCTAAAATGCAGGATTCCCACATTTCAGATGACAGCGGAGCTGCTTCTGCTTAAGGCACAGTGGTGATTTGCAAGTTTTATGGCTCATTTAAAATATTATAAATATCTTTGGTTAACATGCATTATTTAAATTGCCATCTGATTCACATTTATAACCACCACTGTCACTAACAGAGGTCTCTAATGGTTTGCACTTGTTTTTTAATTTCCCTCTGTCCTGTTTTAATTGTGATTCTTTATCAGCCAATGGAAAGCCACTGTAGCAGTGTTGTGCTGTCTTTTGAACCGTTAAAGGTTAAACATCTGTTCCCTGATAGGACATAAATGTTTTTAAAGCATCCAAGTTTTAAAGTAATTGAAATCCATGCTATGGGAAATTTATAAAGCATTTATAATAAGCATCAGGTGCATAAACGTGCCCTGATTTGAAGCTAATATTGTTTCTAAATCAAATAAATAAATTGTGTGAACGCAAGAAAAGTTAGAACATAAACCATGTAATTTAAGTTTTCAATATGAAAGGAAGTCAGCATTTATCATACAGAATCTGCATGACAAATTACATATGTCACCTTCATCATTGTGCTTCGAGAGTGACTTGCAGCTTGTTGGAAGTCATGTTTCAACATGAAATGCATAACATTTTATTAAACATAGGAATTGTATCATCTGCTTTCTGCACAAAAGTAATTATATCATTTGATTACTAGTACATGATTGTAAGGATGTTTCAGTGGTTAAAACCACACACACACACACTCTAGCTAGCATCATTTATTAACTTGAGGTCAATCAAGTTCAACAATACTTGCTATTGTTTTTTTAGTCCTTTTATTAGTGATGGGCGAATAAATTCACCAGACGAGAATCCACGGCAAATTTCCACGTTTTGCAGCCGGCGAATAAATTCACGAAACTGCTGCGAAAATTCGGCGGCTTCAAAAATTTTTGGATAAGCGTCAGGAAAGTCGATTGCGACAAAACCGTCGCACGTCAACATTATTCGAGCGCCCATTGACTTTAATGCCAGTGTCGCAAGCATCAGAATTGACGCAGGCGTCAAATTTGCATTTTGCAAATTTTTCACCGTTTCTCAAGTTTTTCGGGAAATTTCACAAATCGCAAATTATCATCCCCTAGTATGATGGACATCTCTTTATCTGTAAACCTGAGACACAGGCTGCAACCGGGTGAAAGAAGGTTCTTTTGAATGCAGTTATTTTTCTCTCACATTTACACAAGGGGACATGGGGCGGTAGTAAAGGGTAAACCAAAAACAATAGTAGATTAGTGAATTAAAGAGCTGAAGATCAGAATTTCGGCCCTTCGGGCACAGAGAGTGCTTTTAGTGCTGTTTGCACTAGCGATGTGGCTCCCCTCAACCTGTGCAAAAAATAAACAAGGGGGCAGCATTTACTTGGCCACCTCAGGTACTGAGCCCTGAAATTATCCTGGATATGCATAATATCGGACCATAGACATTGCAGCATACCATAACATTAGATCATTTCTCAGCAGCACCCAGGCATGTAACTGCAGAGGAAGCAAACCCTGTGGCTGCAGGGAGGCCCAGGAGGTATAGGGAGATCCATGAGTCCCTACTTAGGGGCCGATTCACAAAGGGTCGAATATCGAGGGTTAATTAACCCTCGATATTCGACTGGGAATTAAAATCCTTCGACTTCGAACGATCGAAGGATTATTCCTTCGATCGAACGATAAAATCCTTCGAGTCGAACGATTCGAAGGATTTTAATCCAACGATCGAAGAAATATCCTTCGATCAAAAAAGTTAGCCAAGCCTATGGGGACTTTCCCCATAGGCTAACATTGAGTTCGGTAGCTTTTAGATGGCGAACTAGGGGGTCGAAGTTTTTTCTTAAAGAGACAGTACTTCAACTATTGAATGGTTGAATGGTCGAACGATTTTCGACGGTTCGAATAGTTCGATTCGAAGTCGTAGTCGAAGGTCGTAGTAGCCCATTCGATGGTCGAAGTAGCCCAAAAAACACTTCGAATCCTTCATTCGAAGTTAGTGAATCGGCCCCTAAATGAGCAATTTCCATATATATTGGTATAAACAGGACAACCTCTTTGGGGGTCCTAAAATAAATTTGATGTGGGGCCCAGAAACATCTAGTTACACCACTGACAGCACCAATGGTTAGCAATGCAGAGCAATATTTTAAAAAAGATATACAGGTATGGGATCCATTATCCAGAAAGTTCAGAATTACGGGCAGGCCATCTCCCGTAGACTCAAATTTATCCAAATAGTCTAAATTTTTGTAAATGATTTTCTCTGTAATAATAAAATGATACCTTGTAATTTATCCAAATTATTAATCTTTAAATGATTTTATAGTGGACTTAAGGTATAAAGATCCACTATCCAGAAACCACCAGTCTCGAGCATTCTGGTTAACAGGTCCTGTACCTGTACTATTTTTTAAAAGATTTAAAATCAAAATTCCCAAGGAACATAGGAGTCTCAGCTGGTAAGTTAAAAAGTTGATTAAAAAAACACACACAATTGATATACAACTTATTCTAATGTCCCAGAGACCACCTCCCATTTAGTCCTACCTATGCTCCTTCTCACTTATATGACCACACAGGGGCTCCTAATAAATACAAAAAAATGTCCTTAAACCTTATTCATTATCCCTTTCGGGGGTCTGTGTCCTGTAATAAAATAACAATTCTTGTGTAAATCCATTATCTTGATCCTTTATCTGGAAGCCTGTTACATAGAAGGCTCCAAATTACAAAAAGGCCATCTCCAATAGAGCTGTTTTTAAGTACAAGATTCTGATTTTTAAAAATAATTTCCACTTCCATTTTTCCTGTAATACAAAAACATTGCCTTGTACTTGAACCAAACTAAGCATAAATCCTTACTGGTGATAAAACAATCCTGTTGAGTTTATTTAATGTTTACAGGATTGTAGGTAGAATTAAGGTATTGAGATCCAAAGTAAGGAAAGATCCCTTATCCAAATAGCCCAGGTCCCGATCATTTGGAATAATAGATTCCATACCCATACCTATCTACATGCCAATATAGTTAGGTGTCAGAAGTGACCTTCTAGTCCGTTATGCTTTACTGAGCCCTCAAAGCCGTTAAAACAGTGTCTACTTATTAGGGGTCCATTCAACAACCAAACCCCTAAAAGAAGTACTAAAAAATGAAATAATAAAATGACCTAAGATGTACCTGAAACTACCCCCCACCCGCAGAAAATAACAAAGCATGAAGTAAGAAAGCTACCCTGTGGTTGACAGCAAGCCTGTTTTATTTACGCCTTGGCCAATTACTAAAGTTGATGTTCTAGCTATTCCATTACAGTATTTAACTTTGATTTGCAAAAACACAGCATAGTCACTTTTGAAAAATGAATAAGTTCCATGAAGTTCACCCTTACACATATACTATTAATATTGATCCAAAGGAAGGCAAAAAGAAAATATTAAAGCATATGCCAAGTGAGACAAAAGAAAATACATTTCTTCCTGATCCCCACAATGCAATCAGATTTATTTCTTCATCAATAAATTATTGAGTGTTTTTTATTATTAATGTATTACGTTACAATTCTTTGTAGGGAAGTGTTTTGTCAACATCTTATACTCTTTTCCACTAGAAATCAATCCCTGATCTTGTCTATCTTACAGTTTAATCTCTCCAACCAGTTACAGTCATTATTGGGATAATGTAATCCTTTTGTGGGAAAATCTACTTTAAACAGAAGACTTTACTACTGGCAACATTTGCTGTGCACTACTTTGGTGCAATATCTGCCACAAATTGACATGTACAGCAGTATATCCTAAGTGGTCTCACCTGTCATGTTTGGCACCCTATATCCAGAACCCAAGCTAAGCTCCCTGGTCTCAGCTCTCACTTCTGCCTTTAACCGCCGCCTTTCACCTCGGGAGGAGCCCTCGGCTAATCGGATGCCTCCAGGTCTTATTTGAGAGAGGATCTAAGCTAACAGTTCTGGACGAGCAAAGGGGCACGATCGTCTCACCAGGATACTGGAAGGAAGAACATCACCAGGAACAGGCAGGCCAGGCCAGCACAAGCAGAGAATCATCAGAAAGGCCGGAATCAGATTGGAAACAGGCAAAGGATCAGGATTGGAGAGATCAGAGTAGTCACAGACAGGCAGGGTCGGGATTAGAGAGGTCAGAGTAGTAAGCAGGCAGGCAAGGGTCAATACACATTGTAATAGATAGAATCAAACTAAGGTGGGCGCCCCTGCATGCCCAGGAGGCCACTGGAGCAACCCATATATTCTAATTTTGGTGCCCTTTTTGGTGCCTACTTTTAGGGGCTGATGCATCAAGGGTTGAATATCGAGGGTTAATTAACCCTCGATATTCGACTGTGAATGAAAATCCTTCGACTTCGAATAATCCTTCAATCGACGATTAAATCCTTCGAATCGAACGATTCGAAGGATTTTAATCCAACGATCGAAGGATTATCTTCGACCAAAAAAACTTAGCCAAGCCTATGGGGACCTTCCCCATATGCTAACATCGGGTTCGGTAGCTTTTAGGTGGCGAACTAGGGGGTCAAAGTTTTTTCTTAAAGAGACAGTACTTCGACTATCGAATGGTCGAATAGTCGAACGATTTTTACTTCGAATCCTTCGATTTGAAGTCATAGTCATAGTCGAAGGTTGAAGTAGCCCATTCGATGGTCGAAGTAGCCCAAAAAACACTTCGAAATTCGAAGTTTTTTTTACTTCGAATCCTTCACTCGAAGTTAATGAATTGGCCCCTTGATGTCATCTTTGAATACAGTCCCAAAACATAACAACTTTTCTAAGGTGTCAACTATGCTAATATTTAACAAAGACAAACTAAATGTTCATGCTAACATACAGGGCTTTATTTACAAAAATGGGCACCTCACTTTACACCGCAGGGCCTTCACTAACAGCTAGGTTGTATAAAGTTGTTGTTATGGCAATAACAGTAAAGTCTTCAAAATATGTAGAAGATATGGCATTATAGCTCCTACAATATAGCTTAGTGTTTCTGATACTTGAGGACATAGTATAGTGTCCTTTATAATATCATCACTAAACCATGTCAGGACATGAGTGCACAATGTGTAAGTGAACACATTGCAATATCATACTGGAAATATGAATTATGATTGTTTTGTGAACTCATACTCTTAGTGGAATTTAAATTTTATGCATTGTGAGTTTATTGTAATAATTTACCCCGTGGTCTAGTGGGAGGGGGTCAGCAGGGATGCCTGCAGTATCCTCGGCGGGGATGCCCGCAACGCTGTATTTCTTCCTCAGTAAGCGTTGCTCAGGGCACGCGCGCCACGCGTCTCCTCTATTTAAAGGCACATGCTGCTGGAATCATGACGTCAGCGCACAATGTCGCGAAATTCAAACGCTTAAAAGGGATTTCAATGTGTACATTCTCTGCCCATGATTCTAATTCTAGTGAGTTCCTGAGTGCTATTTCTGCTGATCTGTGATATCTGATACCTGTTGTGACCCCTGCCTGTTTTTGACTATACTAACTTCCATGATCCGATTCTTCTGCTCTGTTTCCTCTCTGCCCCTACTCCAAACATTTAGAGCAATGGCCCCTGGTCCTCGCAAGGAACAAGCAAGGAGTTGTTTTATAAATAACAGGAGAGCAGACCCAGTGTAGCACATTAGCCATCCCTGGAGGGTACCCCCCCCCCAGTGATTATTATTTTATTTCCTATAATGTTACGTCTCTTACTGGAGTGACAAGAGGGAAGTAGGTTTTTTGTTAATCTGAAGCAGAAGTGTTACCTTAGATGGTATCAGTGACTAACACAAAGAGAGAAAAGAGAATAATAATCCATGCACAGATAATATATTTCCAAAACACATTTATAGCATATATTATTATTATTATTATTATTATTATTATTGAGATAGAAATTTAATAAATCACTGCAGCCTAGCCTAGCAATGCAGCTTTGAGTTTATATAGTGCAACTGGCAAATTTTCATTTGTGTGTGTGTGTGTATATATATCTATAATATCAAAACTAGCTGAAAATATATCATATAAAATATAATTTTGCAAGACTGACTGTCATTCATCAATATTTGGTGTTTCATGAATCAGTGACTGTATTGATTTGAAACAAGAAAAGCATATTACATTTCTGGATAGTTATGCGCTTGCTCTGAGTCACACTTCATCAAGATGACTCTCCAGGCTCAGATTGTACTTGTCATTAACGTCTTGATTTGGACTGTGATTTATTTCACCTATTTAAAATTAGAATTATGACAGTAACTGTTACACATTGCATGGTGTGTAAAAAAAAGAAAAAGTTAAGAGTAGCTGAAATTTGTTTCTAAGAAAATAAAAAATGCTCACAATAGGCAAATACTAAAAAAATTATGGCATATTAGTTATTAGAAGATATCACCTGCAAACAGCAAACCTTTTCCAAACAACACAGCTTCATGATATGAATACTTTCTAATTAATTACTTACTGCTCTGATCGTGACAATCATTTTAATACATTAGACTTTTTAATTTTATTTCACATTCTCATTCAATAGATCACAATGCTTCTGTCTTATTTTTTTAATTTGCATGTAGCCTAACTTTCCATTTAAACCCTCAATTAAATATTCTAAGCGACACATGCACACAGATATGCGCACACTTGCATGGCATGCAGTTATATGGTTCATATAAAGAAAAAATCATTTTACAAGATTGTACATAATTGGTACATTCGTTATCTAAAATGTTTTTAGAGAGATTGTGGAAAAGAAAGATATGGAGAGTATGATTCACAACTGGTGGTCTTGGAAAAAGATAAAACCATTTTGGCTTTAAACTTTTATTAAACAAATTTTAATATAATGACAGAAAAAGTGGACACCAGCTATTGATAATAATAACAGTGTGGAGATCTATTGATCAAAAGTCTAATTTAAGTGGTTTTAGACGTTTTTGAAACTCACTTTCTCTAAAATCACCAATGTCACAAAACAAAATGGGAAAAGTTGCAGAAAAATAGAGATAAATCGTGACTTTTCAACTTGTCACACAAATTAGAGATGGACGAATTTTTTCGCCTTGTTTCGCTGTGGAAATGACGACTACAGACTTGCATGGTGTCGCTCGTCCAAAAAATACACACAAATAATAACTATGACTTTTTTGTATTGTCACACAAAAGCCAGTGTCAACAAACACCCAAAAGCCTCTGAAACCACAAATTAATAAAAGAAAGATCATCTGCCATTGACTTTTACTTTAGCTGGAGAATTTTCGTATTTAGAATTGTTTCAGTTTTTCCCCACAGCTTTTTTTGGATTTTTGCATCAAACAACCAGACCCGCAAAAAGTTGTTGTTTAATAAATCGGCCCCTAAGTGTTTAGTAGACCAAAACAGTCACTTTTTACAATCTCTCTCTTTCAGTGTCCCAGTACTTACCTGTCTCAGACTTGCACATCCCTTCTCTTACTTCAGCTGTAATGTTAAATTCTATGGGGTGCCGTTTGTCCCAAATACATTCTGTTTACAAAACTATCCCTAATACACAGAATGAATGTCTCTCATGTTATATAAGTATTTGTGACCATACACAGAGGAAAAAATATACAAAAGACTTATTTCTATTAAATAATGAAAACAAAATCTGGTTAGTGCACAAAAGGATGTCATTATATCACAAACTCCATTCTGTACAGTTTAACAAGCAATCTGTCGCACAAATATATAACCTCCATGTAACGGACGCACTTATGTGCAAAGTTACTTACAGAATGAATTATGTAAAAACAAAGTTGGACATAATATATAATACTGTAACTAACTAGTGCTTGTCAAGCTAGATTTGATTGACAAAATAGATATCTGTGACAGAAAGCAAGATTTTATAGTACAGGATTCATTCTTTCCACAAAATGACAGTTTTGTTCCACAAAACAGATAAAATAACCATTCTGTGAAGCAACACTGTCAGTCACATTCCTGAACCAATAAGAACAAAGCTTATTGCCATATACAAACAAGATGAGAAGTGGCCAGCTCTGCTCCACATGGCTAAGCCAAAGTATCTGGCCTGCTATAGAGGGCGCCCTCTAATGTCCCCTGTGCTGCATAGTAATAAACATGAACAAACCTTTCCTAAAAGAGCTGCTGTTAAACACTACAGGTTCATAAATGGAAGTTTTTACAAATGGCTGAGAAATATAATGCTGCACTTATAATGATTGTAGAGAAAGAAAAGTATGCAAAACTTATATAAATTTGATCATTTTAGGTGATATGGCTATTCTTATTGTAGTAACCTGCTTGTGTGGCCATTTTGGTTAAGGGCATTCCTGCTGCTTTGCCATTATCTTATGACTCACTCCTGTTCCTCTTCGTGTCTAAGCTGAGAGCAATAATGGGACAGGCCACACCCACCTGCGATGTTGTATTAAATGTACCAGAAGTTACTGTGCTTGTCTGGCTGCTTTGCCTGACTCTCAGAGTCAGTTATAAGTTTTTTATATGATAGTTAGACTCCAATGTCTCCTCCTAGCTGTAATCTTGCACCAATTAGCTTGTCGTAGTCTCTTAATAATGTGCTTAGCTATAGTTCAACTACTACATAATAGCTTTAGCCAGAGACTTGGGACTGATCATGTGCACACATACCTCCCAACTGTCCCTTTTTCAGAGGGACAGTCCCTCTTTTGACAGCTCAACCTGAGGTCCCTCATTTGTACTGGAAAGTCCCTCTTTCTCTGCACTGAACAGCCAGAAAAAAAACAAAGTTTCTAATTTAATTGGCTTTTGGCAGAGAGGCCAGTACAGCTAACAAGTGCAACTAAAATGCTTTATAACAATTTTGAGATAAGAAAATTAGTAATTTTAACAGTTTAGATAAGGAGAAATATTTTCACATTTTTATAACCTGCCAAACTTTGTAAAATGAACATGGTAATTAGGGGGTGTGGCCACAAAATGGGTGTGGTCAAAAAAAATTGCTGCACTACATGCAAAATAATTTTTTGTCTCTCTTTTTATTTCCAAAATGTTGGGAGGTATGGTTCAACTACTACATAATAGCTTTAGCCAGAGACTTGGGACTGATCATGTGCACAGTCGCATTCTGTATAGTATGATGTGTAGGTTATATGAGCAGCCACTCCTGAGTACTGTGTGTAAACAAAAGGGGGTCATTTAGGCAGGGGCAATTTAAGGGGTTCATAATCTATTTATATAGAAGCAACAAGCTGCACAATGCTTTATATTTATTTATAACAAAAGACTCTAATGGTGCCGTCCCCTTACCTGCCCAGTGCTTAACCCTTTCACATCAGAGTGGGTCGAGGTGGGCACAACACTAGAGCAGAGAGCACAACTGTGCCCATGTCACATGCATGTCCAGGGCCACCAGCAGGGGGGACAAGTGTTCCGGGCCTGAAGGGGGGCCCAGAAGTGCTGCATTTTTCAAAGAGCCGGGTCCCCTTTACGAGCGCCCGAGCCATGCGGCCATTTCGCATATTACAGAATGCGGAAGTGCCGAAAAGACGAAGCTGAAGACCCGAAGCGGCGAAAAGACCCGAATTCATGAAAGGAGGTGAAGTTGAAGTCCTGAAGCCTTTTGTTTACACACAGTACTCAGGAGTGGCTGCTCATTTAACCTACACATCATACTAAACACAATGTGTGTGCACATGATCAGTCCCAAGTAGGGTTGGCACCTTTTTTAAAATGTTTTACCGGCTGCTGGGCGGCGGGGACACAAAGGGGCGGGTCGTGACGTCAAAAGGGGCGGCCCGTGACGTCAAAGTGGGTGGGGCCACGCCACGGACGCTAGAAGAAGTAAAAGAAAAGGTAAGTTCCAGGGGATTGGGGGCAGGCCGAGGGCTCCTTTTAATCGTATTACAAATTTACCGGCAGCTACATTGCCACCCGGCCGGTAAAATACCGGCCGGGTGGCAACCCTAGTCCCAAGTCTCTGGCTAAAGCTATTATGTAGTAGTTGAACTATAGCTAAGCACATTATTAAGAGACTACTACAAGCTAATTGGTGCAAGATTACAGCTAGGAGGAGACATTGGAGTCTAACTATCATATATAAAACTTATAACTGACTCTGAGAGTCAGGCAAAGCAGCCAGACAAGCACAGTAACTTCTGGTACATTTAATACAACATCGCAGGTGGGTGTGGCCTGTCCCATTATTGCTCTCAGCTTAGACAGGAAGAGGAATAGGAGTGAGTCATAAGATAATGGCAAAACAGCAGGAATGCCCTTAACCAAAATGGCCACACAAGCAGGTTACTACAATAAGAATAGCCATATCACCTAAAATGATCATATTTATATAAGTTTTGCATATTTTTCTTTCTCTACAATCATTATAAGTGCAGCATTATATTTCTCAGCCATTTGTAAAAACTTCCATTTATGAACCTGTAGTGTTTAACAGCAGCTCTTTTAGGAAAGGTTTGTTCATGTTTATTACTATGCAGCACAGGGGACATTAGAGGGCACCCTCTATAGCAGGCCAGATACTTTGGCTTAGCCATGTGGAGCAGAGCTGGCCACTTCTCATCTTGTTTGTATATGGCAATAAGCTTTGTTCTTATTGGTTCAGGAATGTGACTGACAGTGTTGCTTCACAGAATGGTTATTTTATCTGTTTTGTGGAACAAAACTGTCATTTTGTGGAAAGAATGAATCCTGTACTATAAAATCTTGCTTTCTGTCACAAATATCTATTTTGTCAATCAAATCTAGCTTGACAAGCACTAGTTAGTTACAGTATTATATATTATGTCCAACTTTGTTTTTACATAATTCATTCTGTAAGTAACTTTGCACATAAGTGCGTCCGTTACATGGAGGTTATAAATTTGTGCGACAGATTGCTTGTTAAACTGTACAGAATGGAGTTTGTGATGTAATGACATCCTTTTGTGTACTAACCAGATTTTGTTTTCATTATTTAATAGAAATAAGTCTTTTGTATATTTTTTTTCTCTGTGTATGGTCACAAATACTTATATAACATGAGAGACATTCATTCTGTGTATTAGGGATAGTTTTGTATACAGAATGTATTTGGGACAAACGGCACCCCATAAAATTCTGACACAGTTAAAGCACAGCTCTTATTAAAAAATCTTTTCTCTCATCGGAGGTGCAGATAAATAAAGACAGCACTAGGGTTGGGGGAAAAATAGCATAATGAGTGAGCCAGGAGACCATGCTGTACAGTAGTTACATCACTGGATTTGAAGCAGGTTAATAGTTTCCCATTTAACACAACTTTACTGTCTATCAAGTTTTAACAAATTGCCATATTAAACTCTTTGCCCAAATTCCTATATCCTTCTATATAACAGTCTTGGTATTAAAGTCTAGCATTAATAAGAAATAGAGTGGACCAACACTATACTGCTACAAAATACATATAGACAAATACAAGAGGTCATCTGCACTCAACCCATTATCAAGATATTATCAAGATATTTAAGACATTGAGACATTTTGTGCATACTGCTACTAAAAATGCCTTACCCTTTAAACAAAACAGGGATTGTTTGTCCATATATTGCAATATATTTAAGCTGGCCAACTACATCAAATTCATCCCAAATCTGGCCAGTCCTATGCTCAATTTTCATCTGATTCATTAAGAATTCTATTGCTTCATTTTACACAGTTTTACCTGCAACTTACTTGCTGCTTTCAAGGTTAAAATTTTTTTATTGGCCACCAGTGGGATCACCTGACTATAGCTGGGTAGGGTGGGAGCTACAACATGGAGCTGGTTATTGGACATGGAGCACAGTGATTCTGAAGTGCTCTGGCGGGCTGCCCCTCCCATAGGGGGAAATAGAGCAGAGCCCATTAGGGGTACATTTAGAGGACCCTGTCTGTTTGCTTTCATAAATGCTCCTAAAACCCAAATAGATCAATTAAGGTGAGATTATTGGTGAACAATTATTTCTTATCCAATATATTGGAACTATGGGTCAATGGTTGATACAGAAATCTTTTTATATGTTTATATCCTTGTATGAGCTAAGGGGGGGGCTAAAAATGACTAAACTTCTAGGGGAGGCATTACTGGAAAAAGCCACAAAATTAGTGGAAAATTTTAATTACGCAATATCTCTTCCTTGTCTCTTTAATTCAAAGTATGTGCCTCACCTAGTATTCCGTTTTCTACTCCAGGCTACAGTTATGGAAATCTTTTAAGCTTTCTATTATGGTTTATGTTGTACACTCATTATTTTGATAGTTAGTCTATGCACATTGTCAAATTAATATGATGTACCATAAAGTTAATCCAAGTGGCCTGAGGCTCCATGCTTTGCAATGCAGAAATAAAACAGCAAGCTTAATACATTTCAGTTATTCTATGCTCATGAAAAATTAAACATGCAGTGTATTTATACTAGACTCAATGTGTATATGGAAACCAGAAAGAGATCAGAGAAGGTCTCCTTTAGAGGGAGTCCATTTACTAATGAACACCCAATCAATATCTTGTACTAGTTCATTTACATAAAAACCTTTATACATCACATTGAATTGGACAAATGCAAACAAACAGTGTCAAAGACTTCATAGTGGAAATTACACAGAGTGGTTTTCAGCTAGCTTATATGACCAGACTAATGGAATGCTGGCAACAGAACAGAATAAGTAGATTTATAAGACAAGTCAAGGGCAAACTGTAGTTCTTTGAGAACAAAACTCAAAAAGTCAAAAAGACTGTCGGACAGTATCACAGCAATATATCCATTTCATACCTCCCAATATTGTTAAGGTATAAAATATCCATTATCACACTTGACAAAGAGCCTAGCTCGAAACATGTTGCGTCGAATAAAGCACTGATTTTGCAGCAACCCACTGCGTTGGACTGAAATTCATCACTTTTTGTTTTATTTATCCATTATTTTTAGGTTGGTCTGAATACCAGATTCTAAAAAAACAAAATATCTGACTTCATTCAATACATGTCTGTGGGCATGCCCGGAGCAAATACTAGTTAAAAAAAAAGAAAGATAGTAAAATTATCGTTGCACTTATTGACGCGGATGCCCAAGCGTCTGACGCAGACGCGCAATGGCGTGAAATCTTGGGTCGAAACTACCGCTATAAAAAGCCCAGTTGGGCTGCTAGACCTTGCACGTGATAGGATTTGATTCCTGGTGGTTTCCTGAGCCTTTTGCTAGTTCCTGTTTGCTTGTAATCTGTTCTGATCTCCTGTGTTTGGCTTTTAACTTCTCTGACCTCTGAAAACCTGACCCTTGCCTGAAATCGACTTTGTTTCTGCTTGTCCCTCCTGATTGACTTCCTGGTTTGATTCCTGCCTGTTGTCTGATTCCGATTCTGCCTCATCCCATCTGATTGATTACCCGGTTTTGACCCTTACCTGCCTGACGATCCTTGCTATCTACCTGCCTCGATCCTGCCTGTCTGACCACGAATTTGCCTATTCCTGCTTGTACCGTGACCTTTGGCCTTAAAGACGCTATCTACAGTCGTGCCCCTCTGCCTATCCAGAACCCTCATCTTACACCTCTCGTTTAAGTCCAGGTGGCATCCAAGTAAGCCGAGGGCTCCTCCCGAGGCCCAAAGGAGGTCACACTACTGGTGAAGCATGAGCCAAGACCAGGGTGCTTGGTGTTTGTTCTGGTGTTGGGTGCCGACCGTGACATTATTTAAGAGCCAGCCTGATAGATTGCACCCAGTTAAATAGCTAATTATAACCAGATTTTGCTTGTACTGAGCTTTCATGTCATTATTAGGGTAATTTAAAGAATACACCAATAATAAGGAGTAAATAAGGAAAATAAGAAAAGCAACAAAATACCCTTTGCATTGCAGTTAAGGCATTCTTAACTCTGCAACAGCATAGGTCAGTTCAGGCAAAGGTCAGTTCAGGCAGCAATAAAGCTGTGGTCAAGGACAGGCAAATGTTGGTTCAGACAGCAATACAGTGGTGGTCAAGGACAGGCAAAGGTCAAGGAACAGAGAAACTTGAAGTGCAACCAGGAACTATCTACAATAGACCTACTCTAGTTACATAGTTACATAGTTACATAGTTAAATTGGGTTGAAAAAAGACAAAGTCCATCAAGTTCAACCCCTCCAAATGAAAACCCAGCATCCATAGACACAACCCTCCCTACTTTTAATTAAAATTCTATATACCCATACCTATACTAACTATAGAGTTTAGTATCACAATAGCCTTTGATATTATGTCTGTCCAAAAAATCATCCAAGCCATTCTTAAAGGCATTAACTGAATCAGCCATCACAACCTCACCCAGCAGTGCATTCCACAACCTCACTGTCCTGACTGTGAAGAACCCTCTACGTTGCTTCAAATGAAAGTTCTTTTCTTCTAGTCTAAAGGGGTGGCCTCTGGTACGGTGATTCTCTTTATGGGTAAAAAGGTCCCCTGCTATTTGTCTATAATGTCCTCTAATGTACTTGTAAAGTGTAATCATGTCCCCTCGCAAGCGCCTTTTTTCCAGAGAAAACAACCCCAACCTTGACAGTCTACCCTCATAATTTAAGTCTTCCGTCCCTCTAACCAATTTAGTTGCACGTCTCTGCACTCTCTCCAGCTCATTTATATCCCTCTTAAGGACTGGAGTCCAAAACTTAACTGCATACTCCAGATGAGGCCTCACCAGGGACCTATAAAGAGGCATAATTATGTTTTCATCCCTTGAGTTAATGCCCTTTTTTATGCAAGACAGAACTTTATTTGCTTTAGTAGCCACAGAATGACACTGCCCAGAATTAGACAACGTGTTATCTACAAAGACCCCTAGATCCTTTTCATTTAAGGAAACTCCCAACACATTACTCTAGGCAGAGTGTCAACTAGGAAGAAAGCTTAGGACACTTGAAATGTATGGTTATAAATTTAATGTGGGGGACTATCATAATTCTAACAAAAAAACTCATCCTGATCACCCAGTTCTATGAGGTAGATTTACTCGAGGGGAAAATTCACCAGAGACCGCTTCGCACCCATTGCTTCACTTCGCCAGGTGAAAATTTTGCTCAGACAATACTAATTCACTGGAATACAGTTTCATCATGGGCACCGAGCAGTGGTGACATTTCGCTAGCGTTACTTCGGCAATGCGAGCAATTGAAAGCAAAGATGCGCTAGCATTCATTTTTGCCTAGCGCAAATTCGTTAGAGATCTTGCACTCATGTTAATTTGCATACGGCGGGAAATTTAAAGTTGAATGGATGTATATGTTGCATTACATTACAGTCCAGGGAACCTTAATAAACACAATAGAGTTGGTATAATGCCTTACACATGAGCCCACTGTATAGTTAATGTTCCATATGTTAGAAAATGTATGGGGGAACCTGGTTACCCAAAAAAAAATTTAAGGACTTTTGCAAGCTATCACTCTGAAAAAAGGAAAAGACTCCAGTGTTTTTTTGGACATAGAAGCTTTTTCCACTAAAAAATATGCTGTAAGTAACAGAAGATTGAGGAAGATCTATGCACTCCGATGTACTTCGCCTTCGCAAAAGAGGTAACGTTCATTTTCATTGAATTTGCAGAGTAATGTCCATTCGCCAGAGCAAATTGTCGCCTGGCAAAAGAGTGGGAATGACCCATAGCGTCTATCTCTTTCGCTAGCGAAGTAACGCCTGCACCCATTAGTAAACTGTCGATGTCCCTGCTGGTGGTAACGCTAGCAAATTAACGCTAGCATTAGCCTCTTCGCCCTTGAGTAAATCTGCCCCTATGTGTCTATGCTAGTTGGTGTTTGTCCCCCTTATGATACCCTGCTGTTCTCTCTGCTTCCAAGAAAATCAAGAGTTAATAAACAATTAATGCATTATAGTTTAAATAGAAAAACACGTTTCTGATTATAATAACATGAAAATATAATGAGGCTATTAACAGAGCTCTGTCACTCTAATTAACCTAGAAAGCATACTACATTTTTCCACTCACAATAGAAAATCTGACAAGACTCATAAAAAAACATTGACAGTGTCAAACCTTCATGCAAATTTATTTGTTTTCTACTGAGAAAAAGGTGTGATCGTGGTGGATTCTCATCAAAGCTTGAAATGCCCAGTGGTGCTTCAGAAGCCTTCACACAGGGATTCTGAAATAAAAGGTTGAACAAATGAGAACTGCTTGATTTGGATTTCATTAAGTGAAACTTTGTTATAATAAAAACTAATTTATTACAAAAAAATCAAAATGAAGGCACAGTTAGCATTAGTCCAAAATACCTCTATGCTTATTAATTGGCAGGGGAGATTGGAAGGGAAAACCCAGGGGAAAATTCAACCAACATATTATATTTACATCAGAAGCATAACAATATTGCCATATGCAAAAATACGTTCCCCCGGCAGCTCGCACACTTCCTGATTATGCGCATCTCCTAGCACAGCAGCCTCCTATAGCACCGCCCTCTACTCGAAGAGCCGCTCCTTAGCGACCCGTGATTGACTGCCTACGACGACGTCTGTCATCACTCAGTCCCGCCGTCAGCCGCACGTCAGGGATCGTTTAGCTTGTTCGATTGGGTGTTTTGGCTCGTACCCCTGCAGGGCAAATAATAACAGCAAGTCCCATCGTGTTGCTGTGCAGTGTCAATGCAGCTGCAAGGAACACTTTATGCTGCGCAATGAGGGAGCTACCTTATTAAAAAGGGAATGACAGGCAACAAAAGTGTATCTACTAAGGAACGTATAAGCCAATGATTTTCTGCTGGATTCATTGCAGTCATCTCCTGGAAAGCCTACACCATGCCCTCACCTCCCTCCCTTTCCTCTACTGCATGGATGTAAGTTATTCACCTACTGTATTCTCCCTTGCTGTGAACTGCTGGAGCAGGCATCCTCACCCTATGGCCTATATGTACTAAAACTCCCAGCACTGTGTAATCTGTCTGTGCCACTGCTTTGGCCTCAGTCTTTTGGGCTGTGTGTAGAATAAAGTGCATGGAATTGCTATTTAAATATATATGGAGAGGACTGCTTGTTTTTCCATATGCAGCATGGGAGGAAAATTACCAGTAGCTGCTGCATTTCTCACCCTAGGCTTATACAAGAGTCAATAAGTTTTCCCAGTTTTTGTAGGTAAAATTAGGTACCTCGGCTTATACTCGGGTCGGCTTATACACGAGTATATACGGTAAATAAAAGAATATTATTTTCTAATATATTCTATGAGAATTTTTTGCTGTGAAGCCTGGTCACTTTTAGATATGCCACTTTATACTGTTTAATCATTTGTCAGCAAATATAAATGGGTCAGTGGGAATAATCTCAGCAGAAAGACCTGTTCTGATCTATTGCAAGCAGGGAGTTATACAGGGTATGATGGTCATATTTAAGACTAAAGGCTTTTCAAACCACTAGTCCTAGCACTTTTAACTGAAAGAAGAAACACAAATACAATCTGAAAGGGCTCAGCAGTGACAATAAAAGCATCTACCTGTTAGGTACAAAATTGCATTGGCCTGTGACATTAGTATAAAAGTTGTAGACTGGGGACAAGCTGCGATCATTACATGGAACATAATATTCAAAAATCAAAATAGATCATCATTCAAAAGAAATCACCTTTGATGATGTTTCTAAATTAGTATATTTTTCCATTTTTCACAATGCTTCTTTTTGTTTTCTAGTATTTCTAGTAAAGTATTTTACCATAGGCAGTTTTCCTAATTATAAACTTATTTAGCCAGAAATGTGTACATCACACTAGCTTGGATCATAGTATAGTTAATAAGGAATTTACTCACTTTTTATTTAAAGGTATTGTATCTCACATATGTGATGTATTTTGGATTTATATGTCATTACTGATTTATGATGTCAGAAGTACTCTATTAGCAGGGCTGAATTAATGCACTGCTACCTTAGGCTATAGCCTAGGGGAATAGAGTGATAAGGGGCCCTTTTCTATTTTCTTTTCATATTTATTTTTCTTTGTTTTGCTGTGTCTGTTCTGGTGCACCTTCTGGGAGAAAAATGCAGACAAGGCTCATGGGTGTGTGTGACTGGATGCTTGCAGGTCCAGTGAGGTTACGGGTGTAGGCCGAAACCAACCCAGTTTAGAAAGCTTGTGCCTTGTTCTACACACATCTGGACCCAGCAGAAGCCTAGAAAGGGACCCTGTGTGGATGCAGCCTAGGGGCCTAGCTCTATAAGGTCATGTACATGTAATTTTTTTTTTTAAATCTAGACTTTTTTCTGATTCTTTTTTGATGATATAATGGTATAACTAGCAATCCCGTTACTTGATGTTTAGTGTTATATCAGATGTCCATTTGGGTCGCTGTTGGATTTATCTATTTATACTGATATCCTTACCACTGTTCCTTTATGCTTATGATTAAGGCCAGCTGAACAACCCCTTTAAAAGCTTGCAATGTGCAAATAACTATAACTATATCACTACAACCGAACAGTTTGTTGTCTACCTGGTGCCAGGGTTCGGCATGTAGTTGATCGGGTAGACAAATTATTGGAGAATAACTATTACATACCCAACTGTTACCTTTCAGCAAGGCCACCTTTCCAAGTCCCATCCAAACGTATGTGCAACTTCAATATTGTATATAGGAAAGGATACGGCCAAAGGCAGAATAACTGCAATGTGCATTTATTGACACAACATGTTTCGGGTATAACCATCCTTTATCAAGTGACACTTGAAGAGGCAAATCTTTGGCACATGTGATCTTATCCAGTGCGGTTGGGCCCTGTCTGCGGTAATCATTGGTAAGTCATTGGTGTCAGTGGCTCTAAATTCCGCACCACCTGCCATCCTTTCCTGTAGGTTAGCGATGTCTCCAATAGCACCGAAGCACAGTTGCTAACTTTGGAGCGCCGGGTTACGCTCATGCATATGCGGGTTGCCTAGCAACACATGCGGCGCTAGCTCACTGTAGCTCCCCAGCTGCATTATGCTTCTGGTCCACCTATACAGGGCTACGGTCGAGTTGATCCGTGGTTATACTACAAGCCGGTTTCTCAATGGGCAAGTAGGACGCACCGTGGGTATGATTATACTTTTTGGCGTAAGGCGATTTGGACATTATAATCAGCAGTGTATTTACCTGTGTCTGTATTTTTGCATAGCAAATGATGATTGACAAGTTCCTTGTAAGAGAGCTTTGGCGCCATTTATCTCTATATAAGTAACGTTCACTAGTGCACTGTGTTTTCCCTGACGAAGGCTTCTGTGCGGAGCCGAAATGTTGGACCATTAATAAACCTTCACATCTTTTTGCATATTTGACTATGTTGTAAAGTCTTCCTTGGAGTACTGTCAACTTCTGCAGTAATCTATATATATATATATATATATATATATATATATATATATATATATATATATATATATATATATATATATATATGCATATATACATTTCAAGGAGCTAATATATGTTGTAAGCGATACATGTATAAAACATTAGGGTGGAAAGAAGATAAAAATGACATAACAAATATAGCTGAATTGTATTTTACCACAGCATATTCCATAGTTATAAATCAACTGCCAATGTACAGCAGATTTAAAAAAATGATAATAAAATTGTACTGGCTTTCCCCAGCAGCAAGAGGAAAAAGACCAATTGCCATTTTTCCTTTTCCTTCCTACTACAATAATTGTGGACATGAATATATAAATGCATTTTGTATTTTGTGCTTTCACTGGAAAAAAATGTTCATCAAAATTGAAGTTTTATATCAATTGTTTAAAGTAAAAATGAGTTTATTGTGGATCTAACTAACATTTCCATTTCTCAGCTCCTCTAAAAGACATCAATGATCTAGATGTCTATGATCTATTATAAAATATTTTTTTTACATTTAATCATTAAGAATATTTTTTGATATTTTTGTTAACATCAAGTACAAAGAGCACCTGGCCAGGCCCTGTTTTCCATACCTATAACATGCAGAAGATTATTTCTAGATTAACAGATGCAGAACAAATAAATAAATATATATACAGGTATAGGATCTGGATAAGGGTAATTTGAAACACATACCTTATGGGAGTGCCGTCCAACTTCTGTGGTACCGAGGGCCAAAATTTTTCTAGCCTACTTGTTAAGGGGGCTGATAATGGAAATCAGTGTTGACCACTCCCCTTTTTAAGCCACACCCATTTAAACAACACCCATGATATCTTAAGAACTTTTAAGACCATGTCCACATTAATGGTGGTAGCTGTAAGGAACACTCTCCCTTACCTCCATTCACGGCAGTGTCCCTTCCAAGATGGCGTCGTCCAGGGAAGACCATGTGGACGCCAGCATGACTATTCTGACGCCAGCGCGACAATTTTGTCGCAGCATGATGACGCTGGTGTCAAAATGTGCTGCGTCAACACGCAATTGTCGCAGAATGCATGACATCATCAAAACACATTTTGGCGCGAAAATTCGCCTTATGAAGATTTAGTTGGTGCCCGATTATAGGTTCTACTCCTCCTTGTTCCTGGATGTTGTTACTGTTTACTGAACTCTTGATCTCAACCTATTTGCCTGTATTTTGACCCCAAAACTATGCCACCTAAACTGACCCTTGCCTGGATTGATGACCCTTCTGTTTAACCCTTTTGTACCATGAACTGTGTTTCAACTGCATAGCTTCCTCCTTGGTCCACAACTGCAAACTTCACCTTTGGGCCGTGACAGTAACACACCAACAAACCAAACCGTTGGTGCTCACTGCAGGAATATCGCTAATCACTAATATTTGAAAAATGTTAGTCATAACCTTATATGCCTCCTCCTCCCCTGTGGATAACACAGCACCCCCAACACATGATTAAACACCTTAGGGGCTCCTAATAAAAGTGTTCAAATGCTAATAATCCCCCAGAACAAACCCAACAGGCTCATGTCCCACAGGGTACAGAATAGGGCAGGCAAAGTATGGCACACCTAAGGAGCATAGGACAGGCAGAGTTTAGCACACCCAAGGAGCATAGGGCAAACAGAGTATGGCACAAACAGGAAGCATAGGGCAGGCAGAGTATGGCACACCAAGGGAGCATAGGGCAGGCAGATTATGGCACACACAGGTAGCATACAGAATACAAAGTATGGCACAAACAGGGAGAATAGGGCAGGCAGAGTATGGTACACATAGGGAGCATAGGGAAAACAGAGAATGGCACACACAGGGAGAATAAGGAAGACAGAATAGAGCAGGAAACAGAGAAACATATCAAGACTCTAAGATGGAAAGTTCATACTGCGCTACATAAAGTGACACAATGCTGGTGTCAGGAGTCAAGGCGAGTCCGAAGGTAAGAGCCTCCCCCACGCTTCCCACTGAGTTGCGCCCTGAGGGTTGAGACAGGACGTTCCCAGATAAGGAATAGCAGGAGTGCTAGAGGAGCCCACAGAAATAACAGTTCGTAATAAGGACTAGCACTTATCTGCAGGAGACGAAGCGAAGTCTGGAACAGGCCGGGTCATACACAGGAAGGATCAATAAGCAGGTACCAGTTGAGGGAAATCCAGAAGAGTAGTCAGAAAAGCCAAGGTCGAAGTCAGACGAGCAATACAGGAATCCAGGGATAATCAGAAGAGTAGTCAGTAACAAGCCGTGGTCGAAATCAGAATAACATCAGTAATAAACGCTCAGTGTCAGTAAGACGATCACCTCGCACTGGGCCTAGGTCGGAGTGACCTTTTAACCCCAGGACGCATGTTGGCGTCAGAACGCGCGCCTGCGTCAGAACGCGCGCACATAAAAGCGCACCCGCGTCCAAACACACGCGCGCATCAGGACACACGCTCGAACCTGCAACAAGCGCCGGAGTGGAAGCACAGGCCTGGGGAGATGTCGGCTCAGCTTGAGCCAGATCTTCTGGATCCCGACATTGCCCCCCCTCAAAATGCAACCTCCGGGTGCATGTGGAAGCCGGTCTGTCAGGATGAGATCTATGAAATAACTCAATAAGTTGAGGAGCATGTAAATTACTCACGGGTTCCCATGAATTCTCTTCTGGAGGAAAACCTTTCCACTGGATTAAATATTGAAGCCGACCTCGCCGGTACCTAGAATCCAAGACGGCCTCCACTTCGAATTCCTCAACACCTTCAATGGTTACTGGAGCTGGGAGACTGTGGTCTCTTCCCGAAAAGGTGTTCTTCACCACAGGTTTCAATAAGGCTACATGAAAAACAGGGTGGATCTTGTAAGTAGCAGGCAATTTAAGTTTGAAAGTTACCTCGTTCACACGTCGAATAATGGGAAAGGGACCCAAAAATCATTGACCCAGCTTCTTAGATGGACACGGAAGTTTGATGTGCCGGGTAGACAGCCACACCAGGTCTCCAAATCGAAACTCAGAACCCTTCCTTCTCTTACGATCAGCAAAATCCTTGAAGTTGTTCTGTGCTTGGGCCATTGCTTGTTGGATTCTTAGGGTATTGTCCAGAAGAAAAGAAAGTCTTTCTTGAACCGCGGGCACCTCTATACCTTTAGGAAGATTAGGAAGCACGTGCGGATGGAAACCATAGTTAGCGAAAAAAGGTGTTTGCTTGATGGAGGAATGAAGGGCATTATTGTAGGAGAACTCGGCCAATGGTAACAGCTCACTCCAATTGTCCTGGAGAAAAGATGAAAAACAACGTAGATATTGTTCCAATGTTTGGTTAGTCCTTTCCGTCTGCCCATTGGATTGTGGATGAAAAGCCGTGGAAAGAGCCAGCTTGATCTTTAAAGCTTTGCACAATGCCCTCCAGAATTTAGATGTAAACTGTACTCCCCGATCCGACACAATCTCATCTGGAATTCCATGGAGTCTGACGACTTCCTTAATAAACACCTCAGCCGTAGAAGGTGCAGAAGGTACTCCGGAGAGGGGAACAAAATGTGCCATCTTGGAGAGTCGATCCACAATTACAAAAATTGTATTGTATCCTTGCGAGGGAGGAAGCTCTACAATAAAATCAACGGAAATGGAACCCCACAATCGAGTAGGCACTGGTAAAGGACGTAACAGCCCCAGGGGTTTAACATGTGAATCTTTAAACCGAGCACAAGTCTCACAAGAAGATACATAATCCTTGCAGTCCTTAGCCATATGAGGCCAGAAGAAAAACCTTTGAGCGAGATCTAAAGTCTTAACATATCCCATATGACCCGCCAATGGGTGATCGTGAAGTAATTTTAGGGTCTCTAAACGAAGTGTTTCTGGAATGAAGACTTTGTCCCTCAAAAAAAATAACCCATCACAAGCTTGCAACTCCCCGTGTGGAGATAAAGAAGAGGACGCCTCCTTGATCTTTGAAAAAAGTTCACTCTGAAGAAGAAAGAAATTCTGGGGACGAAGTATCGTATCCGGGGGCAAAAGTTCCTCTTCTTGACTGTGTAACCGTGAAAGAACATCAGCTTTCTTGTTCTTAGAGCCAGGTCTATAGGTTATATGGAAATTAAAACGGGAAAAAAACAATGCCCATCTGGCTTGTCTTGGTTTGAGACGTTTGGCGGTTCGTAAATACTCCAGATTCTTATGGTCTGAAAAAATAATGATCGGGTGTGACGCTCCTTCTAACAAATGACGCCATTCTTCAAACGCTGCTTTAATGGCCAAGAGTTCTCGGTCAGAAACATCATAATTCTTCTCTGAGGTGGAGAGTTTTTTAGAAAAGAAAGCCACAGGATGAAGAGCATTGTTATCGCCGGTCCTTTGGGATAAAATAGCACCAATAGCAGTTTCAGATGCATCAACCTCTAGAATGTAAGGCAGAACAGGGTTAGGATGCTTTAAGACAGCAGCAGACGTAAACAAATGTTTTAATTGCTCGAATGCTTCTTGAGCTTGTGTAGTCCACTGAAAGTGCTTAGTGGAACTGGTTAAGTCAGTTATAGGTGCGATGATCTTAGAAAAGTCCTTAATAAACTTCCTATAAAAATTCGCAAACCCGACGAAACTTTGTACTGCTTTCCGAGAAGAGGGAACAGGCCAATCAAGAATAGCGGACACCTTCTTCTTGTCCATGCAAACTCCGTCAGAAGAGATCACAAACCCCAGGAACTCCACTGAAGACTTGCAAAATTCGCATTTCTCCAGTTTGGCATATAAACGATGAGTTCGCAGGCGGTTAAAAACCTTCCTTAGTTGCATCTCATGGTCCTGTTCGGAGGAAGAAAAAATTAAAATATCGTCTAGATAGACAATCAGAAATTGATCCAAAAAATCTCTGAAAATATCATTAACAAAATGCTGAAAAGTCGCAGGAGCGTTGCACAAACCAAATGGCATAACGAGGTATTCATAATGTCCAAAACGGGTTCGAAAAGCCGTCTTCCACTCATCTCCTTGCCGAATCCTTACCAAATTATACGCCCCTCGCAAGTCTAATTTAGAGAAAATCTTGGCCCCACGAAGGTTTTGGAATAATTCAGGAATAAGGGGTAACGGGTAACGATTTTTTACAGTGATCTGGTTCAAGTGTCTGTAATCAATGCAGGGCCGTAAGGAATGGTCCTTTTTCTCTACAAAGAAAATACCTGCCCCTGCAGGTGAGGTGGAAGGACGAATAAACCCTTTCTCCAAATTCTCGTTGATATAATCTTTCAAGACCGATAGTTCGGGCTCAGACAGAGGGTAGATACGTCCGAAAGGAATTGGAGCCCCTGGAAGCAAATCTATAGGACAATCATAAATTCGATGAGGAGGTAGTGTGTCAGCTCCTTTTTGATCAAAAACATCTATGAAGTCCTGAAGAAATGAAGGGATAGCCTGTAAACGAGGATCTTGAGATGAACACAAAGCAAATGCTTTAGAAGTGGTCTTGGGCATGAAGAAATGAGAAATACAAGCCACAGACGAAAATTGTAGTACCCCAGTGCTCCAATTTATTGAAGGATTGTGCAATTTCAACCAAGGAAACCCAAAAATTAACGGGAAAAGAGGAGAGGACACCACATCAAAAGATAAAGTCTCAACATGATTAGAGTCAGTGATAACAATAAGTGGTATGGTCTCTAACAACACTGGTCCGGAGGAAAGTTGGGAGCCATCTGCTGTCCTCACCAGAAATGGTTGAGTCTTGGGTCGGATCGGAATATTATGAGCTTTAATAAATTCTTTATCGACAAAACAACCACAGGCTCCCGAGTCTATGACGACTTTACTCTCTAGGAACCCTTGGGGCCACTGTAGAGAAATAGGGACAATGAGCATAGGCAATTCTCGAGAGAAGGAGGATGGAAAATAAGTCGGATGAATATGCTTACCACCTGGTCGGGTAGGACAGTTCCTCAAAAAATGACCAGACAGACCGCAGTAGAGGCATAAATTGTTCTCCCTTCTGCGGGACCTCTCCTGGGCAGAGATAGCTGTTCTTATAAGTCCAATCTGCATAGGTTCAGGAGCAGTAGTTATAGAAGCAGGGGAGGAGATGGATGACGAAGTTGCAGAGACGTATGAAGACAGAGGGGCTTTAGGAAGTACCCAGGATGCTCCAAAAGAAGGTGTTGCAGCTCTCTCTGCGCATCTCTCCCTTAGACGACGATCAATCTGTACACACAGGTCGATCAAAGACTCCATTGAATCAGGTACTCCTACTCTGGCTAACTCATCCTTCAGAGTAGGACTCAAACCCAAGCGGAATTGATGTCTGAGGGCCTTGTCGTTCCACTCGGTGTCGGTGGCATAAGTGCGGAAATCCGTCACATAATCTTCAACTGGGCGTTTGCCCTGACATAGAGTCCGGATTATAGTTTCAGCAGTGTCGGACCTCTTAGGATCGTCATATATCTGAGCCATAGCTGAAAAAAATATGTCCACACTAGCCAATAGGGGGCTTTGGGTTTCAAACAGACGATGAGCCCAAGTCTTGGGTTCTCCGGATAATAGGGACATAATCACTCCCACCCTGATCTGTTCTGTAGCATAAGATTGACTTTTCAAGGAAAACATGAGTCGACAGTCATTTTCAAAAGCCCTGAATTTAGCTCGATCTCCAGAAAAGCGTTCAGGGAGTGGTATCTTGGGCTCGGGCGTCGGATGTGTGGACGAAGAAGCTACTCCCGGGAAAGCAACCGAAACTGGGGGTCCAGGAGGAGGAGCAGCAGCAACAGTCATGTCTTGCATCTGGGTCTGTAATTGTTGATAGCCCCCTTGTAAATCTCGAACAGCCCGAGTAAGACCAGCTAATTGCTGAGCAACAATTTCTAAAGGGGAAAGAGCTGGTTCTTCGGACTCCATGGCGAGGTGATACTGTCAGGAGTCAAGGCGAGTCCGAAGGTAAGAGCCTCCCCCACGCTTCCCACTGAGTTGCGCCCTGAGGGTTGAGACAGGACGTTCCCAGATAAGGAATAGCAGGAGTGCTAGAGGAGCCCACAGAAATAACAGTTCGTAATAAGGGCTAGCACTTATCTGCAGGAGACGAAGCGAAGTCTGGAACAGGCCGGGTCATACACAGGAAGGATCAATAAGCAGGTACCAGTTGAGGGAAATCCAGAAGAGTAGTCAGAAAAGCCAAGGTCGAAGTCAGACGAGCAATACAGGAATCCAGGGATAATCAGAAGAGTAGTCAGTAACAAGCCGTGGTCGAAATCAGAATAACATCAGTAATAAACGCTCAGTGTCAGTAAGACGATCACCTCGCACTGGGCCTAGGTCGGAGTGACCTTTTAACCCCAGGACGCATGTTGGCGTCAGAACGCGCGCCTGCGTCAGAACGCGCGCGCGCACGTGAATGCGCGCCCGCGTCAGAGCGCGCGCCCGCGTCAGAGCGCGCGCCCGCGTCAGAGCGCGCGCCCGCGTCAGAGCGCGCGCCCGCGTCAGAACGCGCGCACGTAAATGCGCGCCCGCGTCCAAACACACGCGCGCATCAGGACACGCGCTCGAACCTGCAACAAGCGCCGGAGTGGAAGCACAGGCCTGGGGAGATGTCGGCTCGGCTTGAGCCAGATCTTCTGGATCCCGACAGCTGGTGCCCCTCCAGCAGTCTATCCGAGTTGTGAACAGGTTAGCAATGTGGGCAGTTTCAGTCAAGGTCTACAGTACAGGACTTTAGGGGTATGAACAATAGAGGTGTTACAGGTAGTGATGGGTAGGGATGGGTGAATTTGACCTGTTTCGTTTCACCATAAATTCGCCGCCGGCGAAATGTCGCAAACACCCATCAAAAAAATGTTGTTGTGTGGCGAATTTGTTTTGACGCGCGTCTTTTTTTTTTTGATGCACGCCGCCATACAAGTCTATGGGCATCATTTTTTTGACGAAACGAGGCGAAAAAATTCGCCCATCCCTAGTGATGGGTGAATAAATTCGCTAAACACAAATTCACTGTGAATTTCCAAATTTCGCCGCAAGCAAATTAATTTGCGAAACTGAGGCGACAATTCGCAGACCAAAAATTTGCCCCGTCAAAACTGGTACAAGCATAAAATTGGCACGCATTGAAATTATTCAGACGCCCATTGACTTCAATGAGTTTCGCAAATTTTTCACAGTTTTCGTGAATTATGCAGAAAATCTTTTGGCGAACTGAAATTGAACAGATTTGCCCATCACTAGTTACAGGTGTGAACAATGCAGGGGGATTAAAGGTGTAAACAATACAGGAGTTCACTGTCGGAATTTGAGGTGTAAACAATGCAGGGGCCAGTTAATCTCAGTACTGATACTTTTTAACTCTTACACAACAGTCACAGCAGGCAGACTTTCATGTCATGTGTTTTCTAACTGTTAAAATCAAATTGCCGATAAGTTGCTATGGGCAACATCACTGGTAATGATTCAATCCACTTTTTACACTGCATGATAAATCATCTTCTAAAAATCATTTAAACATAAAATAAACCCAAATAAAATTGTGTTTCCACCAATATGGATTCAAGGAACATAGTTGCCATCAGTAAAAGGTACTGTTTTATTATTACAGAGATAAAGGAAATCATTTTCAATCAATTATTTTTTATTTAAATGGCCTGCAATTTAGAGCTTTCTGGAAAATAGGTTTCCAGATAAGGAATCCCATACCTTTATGTACTAAATAATCAAATGCCACTTTGCACCAATAACTAAATAGACCTTGGCACTTGATAGATTTAGGACTTACATTATAACACAATATTTTCAGTAATAATTTACAAATACTATCATTTTAGTTAGCCCTTTTAGCTAGAACAAATTAGCAGTGTTTGAATGGCCTGCCGGGGTACTGGGACTTTTCCCAATGGGCCCTGACCTTAGTGGGTCCTTTGCCCTTTCTGGGGCACAGAGAATCTACTCTTTTTTTATGTTTTCGAGGTTCTGCTTGTGTTTCATTTATTCCAAGCCAAATTTATTGTCACAGATAAGCAGGAGAATCAAGGAAAGATTTAATATATAAAGCTGGCAGGGGGAGTTTCTCAGGAAAAATTTGCAAGGCTTAAATGGGAGAGTAACCAAATAGTCTGTAAACAGCACAGGGACAGAGAAGTTCCACCTGCACACTTTCTTTCTGTTTGTGCTGATCTTTGCAACCTGTCTGTATCCACTGTATTCAGGGGCGGATTTGCCCTGAGGGCACTCGGAGGTCAGTGTCCTCCGTCGCCCCCTCGCTCTCAAAGTATAGCGCGCGCCGAAGTGTAGCGTTTGGCGCTAGTGCTCCGGAATCAAACAAATTTAGCGTGCGGCTGGGCGGCATGCCGTCCCTTAATTGATGCCTTTGCGGCCTTTGCAGCTTCTGTAATATAGGGGCTTTGTACTGTAATATAGTTAGAACTAGCATTAATGCAAAAAAACAGAAAACACAGGAGATCACTAGTGATGAGCGAAATTTGCCACGTATTGCTGCAAAAATGGCACTCGTAGACTCCAATGGGAGAAAAAAACGATGCACATCAAAAATAATTTAAAAAATTTTGCCACTCATAGACTTTAATGCGTTTTGTCGAATTTTTGCCTTTTCGGGAAATTTCAGCAAAGCGAAATGGATCAGAATTATCCATCGCTAGAGATCACAGCTTCCCAATGCTGAATTAGTCCTAAAAGTTTTTTTTTTTTAAACAGCCACTCTGGTTGGTATGACATCTTATAAATAGTGATGGGCGAATTTGTCCCGTTTCACTTCACCACGAAAAACTGGCGAAAAATTAGCGAAACAGCAAATTTAACACGGGGACAGCTTCAAAATGGGGTTAAAGTCAATGGGCATTAATCGTCGCCAGCGTAAAAATTGGCTCCGGCGTTGAAAAAACTTTGATGCGTCCAAATTTTTTCAACGCCGGTGAATTTTCACCAGCGAATTTTTGCAAATTCGAGAATTTATTCACCGGCAGCGAAATGCACAAATTCGCCCATCACTACTTATAAAATGTTTCCTATAGACTTCAGTGAACTGCCATCTATTGGGCAATAAGGTGCCTTCTGATGTATATTAATCAGTTACATTTGAACAATGAAGCTCTTAAATATGAGGATACCAATGTCTATTCAATAAGTGTTGGACTGAAACACCAGGGGCCATGGTGGTAGTTCCATGATATCAGGTTCTCTGGTGTCCCTTGGCCCTTGGTGTCCTAGTCCAACACTGCAAAAGAGAAACAAGAAATAATTAATAATGCAAACTTCTGGCTACAGCTCCCCCGATTTAATGCTTTGGGCTCTAGTGAAATCTGCCTCACACAAACATAACCGATGCATAGATATTTCAAAATTATTGGTTGGGATTTAGGTTTAAATAACATGACTCCGCAGAGCACATTTTTAAGACTCTTTCCAAAACATTAACATAATGGGATCTGTTCTTCTTGTTTGATATAGTTTACAGTTCAGACAGACCTGTCACTAAGGAGCTGACATCAAAATTTACATGTTTTTTGTGCTAAAAATAATTCATTTTAATCCCATTTTCAAAAACTCAAAATTTTGTTGTTATTAAACAAATCATGACTAACTTGAATGTAAAACTTCAACATCTAAAAGCTTGCAAGGTCATGTAGATGTCAGTGGGAGATGTGTTTTTTTCTTTTTTAAATTCACTTTTTTAAATAAAACTCTAGATTTTTTAAATAGATTTTTTAAGTTTATAGACCCATTGAAAATGATGGGAAAACACAACTTCAAGGTATTCACTTTTTTCTTGATTTTATTGAATCAGTTTTTTTTTATATAAAAAAAATGCTAACATGACTCAGTTTTGTATTTTGATAAATAGGCTCCTACAGCTCAGTTTTCTTATTTAGATACAAAATATGTTAAAGTATATACCATTTTGTAGAGGGCTATTTATTGAAGGTTGAATTTTAGGTTTTTGAGACCACGATTAAACTCTATTTCTCTAAAACCACAAATGCTATGAAAGTTATTATAGATCTGAATATGAAAGTATGGTCAAAAAAGAAAAAGGATGAACAATGCACTAAATGATACGAAAACCTCTAAAAGTCCAAATTGATTAAAAATGGTTAAATAAGATCAGAGCAGCACCCATTAACTTCAATGGAACCACGACAGCTTTTACTTGACACAGTTTTGTGTTACAGTTAATAAACCTCAAATACAGAAATAATACAGACTTTCAGAGATCCATGAATAAAAAAAAAATTAAAATGTTAGTAAATAGGCCCCTTATTGTTACAAATTGGATTGCTCCCTTATTGAGCTAATGGAACATGCAGGGGCAGATTTATCAAGGTTTGAATTTCGAAGTTAAAAATACCTCGAAATTCAACCAACGAATTGGAATACTTCGACTTCGAATATCAAAGTTGAAGTTTTTTTCATCGAATTTGGGTATCCTGTGGTCGAAAAATTGTTCTATCGAACGATTAAATCCTTCGAACCAAATGATTTGAAGGATTTCAGCGATCGATCGAATGATTTTACTTCGACTTCCAAAAACTTATAAAAAATGCTCTACAAGGTCCCCCATAGGCTAACATAGCTCTTCGGCAGGTTTAATTTGGCGAAGTATTGAAATTGAAGTTTTTTTAAAGAGACGGTACTTCAGTTAGCGAATGGTCGAATATTCGAACGATTTTACTTCGAATCGAATTCGAAATCGTAGTGTCATATTCGATGGTCGAAGTATCCAAAAAATTACTTTGAATTTCACATTTTTTTACTTTGAACATCCCCTCGAATTCACTTCAACCCTTGATAAATCTGCCCCGCAGTGTTTCTCTGCTAGAAAATTTCAGCTGGAATAGAAATGCCTCCCTGTGCCTCAATACATATATGAGTAGTGATGATTTGCCTGCGAAAATTATATTTGGCTGTGCGTCCAAAAAGTAGTTTGGACACCCATTGAATTTAACGGTGGCATCAAAATTGAAGTTGGCATCAGAATTGATGCGGGTGTACATATTCAAGTTTCACATATTTTTCAAGAATTTTTCGCCATTTTGTTAATTTTCCGGCGAAAAGGGAGATGTTTGCCAATAACTAGCCAAAATGCATTGAAGTCTATGGATATAATGGATATATATGTTGTTGTGTAGCGCATCAAATTTTTTTGGTTGCGCAACAATTCTGTGGGTGTAATTTTTGTGGCAAAACTCTATGCCAAAATTTTGCTCATTAATATATATAAGTATTCTAGGCTGATTACCGTCTGTCACAAGTGGCAACAAGTAGTTTTCATACATATAAATGACAGCAGGCATGGGGGAGTTTATTTTCCCACTGATTAGGTTGGTGGAGAAACTCTATGGTGCCTATTTACAAAAAATTCTAATTATTATTTTTTTTCACAAATTGAATTTTTTTCTAATAGAATTTTTTAATACCAATATTCATCAAGTAAAAGCAGTTGAGGTGCTATAGAAGTCAATGGAAACTGCTGTAGACTTTTTTTTTCGCCATTCAGCCTTTTAGAGGATTTATGGGAACTCTTTTCACTAGTATTCGTCCAAGAGGTTTACTGCATTGTTCTGTTTTTGTTCATGCTTTTTATATTCAGCTTTTATTAAATGACATGACATGCATGGTTTTAGAGAAAACGAGTTTACTTGTGGTTTCTAAAACCGCTAAAATGAGAATGCAGATAAATAAGCCTATATATGTGCCATGTCTTAAACTTATCGGGGAGGGGGTTTGAAGAATGAACAGTGATATTGTTTTTTAATGTTTTCTAATGAAAACTATATCTTACAAGGATAACATGTTTTTTTCCCATGTCACAGGTATTAAAGTATCAGTTCTGCTGATATTTCATGTTTTAAACCATTATCTTTTAACAGGTCCAAAAACATTTCTGCAGACTGTTGACTCCTTCCTTTATACAACTGACCGGATACAGTCATGATCATGTTGCATTCAAACTTGAATGTATGTACGTACAACCTCAGCATATGTCTCAGGAAAATGATCACCTTTAAATCTTTCAAGTGTTCTAGAAAACCCACCTCTACACAGTTCTAATACATTTTGCAAGGTAGCTTATTTCAAACAATATGGACATGCGGTGCTCTCAGGGGGAACCGTGACAGTCAGATCAACTTTCCATGCATTGATTCTCTGTCTATTGAAGATGCTGACAAGCAGGAAGTTTTCAGAGTTCACAGAGCATTCTTCAAGTTTGACCATCAGTAATTGCAACAGGCAAAGTGTTTCCCTTTCCTTTGAACAGCAAGTGAACACAAGCATGGAAGACATTTTCAGTGTTGTGGATCTTCCTGACAGCAGCCAAATCCTCTCGTTTGTCCTTGTCTTTTCCTGTTCTGACAGGAGATATTTATTCTCAAAAATACTGTATACTATGTGGATGTTAACTGTAAAAAAATAACAGATTTGAGGCAAGAGAGAGAAACAGAATGAAAGAGATGCGAATATAGTTTGGAAGGCCGTACAGGCTGTAGAATGTATGTAAAATGCCTGATTATTTTTCTGCTTAACAAAAAATGCAAAAGTAGACTGAATATGCACAATCTGAATAAAAGTGAGTCAACACTAAGGGGGTTATTTATCAAAAACAGAATTTTTTTAAATTTTAAAATTAATTTATTTTAAAATACATTTTTAAATAAAACCGGATCTGGAAAAAAACTTTACTTTTCTGGATTGTCACATGAAAAACCTGAATTTTCACGTAGTTGTTGTGGTTTGTAATAAAGGTTTTTACACTATATTTGCTCTTAATATGCTCCATAACAATAGAGCCTATGGCTGGACCATAGAGAGATAAATGGAGAAAAATAATTAGGGCATCAAACTCCAACAGAAAGAGTGAAAAAATATATATCATATTGTAGACCTTGTCAAGCTTATTAAAATAAGGCATCTGTTCAAACATTGCGGTTGTTAAAACATCACTGTCATTTGCTGTACAATGTTTCATTATAGCCCGTGGCAAACACACAGTTAATAAATAACACCATGGTGTACAGAAATATGGGAGACTCACCACCTTGAAATGTAGCAAATTGTGTGCCTAGGAACCAGGTAGTGGCTGGAATATGAATAGAAGAGGGCATTAAATGTAAAAGGAAAAAAGTAACAATAAGAGTAAATTTGTAGCCTCACAAAGCAATAGTCTTTTTTGCTGCCAGGATCAGTGAGCCGTACAAAGGTTCAAGTGCACACTCTGGCCCTTCGATTAAGGCTTGGTGTTCAAACTATTAAGGGAGACGGCACTCCCAGTATCCAATAGAGAAAAGTACAACTGGCACACAGAGCGATACAAACCAGGGTCAACCCCCTGGTGCGTTTATTGCGTCACAACGTTTCGGGGGGCGTTCCCCCTTTGTCAGAGGATCAGTGAGCCCCCATTCGAAAGCTGCAAAGAGTTAGAATGATGAAATAACTCAAAAATGGTTAAATCCCCTACTCATTTGGGAATCCCCTATTGGCTAAGTAAGTCCCTTTATCTGTAACCTATGCCCCTGGAAGGGATGCCGCTAATTGACGCTTACTGCACGTGTTGGGGAAAATCACTAGAGAGTCTGTACAACTGGGGGAATTAGGTATAATGCTGGCAGAACAGGGTCAGGGGGGGGCTGCAGCTCTGTGTATAAAAGCTAATATTTCCATAGGTGTTATCCCCAGTGTTTCACATAATTTGATAGTCCCTCTCCAAGGAATTAAATCTATCCTGAGTCCCTGCCTGAGTTTCTATCTGAAAAGAGAACCCACACTGTCCTTACTTGGTGGAGCGTAGAACTGCTCATACTAGCTGACCCTGCCTATCTTACAATCCTAGAGCTATACCATTGGCTGTTCTATCACTACTCATTCCATGCCTTAAGGCCCTGGCTTCTTAACTGAGGCCTTGTGGCTCATGCTTTCCTTCAGCATCCATTCCCGCCAGGATTGGATTCCAAAAAAACATTTCCCTCCCAAAGGGCACAGATTACACTTCACAAAGTTGGTGAAGGTAATGCTTCACATTTCCCTACAGATATTACTAACCAGACGGAGACTTTTTTTTATGGTTGTGTGTTTGTTTTCTTCCTGCATGTCCCCTAGAACAACATACAAATACAGGTATGGGATCCGTTATCCGGAAACCCGTTATCCAGAAAGTTCTGAATTACGGAAAGGCCGTCTCCCATAGACTCCATTGTAATCAAATAATCCAAGTTTTAAAAAATGATTTCCTTTATCTCTGTAATAATAAAACAGTACCTTGTACTTGATCCCAACTAAGATATAATTAATCCTTATTGGAGGCAAAACCATCATATTGTGTTTATTTAATGTTTACATGATTTTCTAGTAGACTTAAAGTGGGATGATCCAAATTACGGAAAGACCAGTTATCCGGAAAGCCCCAGGTCCCGAGCATTCTGGATAATAGGTCCCATACCTGTATAAACATCTTATTGAGGGCTAGCACACAAATAAAACACCAACCTTGTATGTATGTATGTTTGTATGTATGTATAACTTTATTTGTAAAGCACTGTTAAGGAGCGCCGTACAATGCATAAAAGTTCAGGTATGGGATTCATTATCCGGAAAACCCCGTTATCCAGAAAGCTCCGAATTACTGAAAGGTCATCTCCCATAGACTCCATTTTATCCAAATAATGCAAATTTTTAAAAATGATTTCATTTTTCTCTGTAATAATAAAACAGTAGCTTGTACTTGATCCAAACTAAAATATAATTAATTCTAATTGGAAGCAGAACCAGACTATTTGATTTATTTAATGTTCACATGATTTTATAGTAGAATAGTATAGTAGATAATTCAAATTACAGAAAGATCCGTTATATGGAATACCCCAGGTCCCGAGCATTCTGGATAACAGGTCCCGTACCTGTACAATATAAAAAAAATGACAATATATAAAAGTACACACAGGGAGTCAGACAATAAATACAATAATTATACACAGTACACAGAGCTCATATAAGGACACAGAGCAGATTAAGGGGCAGATTTATCAAAGGTCGAGGTGAATTTTTGAATGAAAAAAATTTGAATTTAGAGCTATTTTTTGTGTACTTTGACTAGTCAATTGATGGACTTTGAAAAATCAAAGTTTTTTGTGAAAAACTCTGAATCGAATTCGATAGAATGCACTTTTCCTTCGATTTGTACGAATTCGGCTGAATATGGACCTATTCTATCGAAAACTGACGTATTCGCTCAAAAAAAAACCTTTAACTTAATTTTGGTTGGTCTTTTTGAATTCGAATTTCAAAGTTTTTTCAACTCGAAATTCGACCCTTGATAAATCTGCCCCTAAGTGCTATGTGGTAAGAGTAGGAAGAATTTCCCTGCCCTATAGAGCTTACAGTCTAAGTGGGTGGATGGATAACATACAGGCACAAATTGTTGGAATGTTGATGAGCCATATAGCCTTGAAGTGGGCTCTTATCTCAACATTAATAATAAATATAAATTTATTAAATTATATGACTTGTGGCTGAAAAGTGTTTAAGCATTCTTGCTCTAGCTTCAAATATCTATATTGTACTATGAACCAGAATGAAACTAATGTCAGGAATTGTGATATGTGTTGATTTTTTTCCCTATTCATCTTTAATACATCTGTATTTAACATTTTGTGGCATTCAACTCAAGGTTAAAACCATTACATTACCCACATCTTGGAAACTCATCTCATCTCTAAAGGATTGTGAAAGTACATTTTGTGCCATGTTGACCTGACCCATCAATGCATAAAAAGCCCACTTTCCTTTTCTCTTTCCTCTAGAGGAAATCTTTTCTTTTATTAGAGTTTCCCGCTGCTAGTTTGATAGAGAAAAAAATTACTTTGAAGTCAACCAATGACTTTTAAAAATGGTGTCTATTAAAAATAAATGAGATCATTGATTATTTTAGTGCATAGATTGTCATTCGTTATCATTGGATTTTTCTCAAGACAGTTAAATATTTGAAGCAACGGTTTTTCAAGGTAAAGCAATAAATCCCATAATAATTTCTAACATGAGTAAATCTCAAAAATGATTGTATGTGTAGTAAATAATATATATTTTAATCCATTCAAAAATTATGTTTTTATAGATAACAAATGCACAGTGGGACAAGGCATCCTTTAACGAACAGCATATATTCGAGCGCTTACAATGGTATTTAGCATGTCAGAAGGAATTTCATGAATAAATAATACACTTCAGTAATTTTTGATTTAGTATCTGTCTGGTTATTAGAGAAAGTTGACACCAGAACTAATTATTAATCATCAAAGACACAGCTGCATTAATCATTTCATCATAAAGTTTTGACTATTGAAGATAACAGTGTGCCTTATTGATGACAGACTTTCGATTAAGTGAAATGTTCTCTTTCCTACTTACAGTTTCCAAGGTAATTGAATAACTGATTATAACTATATATATATATATATATATATATATATATATATATATATATATATATATATACTTGCGTAATTTAATACACTTATTGTATCCCCTCCAAATAATCCAGCACATCTTACCTCTCTGTCTGTAACAGAAGAAATACACTCATAATCCAGAGAATTTATCATTACAATTAGTGATGGGTGAATTTGGGGCGTATCGCCTATAAATTTTCGAAACTCGTGAAACAGCGAAAAATTGCCGAAACAGCGCCAGCATCTGTTTTTTGACACAGCGTAAAAAAACTGGCGATGGCGTCAAAAAAAGGACGCTGGCGTCAAAAACTAGACGCTGGTGAAATTCTCTGGCGAAAATGCACCGGCGTCCAAAAAAAAAAAGGATGCCGGCGTCCAATTTTTTTTGCTGCTGGCGAATTTTTGCGCCAGTTTTGCAAATTTTTTATTTGGGAATTCGTCGCGCCCATCACTAATTACAATGTCTAACATGTTTGTCTAAGATATGTGGGTGAATGAATGGGTATACATTGCGCCCTTTTCATCCTACTCAGAACTATTCTTATTTCCTTGAATATTTACATTGGTTGAGATACATATTTTAAAAGCAAATCTTGTGCAAAATAATGAACAAATAAAAGCAAATGCTTTCAGTTAGAATTAAAATTAGGCTTTCCTGCAACATGATATCAAATTAATATATATCATATAATGATGGCTATAACATTTTGTGGCCATTTTCCATTCTTGATGCAGAAAAGTAAAATGGTCACAATGTGTTTGTGAAAGACTTTCCAATGAACTAGCAAATGTTATACAGCAAATAGCAATGAGTAGAAGTAGCCCATTTCACTTCCCAAAAAATTCATGAAATTTCATCAGAATTTGGCCAAATGCATAATAGTTAATAGAAAGTCGTTGACATTTTTCTCTTCATTTGTCATGGAAACAAAACACATGGCAAAATTCTAAAAATTATGTTGCTTCTGCTATTTTTCCAACATGAAAAGGCTACTTTTTTCCATTGTTAAACATGTATTTAAGAGAAAAGGGACGTTAACTGGTTCATGGAAGTTGTGTGTAGAAACGAATAATACACATGAATAACAAAGTCCTGGGGGGAAGGTAAAAAAAAAGTCCAAATACTCCGAAGGTCAAATACAAATGTTCGATAGATGCAAATTATCAGAAAACTCCAACAAATGTTCCACGTGGGGTGCTGCCTCCTTAAAGGGTTTTTTCGGCTTTCAATAAACTTTTAATATGATGTAGAGACTGTTATTCTGAGACAATTTGCAATTGGTTTTATTTATTTTTTATTATTTATGGTTTTTGAGTTGTTTAGCTTTTTATTCAGCAGCTCCCCAGATTGTAATTTTAGCCATCTGGTTGCTAGGGCCCAAATTACCCTAGCAACCATTCACTGTTATGAATGAGAGACTGGAATATGAATAGGAGAAGCCTGACTAGAAAGACAAGAAATAAAAAAAGTACTAATAATAACATATGTGTAGCCTTACAGAGCATTTGTTTTTATAGATGAGGTAAGGGACCCCCAATTTAAAGCTATTAAACATATTTAAAAAAATGAAGACCAATTTAAAAGTTGCTAAAAATTGACCATTTTATAACATACTAAAAGTTAACGTAAAGGTGAACCACCCTTTAATCTGTTGGTCCCAAGCAAGCAAAGTCTACAAATAAACATAAAAGAAGGGGTGCTCCTATTGTGTAAAATTGTATCACCTTTATTCAGATAAAGATATATTGCACTTACAATTTATCAGAGAATGATTGTTTATCATAAAAGTCTGTTACATTTGTTCCCATCGCATTTCGTCGTGCCCCGACTTTCTCAAGGGTGATGAAGTGCTGCATCTCCATCCAGCACTCCATCATCCTTGAGAAAGTCGGGACACATCGACATCTGAGTGGGAACAGATTTAACAGACTTTTTTGACGAACATCGCAATGGGAGGGTGCCCCTTCTTTTATGTTTATTCGCAAACTAGAAACATGTCAAAATTCTGATGATTTGTGAAAATGTTGTATTTTGCTTAGAAACTGCATCAGCCAAAAACATCTGCTCATACCTAGGTAGATAGATAATAAGATAGATACACTGATCTACATTTGCATTGGGATATTTACAGAAAAACTTAAATGGTATTGGTATGGTATGCAGATATGTAATCTATTAAGCTTAAGACCTGGAATTTAACAGATAAGATGGATAATCGTGCCTTAAGGCTGTACAAAACAGAAAGAAAATCATTGTTTTGCCAGAAATATGGATTTATTGTAACTCAGTAAACATTAAGTAGAAATTGATGAGGCACACAGGCTGTGCACACCTATGGCCCTTGAGGGGAAACATCTTCCATAGCCCATGGTATGTATAGTACACTAGAGGCACTGATATATGAAAATGTGAAATGTTATCTCATGGTCACACAGAAGTTATAGTTTAAATTAACTGTGTGCAGCTCATTGTCAGCTACAGTTATGCAATGGTTAAGAACTGATGTCATTGTTTTCTTTATTTTTGTGATCTCTCAGAATAAATTACGATTGATAACTACTAAACTTTTATTTGAAATAATTTAAGTAAGGGTGATTGAGATCATTCAAAAATGTTATATTAATGCTGCCTGCTGGTGCTTAAGGTAAGTACCCAATTCTGGCAATATCCTTTATTGCAATATTATGGTAACAACAACTTTCTGCTTTCTATAATCACCAGTGATTAGAAATGGGACCTTACTGCATGCTCAGAATGCTACATTAATCATCTCATTCCTCAATAATAAATATCAATTCAACAGTGATGATCTTATAAAGACCATGCAATATTGCCTATCTACTGGATAATATATGTATTCCAAAAGGGACTAAAATTATATATATAATATTGGTACCATTATGTCCATTATTCACAGTGATAAATAAAGAGGTTATTCTGGGGGTTTTGTTTGTACTTCTAATACATGATTCATAAAATTAAGCATGTTATGAGGAATATATTTTAAGGTGATAATGACATATTCAGTCTCTTTCCCTATCATTAGTAAAATAAAAAAAAATGCTTTCATTGCATTAATGTAATAAACTAGACAAAATGGAATCAGAGGGTCCTATTCACAAGAGCATTTGAAACATAAGGAAGAGGAAAAAATTGGTGATCAATGATAAGTTGATTTCTGATCAATCACGATTAGCGATGAGCAAATCTGTCCCATTTCACTTTGCGGAATAAACCGCAAAACTATAAGAAAATTCATGAAATGGTGAAAATTTTTTCAAAAACTTTGAAGTCTATGGGCAACATTTTTGTCACAAAATATAGTCTATAGGTGAGATTTTTGTCTACCGCGACAATTTTGTTTACCACTTGACAATTTTTTTTCTATGCAACCTTTTTATGGCATGTGCTGCATTTTTTGTCACACGCAAAATGTACGGCAAATTTTAGCAGCCATTCCACAAAACTTTTCACCTGAGGCAAAACCGAGAAGTTCGATGCGAACCATACATTGCAGTAGTCAAGGCAGAAGTAATGAGAGACTGAATAAGAGTTTTAGTTGTGTCTAAGCTGAGATAAGGTTTTCAGATGGGAGTCTAAAATAATTACTAGACACCATATATGTGTGCCTTCTGTATGTGGTTGATTTAAAGGTAATGTTGATTATGAGTGAAACCTGAGGTGCAGGGGTAGATGTTGTTGGGTATATAATGAATTCTGTTTTTGAGAGATTCAGTTTCAGATGGCACTATGACATCCACGAGGAGGAGAAAAATCAGTCTTGGGAAACTAGGAATAATTTGGGAAAGGAGGTCAGAAAAAAAGAAGATCTGGGTATCAGTAGCAGAGGTGGTACTGAAGCCCAAAACACTGAATACATTTTTCTAGAGAAGTAGTATAGAGTGAGAATAGCAGAGTTGGTGATTTTATTTTCTGTTGAGTGTGTTGTACAGTCAGATTGCAGGGAATCAAGAATAGAGTTGTAAGTCAGATGCTCTCTGTGGTTGTAAATAATCCTTTTTAACAGGCTTGTGGAAGTAAACAGAACTAGGGAGACTAGACAATAATTAATGGGAGAAATTTGATTATGGGAAGGCTGAGGAGGGAGTAATTAGTGCTTGTTTATATGAATATGGAAAAGTAGATACAGAAAGTGAAATGTTAAAGAGGTGGCTAAGTGCCTAAATTAGGCAAAAGAGGTGATAACATATGGGTCAAGGATGCAGGTTATGGGGTTGGAGCAGACAAGAAGTTTTCTAACTTCCTCTATTGTTGCAAGAGAGTGTAAAGCAGAGGTGACTGTATTGCAAATGTGTTACACTGAGGTTACCATTGAATGATATACTGAGTCTAATTCAGTCTATTTGGCCTTTAAAGAAATTAGTAAGGTTCTTGAGTAGCTACAATAGTGGGTGGAGAGTCTGGTAGGGCAACCGTAGGAAGTTAATTGTGGCAAACAGTTATTATATTATTTTTTTATCTGAAAGCAAAGTAAGGGATGGTAGAATAGGGAAAACAAGAGTTACCAGGTTTCGAAAGGCAGCAGGGGTAGAAGAATATGAAATCATGAGCATGCCCCTCATGTGTTGATTAGTGATGAGAATTTTTTTTTTCACCAGGCATGGATTGGCAGCGAAATTCCACGACAAACAAAGTCACTGAGACAATAAAAGTCACCACAAGAAAAACACCCATTGACTTAAATGCATTTGGAAAAATTGTCAAGAGCATAAAAAAAATGTCTCACATTTTGAGCCCACTGACTTAAAGCACTTTGCAAATTTTTTTGCTGGCACATATTCACTCATCACTATTGGTGAGTAGATAAGTAAATCCATTCAGAGGGCCAAGTTGTTAGTGAGAGGAGTTTAGCTGGAGAATTTCATTTGTCAATTGGAGTGTTGAAGTCACCTAGAATCTAGAATAGTGTATCATAAGAGAGAAAGTGTGGGACCAAAGTGATCTAGAAAAGTAGAATAGGGACCAGTGGGGTGATATATAACTGCAGCACATAGAAATATTGGGGACAATAAGTGTATGTGCAGTATAAGCCATAAGTGGGTGTTTATTTCTTTGACGTTTACTGCAATTTCTGAACTAAATAGTGCCTTTAGCACTCCGTAGGTGAGGAAGCAGGTGATGCAGTGACAGTGAGCCATGTTTAGCAGTAAGGTCTTAATAGGTTATAGAGGAGATTAAAGAAAGTGATAAGAGAGTGGAACTAGGTTTTAGGAGACATCTCCAACTATGAAGTAACAGCAGTAAGTAGGGATAAGTGAAACATTTTGAGACAAAAAAATGCCTATAGACTCTAATGTAAAGTTTAAAAAATGTTGTGTGGTTAACAAAATGTTGGGCAACTAACACCCCATTGACTTCAATGTGTTTGTCAATATTTTTCCCATTTTGCAAATTTTCAGCGAAATGGGTCAGATTCACCCAACCCTAGCAAGAAGGAAAGTGACAAAAGCTGTGAATTACACAGAAGCTGCAAGCACAGTATTATTTGGTGGGATTTAGTGGGTTAACAGTGGAGGACAGTGTGCTTAGACTGAGAGAAGGTGATGGAAGCAGAGAAGAATGAAAGAGAGAGAAAGAAAGAAAAAGCAAGCAATTTGAAGTACAATGGTAAAACCAGACTTATCTTGTTGACAAATGTAATGAGCAGTGATGTTATTCCTGACTATGCCTTACCTTCTGCACTTTTTCATCTCCAATATGTACCTGTATGTTAGCCTCCCATCCACTAAGACTGTAAGCTCTACGGGGCAGGGACTTCCTTCCCACTGCGTCTCTTACCACATAGCACTTAAGCTCTTTGTCCTATGATTCTGTATATATTTATTATGTGATTTGTCTCCCCCATGTATACTTCAAAATAGTGATTTTATTTAGTACATTAATCCGATGTTTCGGCCCACATTTGGGCCTTTTTCAAGCATATATATTGTACTTATATGCACTGTACAGTGCTGTGGCACCTTAACAGTGCTTTACAAATAAAGTTATACATACATACATGTTATGCAGAGATGTCCGGTGTACACTGTAAGATTGTAATCCAACTCCTGATTCAACAGTTGATGAACTCTGACTCTCTATTAACCAACAAATACGTTGACAAAGCTCAAGCTGGTACTGTCACTTAGGGGCAGATGTATTAAGGGTCGAATATCGAGGGTTAATTAACCCTCGATATTCGACTGGTGAATTAAAATCGTTCGACTTCGAATATCGAAGTCGAAGGATTTGCGCAATTCTAACGATTCGAAGGATTTTAATCCATCGATCGAAGGATTATCCTTCGACCAAAAAAAGATAGCCAAGCCTATGGGGACCTTCCCATAGGCTAACATTGACTTCGGTAGCTTTTAGGTGGCGAACTAGGGGGTTGAAGTTTTTTCTTAAAGAGACAGTACTTCGACTATCGAATGGTTGAACGATTTTTAGTTCGAATCGTTTGATTCGAAGTCGAAGTCGTAGTCGAAGTAGCCAATTCGATTGTCGAAGTAGCCAAAAAAACACTTCGAAATTCACTGTATTTTTTGTTCTATTCCTTCACTCGAACTTAGTGAATGGGCCCCTTACTGTGTTCTTGGGGCAAGGGGATCACTCATAGGCTGCAGTCCTGTTTACATGTGTACTCCATTTTATAGATGTTTGCAATGTCCCCAGTATGAGGTGTTGTAAATACTGCTGGGCTAGGGGCATGAGAGCATGACTTTAATTTGTAGTTAATTGGCTTAAAACATCAGCATTTAAATAAAACCTATGATGAATATCATTTAAGTACTTTCAAATCAATAGGAGATAGAATGCCTAAAATATTATTTATTTTGTTATCTGAGTCATTGCTTGAAAATCAAGTTAACTTTGTTGACATGGCAGTGCTCTTTTTATTTACTTTCTAAATAATAGATGAGTTGTTCATTAAAATGCATCCAGATTCCACTTCCTGAATAATATTTTTAAAGCTGAGTTCTACTGAATACTTTCAATTAGCTTTTGTACTTGAATGCAGTTCTTTCTTTTTCATTGTTCTCAGAATGTACCAAAGGAGCTTTAATGTAAGACGAGAGATTCCAAATGACTTTTAAATCAAGGACACTTTCATTTAAAACTACCTCAATTATCTCATTTTCTTCTTTCAATTGTTTCTTCTTCGTTGAAGAAAAGTAACCACTTTAATGAGTCAATTTTCCCAGCAACATTCACAACCAAATGTAATGCTGCTGTACTGTACATTCATTAAAGCTTCCAGGCTTTTTGTTTTCTGTGATGAAGGCTTAAAATGAAAGCACCTCAAAGGTCCTGAGGTCCATGTGTTTTACATGTTTTATAGGTACAGTACATGTTACACAAATTTTGCTGAGCTTGACAATTTCACATCATTTTAAATATATTCACAAATACATCTGTAACGCAACCTGTTCCAGCAAGATTTGGATTTGGCCAAAGCCAAGTGCCAAGGCGAACCGAATGCAAACCCTTAAAATCACGTGCCTTTTGGTCACACAAACAAGTAATCTGCAGTTTTTTTACCCATTGCATTTTGCAATGTATACAATCTTTAATTAGACTAATATTGCATATTGAAATTAAATGATGTGCTTTTAAGAGGTGCTTGAAGGTGGCTTAGTCTTTTGGAACACATTTAACTTTTTCAGTATGAAGTTTTATTACACTGTACACTGGCACAAACTAGAACATTTGCAATCTTTCTTCCACTGTTGTAAGTGGTTGCAAAACAGTTTCCTGGTTTATAAAAGCTTTATTAAATTTGTTCGAGGTCAAGGTCGAGGTTGTGCTTTGATGAACTTCAGTCACTCTTTACTTCTGCACTGTAAGTTCGAATAATATCACCACCTCCTTTCTTCCCCCAACAGCCCATCAGCTGAACAATGGGATGGTAACCAGATAACAGCTCCCAGGTAGATATAAGAACAGCACTCAATAGTAAAAATTCATGTCTCACTGCAACCCTTTAAATTACATTGAGTAGGAGAAACAATAGCTTGTCAGAAAGCAGTTCCATAGTGCAGCACTGGCTCTTTCTGAAAGCACATGACCAGGTAAAAGCCTACACACCAATATAACAACAACAAAAAATTATACACTTGTTGGGTTAGAAATGAAATTGTATATGGTAGAGTGAATTATTTGCATTGTAAACAGTGTAATTTAGAAATAAAAACTACACCATAAAAATCATGACAGAATCCCTTTACATTTTTGTTTAATCATGTAGTTTGAAGGAACTGTTTATTTTGAATCTGATGTTAATACTTTAATTTATGTTACATAAGGGCATTTACTGGTTTAAATGGTTGTTCTAAAGGTATACTGCTATCAATGAGAGCTGAGACTGTCTTGCATTGGAGATGTTCACATACCTTCAGGTGCCATGGATGCACCTGTATGTAATAAAAATCCATGCAAGAATTTAGCACACAGCTAATGTTGCAATAGAGCAACAGTGCAATAGTGCCAATGCACAAGGGTACTCATTTAGACAGAACTTTAATTGCTCTTGACATTGCTCTCGGAGTATATTTTGCTTCTAGAGTGACTAGACATAGTTGGTGTCAGGGAGCCGGGAGCTCCCTCCAGGGAGGTTGTCAGGATCAAGGAGGAAGCCCTCTTGAGGGAACAAGGTCGCGGTGTCCAAAGGGTTAAACGAAGAATAGTCAGGATCAGGCAAGAGTTCACAGGCAGGCAGAATACAACAAGGTCCAAAGTCCAGGCAAAGGGGTCAGGAAACAGATCAGGAACAAGATTTGGCAATAAGGTACACAGGAAACCCAGGATACACTTTAGGGAAGGTAATCCTATACTTGGGCGCCATTCTGGCGTCTAAACAGGCTTTTTATTTGAATTTGGCGCCTTAGTGACGTCATTGACGTCCTTGCGCCGACGTCGGCGCACTGACGTCATCGCGCCGGCGCCGCTTACCCACGTGGCGGCCATGGGCGCCGCCATCTTGGGAGCGACGCCGGCAGGAGAGGACGCGCCGCCCGGAGCTCTTGGACCTGCTCCGGGCGGCGCTCGTGACAGTACCCCCCCCCTCACGGGGGGCCTCCGGACCACCAGGATTTGGCTTCTGGGGAAATTTGGAGTGGAACTCCCTCACCAGACGAGGAGCGTGAACATCACGGTGACCTTCCCAGGAGCATTCTTCAGGGCCAAAGCCCCTCCACTGAATGAGGTACTGAAGAGACCCTCTGGAGATCCTGGAGTCTAGGATTCTCTCCACCTCGTACTCGAGTTGACCCTCCACAGAGATGGCAGGAGGAGGAGATTGACCGCCAGAGAACCGGTTGGTGATGGCGGGTTTCACCAGAGACACGTGGAACACGTTGGGGATTCTCATCTCTGGTGGCAGTTGGAGTCTGACAGCCACAGGGTTGATTATCTCCAAGATTGGAAATGGACCCAAGAATTTTGGACCCAACTTGGGAGATGGTATCTTCAACCGGATATTCCTGGAAGAGAGCCAGACATTATCACCCACCTTGTAGGGAGGAGAGGATCTTCGACGACGATCCGCGAAAGTCTTATGAACAAGAGCGCTCTTCTCTAGGTTCAACTTGGTAGCAGCCCAAATAGCAGACATATGGGCTGCGGAGTCGTCAGCAGCCGGGACATCAGATAGCACAAAGTCTTGGGGAAAAGCTTGAGGATGCAGACCATACACCGACATGAACGGAGACCTCCCTGTAGAGGAATGACAAGCATTATTATGAGCGAATTCCGCCCATGGGAGGAGATCAGACCAGTCATCCTGGCAGAGGGATACGTGGTTCCTCAGGAACTGTTCCAGGGCTTGGTTGACACGTTCAGCTGCCCCATTCGTCTGCGGATGGTATGCAGATGAAAACTGAAGAACAATTCCCAGGTCTTTGCATAGGGAACGCCAGAATTTGGCAGTAAACTGGGTGCCTCTATCGGAGACGATCTCCACCGGGAAACCATGCAGGCGGAAGATGTACTGGATAAATAGCTGGGACAACTCCACCGCAGAGGGCAACTTCTTCAGAGGGATGAAATGGGCCATTTTGGAGAAGCGGTCAATAACAACCCAGATCACAGTATTCCCACCGGAGGGAGGAAGTTCGACAATAAAGTCCATAGAGAGGTGTGTCCATGGACGAGAGGGTACCGGCAAAGGCTGTAACAACCCACTGGGGCGGGAATGGCTAGGCTTAGAAGTGGCGCAGACATTACAAGCAGCCACAAAGTCCTTTACATCCTTGCGGATGTCAGGCCACCAGACTAGGCGCCTCAAAAGTTCAAGGGTCTTGGCTGGACCAGGATGTCCAGCTTGCCTGGAGCAGTGGGTTTGTTGCAGGATGGCTAGGCGAAGTTCTGGAGGGACGAAGGCCATGCCAATCGGAGTATCTTGAGGAGCCGAGGACTGCCCAGCCAGAATCTGGTCGGCAAATTGGGGATACAGAGAGGCAATGATCTTGACTGGTGGAATGATTGGTTCCTGTCTCTCAGGGTCACGGTCCACCGGAGTGAAGCTACGAGACAAGGCGTCGGCCTTCAGATTTTTGGAACCTGGGCGATAAGTCAAAACAAAGTTAAATCGGGAAAAGAAAAGGGCCCACCTGGCTTGTCTGGGATTTAGCCTCTTGAGGGACTGTATGAACTCCAGATTTTTGTGATCAGTGAAAATCTGGACAGGAATTTCAGAACCCTCCAGGAGGTGACGCCATTCTTCAAGGGCAAGCTTGACTGCCAGGAGTTCTCGATTTCCGACATCATAGTTCTGCTCTGCGGATGAGAACTTCTTGGAGAAAAACGCACAGGGGTGCAATTTTCCATCAGAGGAATGTCTCTGAGACAGGATAGCTCCGGCTCCGACTTCAGAAGCATCAACTTCGATGCAGAAGGGTAGTGCAGGATTGGGATGTCGAAGAACAGGAGCGGACGTGAAGGCCTCTTTCAAGGACTGAAAGGCTTCTATAGCAGATGGAGGCCACAGGCTGGGTTTACCCCCTTTTCGGATGAGGGCCAGGATAGGTGCAATGCGGGAAGAGAACCCCCGGATGAACTGTCGATAATAATTAGCAAATCCGATGAATCTCTGGATTGCTTTGGTACTCAGTGGGAGAGGCCACTCCTGGATGGCCGACACTTTCACGGGGTCCATCTCAAATCCCTCTGGAGAGATAATGTATCCTAGGAAGGGGATCTTGGATACCTCGAAAACACACTTCTCCAACTTGGCGAAGAGAGAGTTCTTCCTCAGACGAGAGAGTACCTCCTTCACCTGGGAGCGATGACTTTCAAGGTCCTTGGAAAAGATCAGGATGTCGTCCAAGTATACGACTACGAACCTTCCTAGGAGATCTCGGAACACATCATTCACAAACTCCTGGAAGACGGCAGGGGCATTGCATAGGCCGAAGGGCATAACGAGATATTCATAGTGCCCATCCCGAGTGTTGAATGCCGTCTTCCATTCGTCACCCTCCCGGATGCGAATGAGGTTGTAGGCCCCCCGGAGATCCAACTTGGAGAAAATCTTTGCCCCTTTCAGCTGGTCAAAGAGCTCGGCAATCAGGGGCAGAGGGTATCTGTTTTTCACGGTGATCTTATTCAGACCCCGATAGTCTATACAAGGCCGAAGGCCTCCGTCCTTCTTCTCCACGAAGAAGAACCCAGCCCCTGCAGGAGAGGTAGAAGGGCGGATAAACCCCCGCTGGAGATTTTCTTGGATGTACTCCTTCATAGCGGTAGTCTCTGCAGGAGAGAGAGGGTAGGTGCGCCCTCTGGGGGGCATAGCTCCAGGCAGGAGTTCAACCGGACAGTCGTAGGAGCGATGTGGGGGAAGGAACTCTGCAGACTTTTTACAAAATACATCGGAAAATCCCTTGTAAGTGGAGGGCAAAGTCTTTAATTCCGCAGAGGAGACATTCACCTTCTCGAGGGGTTTTGGCGGAAGGCAATGTTGCAGGCAAAATGAACTCCAACGAGAGATCTGCCCAGTGGACCAGTCTATGGTGGGGTTATGCAGACGTAACCATGGAAGACCCAATATCACTGGAGTAGAAGGACAGGGGATGATGAAGAATGAAAGTTTTTCTTGATGCAGCGCCCCAACTTGTACAGATAGTTCCGCCGTGAACTTTGTGACGAATTCAAACTCCAGGGGTTTGTCATCTATGGCAGTAATTCGCAGGGGAGAAGACAATGGAAGCAGAGGAATCTTCATGCGTTCGGCAAAAAAGGCATCCATGAAATTGCCATCCGCTCCGGAGTCGAGGAAGGCCCTTTCGAAGATAGACTTACTTGCCAGGTGAATCTGCAAAGGAAGAAGAAGCCTGCGTGAATTTTCTTGATACTTCTCCAGAGAACCTCGAGTGATGCCCCCTACATGAGAAACCTGAGACATACCTCGGGGTACAAAACTCTTGGCTTTGGCAGGACAGGCGTTGGCAAAATGGGAATGCCCACCACAGTATAAACAGAGACCTGCCATACGTCTTCGGAGTCTTTCCTGCTCGGAGAGGCGAGTCTTTCCTACTTGCATGGGTTCCTCCAAGGGAGACGTCGACACATGGGTCACAGGAACAGCGGGTGTTTGCAGAATCGGCCTTTGAAAGCGAGGGGCCAACATGGGAGAAAATCGTCTACTGCGCTCTCTCTCCACCTGGTGCTCTCTGAGACGAGTGTCCACCTTAATGGATAGAGCGATCAACCCTTCCAGGGTGTCAGGAGTCTCTCTGGAGACGAGATCATCTTTGATGCGGATGGATAGGCCTTGGTAGTATACGGCCTTGTAAGCGTCATCACACCAGGAAGTCTCCGCCATCAGTGTTCGGAAGTCTATAGCATACTCATTGACACTGCGGCTTCCTTGCCGGAGCTGCAAGAGACGGGCAGGGGCGTTCGTAACCCGACCTGGAGCATCAAAAACTATACGAAAAGCCTGGAGAAAGTCTTTAACATCAAAAGTCAGCGGGGAATTCTTCTCCCAAAGAGACGTGGCCCACTCTAGTGGCTTGCCTTCCAATCGAGACATCACATACCCCACCTTGGAACGCTCGCTAGGAAACTGTGTGGGTTGGAACTCAAATTGAATTTGGCATTGCGTGGCAAATCCCCTGCAGGCTTGTGGGTCCCCACTGAAACGAGGGGGAGGTGGAATGCGAGGCTCACCTGTCGGGTAGCTTGTGTTCGTGGGGGCTGCCGCCATGGGGGGGTCCCCAGTAGGTGGAGCAGTGGAGGACGCAGAAGGCACTTGAGCCAGCAGGACATCAAGTGCTTGCCCAATGCGAACCTGCTGGTTTTCGTAGTCCTCCATGCGGGATGCCAGTCCGCGGAGCGCTCGTCCGACATGAGGTGTGGCTTCCTCAGAAGGATCCATGGCCCAAGTATAATGTCAGGGAGCCGGGAGCTCCCTCCAGGGAGGTTGTCAGGATCAAGGAGGAAGCCCTCTTGAGGGAACAAGGTCGCGGTGTCCAAAGGGTTAAACGAAGAATAGTCAGGATCAGGCAAGAGTTCACAGGCAGGCAGAATACAACAAGGTCCAAAGTCCAGGCAAAGGGGTCAGGAAACAGATCAGGAACAAGATTTGGCAATAAGGTACACAGGAAACCCAGGATACACTTTAGGGAAGGTAATCCTATACTTGGGCGCCATTCTGGCGTCTAAACAGGCTTTTTATTTGAATTTGGCGCCTTAGTGACGTCATTGACGTCCTTGCGCCGACGTCGGCGCACTGACGTCATCGCGCCGGCGCCGCTTACCCACGTGGCGGCCATGGGCGCCGCCATCTTGGGAGCGACGCCGGCAGGAGAGGACGCGCCGCCCGGAGCTCTTGGACCTGCTCCGGGCGGCGCTCGTGACAGTTGGCCTTTGTTCACAGGTTCCCTCTCTCTTCACTGTGACCTCAAGCTCCTGGCTTCATCCACTCTCCTCCGACTCTTCCAAGATATCTAATTTGACTGCTTCTTACATTTTCAACTATTAATTGGGACATCACCTTTTAATATAGGTTTATGTGACTGGACACAATTAAAAAATGTTCAGGCCTTGGCTGTATTCAGAAACAGGGGCATATAGGTTGAAGTAACCCAAAATATTTTTCTCATTGCTGCACCTCTGCTCATTAACAGTTGGTGAAGCCTTTTTAGTGTTGAAGGGCCCAATTAGTGTTCTCTTCTGATAACAAGCATCAACACACATCCCCTATTTCTCCCCTACTAGCTGTTTCTCTGGGTCCTGAGGATAACACTATTCTATTCACTATTTTACTATCTGGAGGCATATTCACTTATCTGTCCTTGATAAGGCAAAAACTCCCCATGCTAATTAGTCTGGTTGTTTCAACTCTGTTGCAAGCAATTGCAGGTTTAGCCTGTCCAACCAAGGCCATCCTGTACCGATCAACCCCTAGCTGGGTACTGCTCACTTCTAATCATCCAAGACAATATTCTAACCCCCTTTGTAGGCCTCAAAATCTCCCACTCTGCTAAAGTTTTCAAGTGAGTTCTAACCAAGGCCAAGCAATGAGGTTGCTGTCCTCCTGAGGCTAAACTTGGAAAGTACATTTAATGTTAACATATAAAATCTGAAGCACTGGAGATTCCTAACCCACCCATAGGGTCTAGATCTGGTTGGGGCTACATCTCTTCCCATGTATGCTTACATAGAGCTTCCTGCTGTCTTAGACTGGGCAGTACAATAGTGCGATGATCCAAATGCTGTCTTGCAACATTTGGGTATATATCTTTTCCTCCATCTTGCATGAATTTTCTCCTAAAACAGGCAGTATGTGTCAGGTATTGCTGGTATTCAAACTGTCAGGTATTGCTGGGATTCAAGCCAGGGACCTTTGGGTTTCTGGCTTAATGCCTTAACCATTTGGCCAGGTGAGCAGCCTGTAGGGTTGCTCGCTATGTGTTACCTGGCATCTGCAGTCCCACCCTAGCTGCAGCCTGATGGCCTCTGCAGCCCCAACCCAGCTGCTGCCTAGTTGCAATCAGCCAATCAGGGCTGACTCTTCCCTATTTAATTGCAGCACTTAGAACACTCCTTGCCAGAGCATTACATTGTTTCTCCCTAGTACTGCGGCAGCGCTACTAACTAGGTAGTTCCAGCTCTTGCCCCTTTTCCCTTATTATTCCTCCTTGCCTTTGTCTGCCTGTCCTTGTCTTGTCTTGCTTTACCCTATCTTGTACCTTCCCAGCCTTGACCTTGACCTGACCCTGCCTTGCTTGTTCTTGATTTTTGCTTCCTGTTCCACGTTGTACCTTGCCCTGACTTCACCTTGTACTGACCTTGTCTCGTCTGTTCCTGATTCTTGCTTTCTGACCCTGCCTTGTACCCCTCTCTCGCTATCCTCAGCTCCAGTCCTGTCTCGCTATCCTCGGCTCCAGTCCTGTCTTGCTATCCGCTCCAGTCCTGTCTTGCTATCCTGCTCCAGTTTCCCTCTGCTATCTTGCTATCCAGTTTGCCTCTGCTCTAGTCTCCCTCTGCACTCTATCCCCAGTTTGATCTGATCTTCATCCTGCCTAGTCCAGTCCTGATCATCGCCCTCTCCACCCTGTTCTGCTCTGTACCTGATCCAGACTAACTCTTCGCCCTCATCAGCCTGTTTTTGCCTTCCCTTTACGTGTTCCTAAGGCACATACAGCTCCTGCCTCAAGGACTCGCCTTTTCCCTATCAGTCTCCACAGCACCCCCTACCTAATCATTGACAGTATGCCAGGGCTATGTAAATAAGAATAATAAAACAAGACTACTAAACTGCTTAGGAAACAAACAACTATAGGAAGAGTCTCAATCTCTATCCCCTACCCAAATATGATGAAATGAGTAGAAGAGACCAGTGTCAGACTGGGACAACAGGGGCCCACCCAAAAACCATAGACCAGGGGCCCACCCAAAAACCATAGACCAGGGGCTTACTCTCAGTACTATTATTCTTCCTCTCCTCACTCAACCTCTATTCTCCTAGTGTTTTTTCTTTACATATTATAATCTATTATTTAATCTATTTCACCTCTTATTCTCATAGCAATAGGGAATGTCAATGAAATAGGCCAAATGTTTAGAAGCATGAGGGCCCACTGACATCTGGGCCCACCAGGAGTTTTCCTAGTATCCCGGTGGGCCAGTAGGACACTGGAAGAGACTCTTTATTCACAAAGTAGAACAAGCTCCACATACAAAATGATGGTAAATAAAAAAAAAAAATGCAATCATATAAATGCATAATTTTGCTAAATGTAAAATTACTGATTCAGAACAATCCACTTGCTGGCACACAGTGACCATAACAAATAAAGACAAATACCTAGATATATTGAAGGCATTAAAGTACGTTAGTTGATGCAGCTGGTCCACTTCATAAATAGATATAAATATGCAGATGGTATGAGCCAGTCAGATTGTCATCTCACCATTAAGCTTTGTTTTCCCAGCTGTCAGTAATTGTATTATCAGATTAGAATTTCAGCAAAATGCAGTTTTTTTCCTTTTGTAAACATGTTTGGATTTTATTATATTAACATGTTTGCTTAGACGTGAATAATTATTTTACATTTGTATAATTAGCTTTGTAAAAATGGGCAAAAGGCGTTGGTCCATGTATCCATATATTATGATGATGGTATATAAGGTTAAAGCTGTGATTTAGGAATTATCAAGAGAAACTAAATGTGAGCATTTTGATTTAGCAACTTTTCTGAGGCAGCAAATTTGAAATACAGGTATGAGATCCATTGTGCAGAAACAAGTTAACCAGAAGGCTCCGAATTATGCAAAGGCCATAGAGTCCTTTTTAAGCATATAATAATTTTTTTTTTAAATGATGTCCTTTTACCCTGTAATAAGAAGGCAATACCTTGTAATTAATCCCAGCTAAGATAATGAATTCTTATAGGAGAAAAAACAATTCCACTGGGTTTAATTAAAGTTAAAACCCCTGGTCCTGAGCATTCTGGATATGGTATGGTAAGTATGGTGAGGTCCCATACTATATCTGTATACTGTCAAACATTGTGTCAAAAATGACACTTTTAAAAGAATTATTTTCTATTTAGTTTAGCATTCACGGCCCTTCTTTCTTCATAATGTTATTTGAAAGAACCCTTATCCAGAAAACATGATATTGTAAACCTGTATAAATATTTTTTGATATAGCCAGCCAACACTATGGGGCACATTTACTTAGCTCGAGTGAAGGATTAGACTAAAAAATACTTTGAATTTTGAAGTGTTTTTTTAGCTGCTTCGACCATCGAATTGACTTCGAATCGAACGATTCAAAATAAAAATCACTTGACTCTTCGACCATTCGATAGTCTCTTTAAAAAAAACTTCGACCACCTACTTCGCCACCTAAAACCTACCGAGCATCAATTTTAGCCTAAGGGGAAGGTCCCCATAGGCTTTCCTAGCAATTTGGGATCGAAGGAAAATCGTTCGATCGATGGATTAAAATCCTTCGAATCATTCGATTCGAAGGATTTAATCGTTCGTTCGAACGTTTGAACAAAGGAATTTCGGTAAATCCTTCGACTTCGATTTAACTTCGAGGGTCGAATATCGAGGGTTAATTAATTAGTAAATGTGCCCCTATATAACATTTTTTTCATAGTTCATTTGGTCATTGAAGGCACTGTGTATGTATGACACAGTATACATAATTCTTATGAAGATTTATGTTTTTAGGAAAAGAATAATACAAAATGCTACCTATACTATTCAATCTGTTAAAAATGTAGAAATAGTTTTGAAGCCATTTGAAATGGCTTTCATTATTACTAACATTATTACTAACTTTGCTGTTCCAGCTCTTTTAAAACTACAGAACTGCTGCTACTACTACTTCTACTGGTGCTTATTTTTCAATTCTAGGCTTTGAAGCAAGTTTTGGTTGCATAAAAACCCAGGTGTACTGCTAAACAGAGCCTCTTGTAGGCTGCCAGGCCACACAGGGGCTGCCAAAAAGAAAATCATAGCCCTTATTTGGCACCACCAGGGACTTTCTTTATGCTTGTGTTGCTCCCCAACATTTTATACATATGAATGTGACTCATGGGTAAAAAAAAGGAACTAGTGATGGGCGAATTTTTTCGCCAGCCATGAATTTGCGGCAAAATTCCACATTTTGCCATCTGCAATTTTTTTTGTGAAACTGCAGCCAACATTTCCCATTGACGTAAAACGTTATAGGTGTACTATAGTTTGCACCTTTTATTGCATTAAGCTGAAAAATTCCCACTAATATTTTTGTTACCTTGAGCGAAAGATTTCCATTCAAAACACATTCAGATGTGTTTTAGTTTTTTACAGATCTCAGCAGCTTTGACTTGCCAAATTTGTTTGGCAAGAAAACACCACTGAAAAGACACAAGAAAAATAGCTAAATATCTCAAAAATCTGTTGGTCTGAGAAACGTGATTTTTTTTTAAATTGAGGTTGAACTAAATTCTCCATAATCTTTGAAAAGTATTGCCATATAGATATGGAAATAGAGGGCTAAATATTTTACTACTGATACAGTGTATACTTGATTACTGCAGGGGTGAAATGACTATTTTTAATGGAAATTGTAATTGCCGGATTCTGCAGCAATCGGAACTGCTAAACGTAGCAAACATTTTTTCGGTGCTTACGTATATATTTCATATGGTACATGAAAAAAAATTCAACCCAATTTAAAAAATGTATGACCGACTTGAGGAATCGGCAATGGAAAATTTATGCGTAGAAATTTAATTTAAGACTTAACTCTTAGCTTTTATCATGGTTACCCTATTAACAGTAGTACTATATAAGGAACCAGCTGATAAAAGGCTAGAAAATAGAAAGAGGAACAATGGTCTGATTTCAATGATGAAGATGCATTTACAGTCAATCATAATGAGAAGATTAAAAAACCCGTGCTTGTGTTTAGTGCAATTTGTTATCTGTGAAAGTTTTAAGTATCAGGAACGTGGAAAGAGCAAACTCAAAGGAAAGGAGAAATTGCCTTTGGCGATGAAAACGGATCTTCACAGTGAGGACGGCAACTTGAATTAGTCAAGAGGGGATGTTGTTTGCACATATGTTAAGTGTATAATATTTTGATTGCATTTAGAGTAAACGATAGGCTAAATATACATTTTAATGTGTGAAAATGTTACTTGCTTTAAGGCAAAACACAATTATGTTGTCTATGCTTTCTATATATTAATCTGTCTTGAGCAGAATCTGACCCTCTATGGCAATATCAAAGATGCCCATACTGCCAAATTAATATATCTTCTTGAATCACCTGGCAGGCAACTGACCAGTTATGTATAATAATAATAATAATTTTCCCCAGTGATATCCATTTAGACTAATACACCATTTGCTTTAGGATAACATTCCAGATGGTTGTTCTGCATGAGCCAATGGGCTGCACAAACCTACTTTGTGATCTGATGCAACATGTGAAATATCAGTTGGCTAAACTCTTCTTATTTCGATACAAGTAGCCCCACAAACTACATACTGTATATACCAAGTTTCCCCAACCTAGCTATTCTCTTTCATGCTTACAGAACTGCAGAGCTTCACCATTCTGTATCTTCTATTTACCAGTCTGCTGGTTGAAAACAAACATCTGATTGCTATGAGTTACTAGACGTGAGCAAACATAAGGATTTCAATTACATGACCCAATGTAGAATTTAAAAGGTTGTGGCACATGGTGAGTTTTGTCCACTGATGTAACTATTCTAGTGGGGAAAGGCCGGTGCACAGTGTCTGCTAATGCAGGTTCTGCATTCACCTGACGGAAGATATTTCAGGGCAAAAATACATTTTTTACAGAAATAAGCATCAGACTGGGGGGCGTTGGGCTGATGCCTCAGGGTCTACCACCCCCCCCAGGGCCCCCCACTCAGGCTCCCGACTCCAGATGCGAAGTGCCTTCTGGCACCCCTCCCCGAAGCCGCAACATCCCCCAGTCCCCCTACCTACCTTCTTTTTCGTTCAGCCGCGCTGGGGGCCAGGGAGGGAAGTCGAAAGCCTTCCGGCTTCTGTGCAAGGACTGGGACTAGGCCGGCGGGGTCCAGGGTTTTTTCCCAGTGTCCGACACTAAATCATATGCAGAAGCGTATGCATGCATGCATGTCTCTGCTTATGCAGATATGGGGAGTAGGCAAAGGGTGCCATTTTCTCCACATTTTGCCAATAGCCAAATAAGTCTGCTTGGCAGTGGACTATATACTTTATACTGGACTATATCCATTGTATTTCTCTGTCTTATAGCAATTTCCTTGGCCACAAAGATGCAGACAAAAGACAATACTACTGACATTTTCAGTCAGTACAGTGCTGCCCAATGTATTATTGTAGTAGTGGTATGTTGTATATAGGGTTGCCATCTTTTGGAAATGGCCTTATCTGTCTTTTTCAAGCGATGCAAGAGGCGTGTTGTGATGTAAAATGGGCTTATTGGTGTTTAAGGGGGTGATGAGAGTGAGTAATGGAGCAGATCTGAGAAGAGAAAAAGCAAAGATTGGGGCAGATTGGGGGCTTAAGGAGTGAGCTAAGGGATATTCTTAAGGGTTTTACAAATCATTTGGCAACCATTTCTGGTAAATATGTAATACCTGGAGGTGTTTAAAAATACAGGTCAAGTGACAACCCTAGTGGTATGTAGTGGGCTGATTATTTCTCATACAGTATGCTGAGAGACTGATTAAATTAAATTGATGTCATACAGTGACATCTATTAAGCCTTTATGCACTCTGGAGAGCCATAAAAATACTTTAGGAGGCTACATTTGGCCCCAGGCGTTGGGTTGGAAAGCTTTATTCTAAGAGAACAGCATGTCGGTGTCAGTCCAAAGCTTCCCCTCTCAATATATGATTTGTAAATACCCTAACAACGAAGATAGATCAATCCGTAGCTCTGTCACTTTGACAGATCTTTATGCCCTTTAATAAAATCATTGTAGTAAATAAAGCTTACAAAGATCATGTCATGTACTTTACTTTTAAAGTACATAATAATTGAACTAATAGGCACTGAATGCATTAAATCCTTTATTAATCCTTATTTTCTAGTGGTATAAACACTAGTCTTCAAAGTCCGCCAACATACAAGGATTTAGCAAAATCTCTTCTTAAGCACAAGTGACTCAGTCAGTGGCCCAGTGAATTTGATTGATCCATCTGTGCTTAAGCAGCGATTATCTTAAAATGCAAAGGATTTGATGCATCCATAGACTTGTAAGAAATCATGCCTTTTAAGTATTTAGACTTTTGCGGTACTATTATTTAACAGATTCATCTAAATGTTTTCGCTAGTAAACATTTAGGGGCGTCTTTATTAAAGGATGAAACTACAGCTTGCCACAGTTTGGTAAAGTGAAATCCACCAGTATCAAAGAGGGAAAGTGCAAATTTACTCCCAAATAAATATGCCTTTAAAAATCCCTAAATATCCCTCTGTTGAACGGTAGTTAGATCTAATTTAATTCTGGGTGTATTCTAAATACATGGTATTGAGTTTAGGGACAATTTGTATGAAGAGCATCCCTGTGCACATAATGTTCCTTTTCTTTTGTGAGGGTCTCCAAAAATAAAGAGGCAAATATAAAAAGTAGAAAAATGTATTAGGACATGAAGACCTAACGCGTTTCGTGCCTATAGGGGCACTTACTCATAGGCCTATGAGTAAGTGCCCCTATAGGCATCTTTATTTTTGGAGACCCTCACACTCTTTGGATAGTGTTTATGAGAAATAACAGCCAGAAAGTGCAGGCACAAGTCACATGACTGGGCAGCTGGGAAACTGACAATATGTCTAGCCCCATGTCAGATTTCAAAATTGAATATAAAAAAAAATCTGTTTGCTCTTTTGAGAAATGGATTTCAGTGCAGAATTCTGCTGGAGTAGCACTATTAACTGATGCGTTTAAAAAAATGGTTTCCCATGACAGTATCCCTTTAATGTATCTTACGTGACCAGGACATAATAAAAGTTACATGCAAAATACCTGCAATCACAATCACATAACAGTGACATCCCCAAACTCGCCATAACTAACCATATCAGACAGTTTCATTAATACATTATTAATAGTCATTTAATTAATAATTTAAGCATATTCTGAGCTGGTATGATGTCCTTATTGTTGCACAGAGCATTTTCCTTTTTCACAATCCCCTTTAATATACCCACCATTTGTCTGAATGTGCCCTGAACAAAGGTTGGACCTCCAAGGAGGGGTATGAACCAAGTCAAACAACCACTGCTCTGAGCTTCCCATATATGTTATCCACAATGCTCGGGACCTGAGGCTTTCCAAATGCTGGACCTTTCTGTAATTTGGATCACCATAATTAACCTTAAGTCTACTAAAAATAAATTAAATAAATCTAATAGGATTGTTTTGTCTCCAATAAAGACTAATTCTATCTTAATTAGAAACAAATACAAGGTGCTGTTATAATATTTTAAAGAGAAAGCAAATCTCAGGGGAGATGGTTCTGAGCTTTCTGGATAATGGATATCTATATAACAGATCCCATAAAAGGGAAACAAAATACTGATAGTTACTCAAGTTACACTTGTAGATGTGAATATAAACATTACTTACATTTTACAATTATTCATTTTTCAGTTAGGGGAGTGGACAGCTGATGGAAAGCAAAGCAGGAAGAGGGAACAAGGCAGTTGTGAATTTAACCTACAGCAGTATCTGTAATTAACACTCACATTTTCCCTATATCATAAAAACATTTTCCTCTTTTTTAGTTTTTTTCGTCTCTCGCAAATCATTTTCCAAGGGGAATTATATACATAAGAACCAGTAGGTGGCGGTATAGCTCTTTGAAAAGTAGATAGCTGAAAATAGAAGGCTCCAGACCCTATCATAAAAAAGATACCAAACAATGTTTTTTAATGTGCTGTGCTCTTCTCATTCTTCTCACATTTGTATAGAATATATTTCCCCATAACAAAGTTACTGAATCCTTTCGGGCTGTTTGATAAAATAATGCATTGTTGCTCGGTGTGTGGGACAGACATATGCAAACATAAAAGGACATGCCTTTAAAAATATTACGAAAATATTATATTGAATAATAGAAGACCCTCCCCCATAGGAACTATTCGTAAGAAAAATCAAAAACTCACATGAACAGTTATATTTACAATTTATGTGTTTTTTTTCTCACTATAAAAAGAGTCTGCAATACAGCACATAAATCAGGAAAATCCACCATGAAGCCAATTTACTCATAGCCATTTTCTTGTTTACAACAGTCCGGAAAAAAACCATGCCACAGAAATATCTAGCAAGAATGTTATCACCTATGTGTTAATTAGATATTGCATAATAGCCACATATTTTGTAGCTGAGATTTAACAGTACATGTACAGCCAATAGGAAAACTGTTGTTTAAAATGATTCAAAATTCTAATGCTAGATATGTGTTACATTATGTTCTGGAATAAGAGGCATATTTAATAACAATGCAGACAAAAATCACTGGCGATGCTGCCTTTAGCAACCGATCAGCAATTAGATTTAAAAAGTCACCTACAAGTTAGAAAACAAAAGCAAATATCTTATTGGTTGCTTGGGCTACATCATTGGTGTTGCTTGTTACCAATATTAATAACATCAACCCCTCTGTACTGGCCCAAATATGGCACTATGATAGTAAATAGCTGTAAATGCCTACTGAATTGTCTTAACTCATATCCAGTGTTATTTTTAAAGCCACTCTCTAATGTGTATGACATTGTGCTGACCAAGCTCACTAGGCCACTGCAGAGAAGTTACGAAGGCAATTTATCAAAACATTTGAAGGGGGTAGGGATTTTTCCTTCTTTTTCTGTTGTCAGCCTAAGGGATGATTCTGTAGACGTTTAGGGGCAGATTTACTTAATAGCAAAAATTTGCGTCCAGCGTTCGGCACCCACGACTAAACTCCGCATTCCATTGAATTAGCGTTGTCTGAGCAAATTTTCGTCGGGCGAAGTGTAGCGATGGCTGCAAAGCGGTCTCTGGGGAATTTTCACCCTCGAGTAAATCTGCCCCTAAGTGTGGCCAAGCTCAGAATGATGGGAGAAGTAGTCCCATGGGAAGTACAGGGTTTAGAGATGAGGGTATTTGAAGCTATCCAGAACCCCCCTATCCAGAGAAAGCAGAAAGCGTGAAACGCGCTTTGTCCTTGTCCGGCTGGAAGACTAGACATGATGATACAAGACACAGTGTTTGGGTGGTATGATATCAAACTACCCACATCAGGGAATAGAGAAGCTCCCTTGTCGGGAGCAATATTTTTATATAGGTAAATTGTTTTATTTACAGGGGGTTTTCTTAGCGCTATTTTAAAGTGCAAAGTAAATAATTTATAAGGGAAACTCTGAGTAAGTGATCCTATACAGATATAAACAGTTTTATGGCAGTTCTATGTGCAGGTAAGAGCTGTGATTGTGCAATTGTTTTTTTCTTTTCTGATAATTTTAAGAGAAATGCTGTGGATAGTGAATAGTGGGAAAAGTAATATATAAAAGTATATATTCTATTGAACTCATTAGTATCACTGGAGAGAGTCGCAGTTCATCTAGAACACACTGATTCACTGTACATATAAGTTTAGTGCAGATTGGGTAAATGTGATCAAGATAGAATTATCCGTTATAGGGGACAAAACGATCCTATAGGGTTTATTTAATGTTTAAATTGTTTTTAAGTAGACTTAAAGGAGAACTGAAGCATAACTAAGGAAGTAGGCTAAAAATGTTGTACATTATGTTTTGGGCTTTCTGTACCAGCCCAAGGCAAGCACAGCCTTTTAGCAGTAAAGTTCGGTGTCTCCAAAGGTGCCCCAGTAGCTCCCCATCTTCTTTTCTGCTGATTCACTGCACATGCTCAGTTACTGAGCTTAGGGACCAACTCACAATATACAGTACACATAGAATATAAATGTCACAATATAAGGCTGATTAGCAATTAATACAGTTAATTACTACATGGCAGCACAGAAATCAGTGCAACAAGCATCATCAGCTTCTAGTACAGACAAACATCATTTTCTGCTTGATAATTTGCAACAATCCCTAAGCTTAGCTTCTCAACAGCTGCTCAGAGACCACTGAGCATGTGAGTGTCGCAGACGTATTCCAAGATGGTGACCCCCTGTGAGAAATTTAAAGTCCTCGATCATTGCTACTATTGAGAAGCTGAAACTTTAAATTGGTGCAATAAGTTCAGTATATAAATATGGCATTTTTAGCCACATTCATATATTGAGTGATTATTATATTTGAGTCAGCAACCAGAGCCCTAGTCTTCAATCTGCCGTCCTACAAGAAGCTGTAAATACAGTGTGACTTGGTTCATTGCAACCTTGTGAAGATGCTTTTTATAGTTAAAGGCCTTCCTGATGCATCTTACAATAATAGGTGTTCACCAGCCACTGGTAGCCCCTTTACAAATGGGATGACTCTTTATGAAGCCCAACAGCAAGATCTCTGGACCTTATTTTCCATAAATGTTGCCATCTTTGCTTATCATAGTATCATTCCTACACCCCCAACAGTTTCAGGGTCTGTTTCCTCAATAGTTAAACATCTGCTTTTCAGTAAAATGAATTGATGAATTTGTATCATAGTGCCTGTACCTACCTGCAACTTAAGCTTTCTAATGGCAGTCCTGGAGGCCACTCTAGCATAGGAAATATATCTAGGCTCAGTAGACAGCTTCCCAAAACAGATGCATGAATAGTTATTTGGCCAAAATAAATAGGAATGCTTGGTTCTATTAATTCTGAAAAGTTTATGTCTGTCACACAATTTTAGTGCTTTGTGATAAATGAATTGAATGCTATTATGAGAAGCTTACTGGTGCATTAAATACGTTATTGAATTTAATGTATTTCTAATTAATCTGTTTGTCACTCTGACAGGGATTATCCACTTTTTAATGTGTCAATAAAGCACTTTTTTTGTTAACATAAATTTATAAACAAGTAAACACCATCTGCAGTCAAATAACTCATGTATCTTATATCATTCCTATTGCTGCTCAGTTTATTTATATGCTCTGTATGTTTACTTGCTTTTTGTTATGATGTAAAGCTTTTTTTGCTTATTGTGGAGAAAATGTTTTTTTTTTTTCAAAAACAGTTAGTTACAAGCTTTACTATTATATAACTGACAGATATTAGGAAAAATGATGATCTTGACGCATGAAGTACTTCAAAAACAGGAGTATTTTATCAATTCAGGTATGGGAACTGTTATCCAGAATGCTCGGGACCTGGGGTCTTCCGGATAATGGATCTTTCCGTAATTTGGATCTCCATGCCTTAAGTCTACTAGAAAATCATGTAAACATTAAATTAAATTAATAACCTCATCTTGCTTCCAATAAGGATTAATCATATCTCGGTTTGGATCAAGTACAAGGTAATGTTTTATTATAACAGAGAAAAAGGAAATAATTTTTCAAAATCTGGATTATTTGATTATAATGGAGTCTATGGGAGACAGCCTTTCCATAATTCAGAGCTTTCTGGATATCAGGTTTCCAGAAAAAGGACCCCATACCTGTTTAAGATAACTGAGCATGTTTTTTATATAGACTGTACAATCTTTGCAGTTCAGTCACAAATCTATGTTGCTTTGAGGCTTCTTTAAACCTAGCAACACATTGAGGCAGCAACTGGTTCATTCAAAAGACCCAATACTAAAGCATAAGAAAAATAATATCTTGTATGCAGTGCAGTGCAGTGAGGAGTGCAAATGTATGGCTCAGCACAGAAGAGCCAGCTCCTCTGACAGTGCTGTGTACTACATCTAAAGGAAAATAGGACTCAAGTTTGAAGACTGCCAAATTCACATTTTGGACATGGAAGAGGATTGGATGAAAAGAGGGGTCAAAGAAAACATGTGAAAAAGGAAAAACCAAGTTTGAACAGAGGCAGGGGAGGGGGTGTGTGACACCTAGGGGCATATTTATCAAGAAAATCCAAAAGTACTCAGACACATCACATTAGGCAGGCACCAATCCAGAACATCCAATGAAAGTAGATTCCGAAAAATTATATATAAAATATAATACTTTATTTTACATCACATCTATAAAAGAAGAGGTGTAACGCCTGACGCGTTTCGTGTCACAAGGACACTTAATCATAGGCTAATTCTTTAGGGTACAGTCACAATATTTAAAGGATAATGAGCCAATAGGAAAACACTTTGGCGGAGTTAGCAACAAATGGCCTAAGGCACAGTGATCTCTAGTGGCCACTTTATAGAATACACACTATATATTAGAATAAGAAAAATATTAGATCACAAAAATATAAAAAAATTTCACACAATCTTCAATTATTTTGATACATGATGTAAAAATGTTTAAATATGTTTAATATAGTATTATAAATAAATAAAGTCAATAAATATAAACAATACATCAATAAATACATAATAAATAAATACATAGGGCTTTGTTTAGATAAAGCAAGAAATATCAAATTCTGAGTTTAACCCATTAGGTTAGATCCATTTTGCTTCTTTTTTTAGGAGATCTGAAGTGACACTTCCACCTCGACTATTAGGAATAATTTTATCTATTGCTGTCACACTTAAAAAGGATAAATTTCTATTATTACAATCCGCAAAATGTTTAGCTATAGGAGTAACACACGTATCTTTTGAAATATTAAGTATATGCTCTCTAATCCTGTCTTTCAATCTACGTCCAGTTTGACCTACATATTGTTTTTGACATTTAGTACACATTAAGAGATAAATAACATTTTTGGTGTTACAATTAATGTAATGCCATATGTTATAAGTTTTATTTGTTATAGAAGAGGTAAAAAACGTAGTTTTTTTCAAAAATTTGCACGTAATGCATCTACTTGCACCGCATTGAAAACATCCCTTTGTTTGTAACCATGTATTATTTTGTTCTTGAAATTTAATACAACTAGGGGTCAGTTTATTTCCTATGGTATCTGTTCTCCTAGGAATGAACGTATGTCCTTTTTTTAGTATTTGTTTAAGGATAGGATCTGTTTATCAAGGGTCGAATTTCAAATTCAAAAAATTTCGAAATTCGAATTCAAAAATACCAAGCGAAATTAAGTTGAAAGTTTTTTTGGTCGAATAGGTTCGTTTTCGATCGAATAAGTCCTTATGCGGCCGAATTCGAATTATACAAATTAAAGGAATAGCGCATTTGATCAAATTCGATTTAGGTGCGAAGCACCTAACACTAGCGCAAATTCGCCAGCGTGACATCATTTCGTTACTTTGCAGATTTACTAACGGGTGCTGGCGTAAATTCACTAGCGAAGTGGACCTACTCTAGCGCTATTTCGCACCTTTACGCCAGGCGAAGTTGCGCTATGGTGAAGGGACGTAAATACGCTAATTCACTAACTTGTGCATTTTACTGAACGTTACCTCTTGCGCCAGACTTGCCTTCGCCACCTCAGACCAGGCGAAGTGCAATAGAGTAGATAAGGATTGCTTCAAAAAAAGTTGAAATTTTTTCTAAGTCCCAAAAAACGCTGGCGTCTTTTCCTTTTTTAAGGGTGATAGGCTGAAAAAGATCATACATTTTTTTGGGGGTAACCTTTCTTCCCCCCTACATTATATGGCAACTCAACTATACAGTGGGCACATGTGTAGGGCAAAATAACAACTCTATTTTATCTTATGAAGCTTTCCCAGGCTTGTGTAGTGTAATGTATTTGCTGCAACATATACGTCCATTGTACTTTAACTTGGTGCCGTATGCAAATTAGGCATCGCTAGCGTAACTTCGCTTTCCTTGATGAATTAATGCTAGCGCAACTTCGCTACCGTTCGGATTTTAGTGATTTATCGGTGCCCTGGCGAAACTTTGTTTGGCGAAGTGCGGCAAAGCCTGTGCTAGCGCAACTCCGCTGGTTAGTGAATTTGCCCCAATGACTTCTATAGGACCTCAACAACTTTTACTTAGCAAAGTTTTGCATTAGAGGTTTCTGTGATTTTTACACTTTATACAGTAAATCTCAAACTTTTAGAACTTTCTAGAAATATAGGTAAAGCACAATTTTTTCGAGAATCATGGAAAAAAAAAATCACAATTCAATTGTATGTAAATGGGCGGCATAGTCTCCCAAAATTTTACTCTTCCAAATCTTCAAGGATATCTGGGAGAGCAAATGGCCATTCTACCAAATAATCAACCTTTTTGCAGTGGTTCTCACAGTTTGGGAACCACCAATATAGACATAACAACACTATTATGCATAACATGTTTTCTCCACGTACCCACTGTTCAGCATTTTTCTGTGAATACTGTCAGATCTTGTGGGGATTTAAACCCAGGCCTGCATGATTTTTAACATGTTTAGTATCCTACTGAGCCACCAGAGACACCTGGGGTTGTTGGTTCCAGCTGTCCATATAGACACTTGCCACCTCTGCTATTTTCATAGCCTCTATTTGATTAGAACCAGGTGTCAATAATCTTGTTATTAAGGGCCTTTTTAGGCCAGTCCCTTTTTGCCTTTTTAATTGAAATCAGTTTGGTGATCTTGCCCCTGTTTGTTCTTGTTCCTGCTACGGCTTATGTTCCTACCTAGCCTTTACCCTTGTTCTTGTTGGATTTTCCGGTTCTGACTTCTGCCTGCTCCACGGACTTAATCTAGATTGCTGCCTCTCTCAAAAACCACCTGATACACAGACTTACACTTCACTGCTGCCTGTCTCAACCACCACCTGATTAACGAAATTATACTTAATTGTTTGACCTCTTGCCTGCCTAAGGATTTGTTACAGCTAGTCTGCCAGCCTGACCACTGGCTGTTTTTGCACTTTCATTCCACCTTGTTTTTTTGTATTGATATATTAATTTAATATTTGTTTTAATTTAATCAGCGTGCTTTACTTACATGACTTCAATCTAACTTACAACATGCATAACCTGGATTACTCAGCAAACAGGCTCCCTCCTGTCAACCTTATAGCTAAGGTTTTTTTCTGACAAGTACTTAATTAGAATCCTTAAATGTACTGGCAAAATCTGCTTTTTATATCTGAGACCTGGTAAAGAAATTTGGTAGAAAGAAAGAAAGAAAGAAAGAAAGAAAGAAAGAAAGAAAGAAAGAAAGAAAGAAAGAAAGAAAGAAAGAAAGAAAGAAAGAAAGAGAAAGAGAGAAAAAGAAAAAAAGAAAGAAAGACATCATTGTTTCATTTATGATTTTCTGATGAGACACCATCATTTCATAATCTTTAGAGATGGAAAGCTTACTGTCAGAAGTAAAGGTTTCAGCAAGTTTCAAATATATTTCTAGGAAATGGCAATAAAAAAAAAGCATACTGCTAAATTACTATCGCTTAAACAACTTTCCTTTCAGCAATGTCTATAAATAGATTTTTATTTCTTATTTCAGTAAAAATCTGCTCCATAAATTGCTGTTGTCAAAACTTGCTAGGGACATATAAGAACCAGTCAGGCACACTGTAGAACTACTATTCTGCAGCGGCTTTGCAGGTAGAAGAAGACAAGAGGTCAAGAGAAATATCTGGGAATGGCAATGAAACATGGGTATCTGTATTTATGTGTGCACACTGCCAAACTGTGTGGGAATAAAGACATTTTGAGTAACACAGCAAAAACAAGAGGAAACAGAGATACATCTGAAAGAGCAATAAGACAACAAGAAAGATACCTGGTGGCACAGAGACAGATGGGCAGAGAGGGAAGAAAAAGAGAGAGACTCCATCCTAGGCTCACGCATGAACAATTTTTCAACATAGAGAATCAGAAAGACCTGGGGTTAGCAGGTGCAGTAGACAGAGAGTAAGAAATTGCATTGCTTAATATTTTCTTCTTACCAGATGCAAATGGAAAAATCTAACAAGTCAACCACTTAATCTAGCAGGAAGTCAAAATTTTGGTAGACCCATTACTTGCTCCATAGCCCTGCAGGGTTTATGCTGTTTTTGCTATTTCTGTTGAGTGTGAATATTCAGTGGAACCAATGTTACAAAAAAACAATGCAATTTGAACATGAGAAACAAAACTATTTTGTTTGAGGAAGAAAGGTAGCTGTGTTTTCTATATGGTAAGCTTTGCTAACAAATTCATCATTTTTGGTGTACGACAGTTTTTTTCTGGCTCATTAAATATTCATTGAACATGGACTCTTAAGTAATACTTTTTGTATTTTTGGGTGTTTCTGGGAGCTGTGGCTACTCTTCATTTTCTCATTTGTCTAGGCACCATGAACTGACCAATACTTGAGTTTTTCAAACTTGGCTTATTCCCCAGCTGATTCCAAAATGTCCAAAGTAAAGATTGCATGTTGTTTTGTATGATATTATTTGTAAGTTTATGGCCAGCTTTACGTGGCAGCTGCTAGTGTAAAATACTATATTAGCATGGTTTTGATTGATTTATTTGGCATCAGGTTAACAAGGGCAGGTATCTCATCTACCTGAGACAGGTTCAGAAACCCTAGCCTAGATACTACAACATATGTTTAACACAAGTTAGGATAACATTTTTTGAATCCACGATAATATTTTCTTACATCTTGCAAAACATATATAAACAGAAAAATACATTTAAACCCTGAATATATGGTATATTTTGTCGTTAAACTGTAATGTAACTGAGAAGTATTTAACGCTACATAATCATTATTGTGTTGAACCTAGATTTTTGTTTAAATGAAGCAAGTGTTTTGATGGCATGATAAATCCTTGCCCGCATTTCTTTTATCCTCTATATACTGCCAGCAATAAAAAATCCAAATTTCCCTTGATTTATCATATGCTGAGCTCAGGATTACTCCAGTTACATGTTCATGTTTGGTGATTCCAGCTAAATAAAAAGCACTGTCATAAAAAAAGAAATCTGTATTGGTAAAACTGCATTTTGTGTAGAGCCATCTGCAAATATATTATGTCACATACCTAACAATCTACTGCTTGCAAGTCAAGGAACCTATTCAATGGCACATACTGCTGAAATGTTAACCTACAGTGGATTTCAGCTAGACTGATTTATTTCATTATGTTCCCGTACTTAATAGCAGTAACTTACTGCTGCAGATTTTGAAAATGACATCTGTTCTGCATAACCTATTCATAGCTGAAAAGGCCTCTTAACTAGGTATGCTTATTAAAGGCTATTACCTAATTGCACACATTGAAAGAGAAACCTGAAATTAGGCTGCAGTCAAAAGAAATAAATATAGACATCCATTAATAGGTTTCACTTGTAAGCATCATGTTACAATAATAAAGCGAGTAATACATATTTTAAAAAGGTAAGTGAAAACTGTTTTTCAGTTTTTCAAAAGCACTGTTCATCAACAGAAGTGTTTAAATAAAAAAAAAGTTAAATGCAGCAGTAATTGTTGCTTTTATTTTAGAAATATGAAAATATATAGATTTTAAATTATATTGCCAGTTCAATGTATACCAGTGTGCTAATATGTTTGCAATTTGTAAACCACATACATATCTTATATCATATTCCCTAATATCTCTTGCTATCTTGGTATTTGTCTATTATCAGAAATGTTGATATCTGGAGATTTCTGGATTAGTGTCCATAATTTGAATTTCTATACCATAAAAAGCTCTTAAACATTAAATAAAGAGAAGAGGATTGATTTGCCACAAGTATGGATTTATGCAACTTAGTTATCATCAAGTACAAGGTACTATTTTGATAATTAAAAAATGAAATCATAAAAAAAATTCATATAGTTTAAAGTAGCACACTGTGACTAAAATCATCCCTGGTTTGGGCAGTCCTGCACTCACTTCCATGTGATTCATGGATTCATTCATTTCTATCACTGCTGACCTCTTTATCTCACTGCCTGTCCTAACTTTTTGCCTGTTTCTGAAAATGCCTATGTAATACAGTTTGACAAAGTCTGTACTTTGTTATGTGGAATTCTCTCTGCCATACTCAGGTTCCTTCTCGATCCTACAGCAGTAGTTCTGGGGCCTAAAAAGGATGTTAGTGAGGTTCAGTGTCAGCATGGTTCTCCTGCTTCACCAAAAAAGGGTCCCATGGCTTTACAGACTGTAACAGTTAGCTTGGCCCAACAAGCTGCTACTGCTTCATCCACCTCTTTGAAAAGTGGAAACTCTTAAGCAACTTGAGATCGAAAAGACTCAGCAAGGCTCTCTGTCAGTGGCAGAATATGCTACTGACTTTACATTATCTTGGAATAATGATGCTATAGTAGCAACTATGAAGGATGAGTTGGCTGCACGTTATCTGCCTTCGCAGTTTGAGATGCTGGTGTCTTAAGTAATCCAAATTGACACCAGGATGAAGGAGATGCAATAACAAACACCATTCCCCTGTAAGCCTGTTCCAGCTTCAGTACCCTCTTCTAACTCTTCTTCACTTCAGATCTTCTAAGCTGAAGAAGCCATGCAGATTGGAGCCACTCATACAGTGTATATCTCTGAAAGAAAGGACTTGCAAAAGAACTGTTCAATTATGCTTGATAATTACCTGTAGCCATGGTAAACCCAAAATTAACGGGGACAAGGAACCATCGAGAATGTGAAAAGCTAATCTTTCACAATGCAAATTGTTCACACACATGGATAATGCCTTGGATTTTTGGGTTACCAGACCTGACCCCAGTGGGCTTTTATCAATAGCAGAAATCCTCATAGGAGGTGTGAGGGGAATAAGGGGAATATTATACCTTTCTGCGAAGGCATCATCTAAAAAATTTCCCCAGCCCCAGAATCCACCATGGCCAAGACTTTAACTCAACCCCCAGGCCAGGACAAAACTACAGGTACTAAGTTTTTTGAGGTGAATTGGGGAGAGGAATTCTCACTACCCCAATGGAGCTTCCCTTCTCCACTTAGGTTTTGAGGATTTCAAGGCCTCTTGGGACAATTTTTAAGGAAATGCCCCTTATACCCACAATATATACATAGACCCAGGGATCGCCTACGGGCCCTTTCCTCAGGAGACAAGCGTGTAGCCCCCAATTGCATGGGTTCCCCCTGAGGGTTAGAAAACGAGGGAGTTGGTGATTTGTCAATACATATAATAGGAAAATCTGTATCCCCCTCAACTCGTCTTTCTCTTTGCCTCCTATCAATTCGGATGGCTAACCTCATGAGATCATCCAAAGTGGATGAAGGAGGGTAATTAACCAGGCTGTTTTTGACAGAGCTAGAAAGACCCACCTGGAATTGACTACAAAGAGCTGTATCATTCCACCCCATCTCAACTGACCAGCGGTGGAATTCTGTACAATACTACTCAATAACCCTTTTCCCTTGACGGAGTTTACGAATAGCGGAATCGGTAGAGCTAGCACGATCCAGGTCATAGTATAACATGGCCATGGTAGCAAAAAATGCTTCAAAGTGCCCAGACTTGTTTGTCACCTTGTAGTAAGGTCATAACAAACCTTACTTCATCCTCACCAGTAGGGAAATTTTGAGAGAAAAAACTGAGGTATAACTTACATGCCTCTTGAAAAACAAATAATTTACTCCTATCCCCACTAAACTTATCAGGGAAGGGGATTTTTGGGTCATGGGAAAAACCTCTATTACCCAGAGTAGATGTCGGGGAAGACCCCTCAGGAATCTCAGAAAAGGATTGCTGAGCTGCATCTAACCTCTCTGAGAGAGACTGCAGACCTTGAAAATTATTATTCTGTTTTCCCTCTTGTTCATCAAGGTGCTGGAGGAGGGTCGAGTACAGCAGTTCAGTGGTTTGTGGAATAGCGTGAGCTTCTTCCATTTTCTTCCATCTCATGGGCCCATTGTACTGTCATGTGCGGCACCATGTATCCAGAACCCAAGCTAAGCTCCCTGGTCTCGGCTCTCTCTCTGTCTTCTGCCTTTAACCGCCGCCTTTCACCTCAGGAGGAGCCCTCGGCTAATCGGATGCCGCCAGATCTTAATTGAGAGAGGAGCAAAGCTTAACGGTTCTGGACGAGCAAAGGGGGACGATCGTCTCACCAGGATACCAGAAGGAAGAGCACCACTAGGAATAGGCAGGCCGGACCAGCACAAGCAGAGAATTGTCAGACAGGCCGGAATTGGATCGGAAAATGTAGAAAAGTCGGATAACAGGCAAAGGATCAGGATTAGAGAGATCAGCATAATCACAGACAGGCAGGGTCAGGATTGGAGAGATCAGAGAAGTAAGTAGGCAGGGAAGGGTCAAAACCAGCAGATCAGATAGAAAACACAATAGCAAGGCACCTAGGAACTTACCAAATTAAACTTGCTAACACTGAATTCCCCTTTTATATTTTGAATCTCGCGCCAAATGCACAATGACGTCATCACGTCGGCGTATAAACAAGGAAGCGTGCTGGCGCGCATGCCATAGAGGGACCAGACACCAAAGGAACAAAACGAAGGCACAACACTGGACCACCAGTGTAAGCGGAGACTATTACAGGTTGTGTTTGTTTTTATTGGAAGCCACTGTAATTGCATTAACTGCTTGTGATTAGTGTTTATTGCAGACTGTCAGACACTACATGTTTTGGGCCCAAGAACAAATACTCAATAACCTTTTAAACACACCCACTTCACCCCTTAATTGTACAGTTTTTTTTTTTTTAAAAACAGGTAAACCTTTTATTGCATTTAAGTTCTGCTGTCATTTATGAAACTTAATTTGTGAAACTGTGTTTTTACCCCATTCGAGGGGTCATCCTCTGCAATCTGGCAATTGTTCATGGATAACACTTGACATATATGACATATATGTAAGTGTTGTTTGGCAAATTATTCATTTTATTTTTTCTTAAAGTAGCCCAATTTCACTTGTCCATTTTTATAAGTAGCAATAAAAAATTTAATAGTGATTGTTAGAATATATTGTCACAGTTGAAGGCGTTATATTTTTATATGTAAACAGACTTTATTCATAATATATTTCATCCTGAGTAAAGCAAACTCCTTAACAAATCTTTAATTCTGAGTAAATTCCTTAACAGATAAATATTATACCAATATCTATTAGTAGATATTACATTTAGCCATACAACACATATTTGAATAACTCCCATGTAGCACAAAGCCAGCAATGACAGCAACTTTAGAGTCATTCAAAATAAATTGTTACAGTACAGCTCTAAAGATGTGCGCCTTCTGTTCTGAACAGATAGGTCTGTTTGCTGTTCTTTCTCTTGTGGCCAAAAATGTTTAAGCCTCTAGCCAGAAAACTGTGCATCAGCTCTGAAGGAATGGAATCAGATACAAAACAAATAAATAAATACAAATAAAGAAACACACTGTAAAAGCTATTTATTTAAATTACAGGTATAGGATCCATTATCCTGAATGCCTGGGATCTGGGGTTTTTTGATAGGGACTTTTGCATAATTAGGATCCACAAAAAATGACTACAAATGTAAATATTGAAAAAACCCATTACTATAATTTTGCCAACAGTAGGGATTTATGCTAGCTTTATTAGGATAAAGTACAAGATACTGTTTTATTATTATTATTATTATTATTATTATTATTATTATTATTATTATTATTATTATTATTATTATGAAAAAAGATAAAAATAAAAAAAAATTGAATTACTTGCTAAAAATGGACTCTGTGAAAGATGGCCTTCTCTACTGAGATATCTGTTATCTGTCCAGACTGTCATTGCTAGAGAAATTCTCGACCCGACCCTAACTCGCCTTCTCCCAACCCGCCCATGGCCAGGCCTGACATTCCCCTCTCTATTTATAGACTCGGCCTGACCCGCCCCGCAGTGAAATCACAAAATGTGAGGGACAAGGGGCGGATGCAAATCTATACATTTATGCACTGGAAGCAGGCAGTGCTAGGTCGCGGGTGGGAAGAGCAGGAGCAACCGTGACCTGAAGATTTTGGGCAGGAGCCGTGCATCACTAGTCCTTGTGTATCTGAAGGTATAGGGGATTTTATTCCTTAGTTATTTATATATTTGTTTTTAGTTTAATTCTTAGTTCTTCAACCTAACATTTTTTCCTTTCTGCAACCAATAAAGCCTCACTGTGAGACAGATTTTACCTGCTCTAACTGACTAATTCCTGCATGAGCCAGCAATTTGCAATGCACTTCTAACACAGAACATGAATTGTTCTTTACAGTAGGGGGACTTTTAGCTTGAGGAAGCAAACTAATAAATTATGAAACTCTCAAAAACTATAAGAAAAATACTTATGAAACAGAATCATTAAGCATCCACTAAAAAATTCTGATTATTTTTTATAAAAGCAATGCTTCCACTTTAATATTATACCTGCACTACAATTTATTGTTACAGCTGCATAATTGACTATGCTTGCCATAGATGCCCCTATTCACTATTTACAAGGTGAATGATTACATTGGATGTAACAAATTGTCCATTTACCCAGTATTTGCATAATATTGCTACAATTTAAGTGAATCCAAAAAATTTTAAATTTAGGTTATGATTTTTTTTTCATGTACTCTAACCAAACAATGCTGGGATTAATGATTTCAGAACCAGAATATGGACCAAAATTCATTGTTCAGCAGGAATTTTCAATTGAATTATTATGCCTCAAGCATTGTTTGCATAACACCTACTGGTTTAATTGATGGTTACATGCATTGCTTTTAGAATTGTCTTTCTTAGGTTACCATACTGTACCATGTAACTATGTGTAACACCAGGAAATGCTAAGTATTGCAGCCATCTTCATCCTGTTAACAGTCCAAGTACTGCACTCCACTGATCCCCAGTGGTTGTTAATAATAATGCATATGGATGCTATGTGTCCATATATGCTATGGTCTCCCTGCACTATATACAGTATTTAATGTACTTGCTATGTTGTGATAAACTGTACGGTTTCAGTAAGCACTGTTATTTTTCCCCAGTTTCACACCACCCCCTTTGTTAAAAAACTAAGCTCAACAATCTGGTCTCAGTGAATTGATGAAGGAAGGAGTTTAGCTGTATGTCAAGTTACATACTACCCAGGATAACACAGAGTAAGGACAAAATATGAATATTCTTGGAAGATAACCATACCCTCTCACCAATGTGATATTCGGGTGACACTAATAAGATGTCTATCATGGGCTCTCTTTTGAGCAGCTACTGCTGAAGACAATGTGGGTCATTTATCAACACACTGCAAATTTACTTATGGGAAGTAACTTATGACAACCAAATTGTTGTATTAACTGTTCTACCTGCAAATGGCTGACAAAAGCCAGGCACTGATTGGTTGCTATTGGTTAATACCCATTGGCAATTTTGCCCAGTGTTGATAAATGACCCCCAATGAGTTCTGAACATTTAGCCAAATTTTAAAAAATGGTCAACCAAAGAGTTGATAGCAGGAACATATGAGGAATGACCAGAAAATTAAAAGGCTCTAGATGATAGCCAAAAATAGTAAAGAGCAGAGATTCCCCAGTGGATGAGTAAGTAGCATTATTGAGTGCAAATTCAGCCCACGGAAGGAAATCTGCCCATTGCGATTGGTTACCGGAGACATAACACCTGAGATATTGCTCCAACTACTGATTTGTCCTTTCCATCTGGCTGTTCGTTTGCGGTTGATATGCTGAGGAAAAATACAAATTCATGCCCATAAAAGAACAAAGGTCCACCAAAATCTGGAAACAAATTGAACCCCCCTATCAGAAATAATCAGTGCTAACGAGAACAAAAGGCCTGCCAAAATCTGGAAAGAATTTGAACCCCTATTAGAAACAATGTTCAATGGAGCCTCATAATGCTTAAATATAGTGTATAGGAAGAGTTCAGCAAGAGACTTAGCACAGAGAAGGGTTCAAAGAGGAATAAAATGACACATTTTATTAAACTGGTTTACTATCCAGATAACAGTATTCCCTTTAGAGGGAGGAAATTCTACAATTAAATCCTTGGAAATATGAGTCCATGGCCTTTTGGGAATAGGAAGCAACTGAAGCAGCCCCTGAGGTAAGGACCTGGGTGGTTTTGAACGCTGACAAACTGGACAAGAGTCAATATAATTACCAACATCTTGCCTTAATGTTGGCCACCAAAGGGTGCAAGACACAAGAGAACAGGTTTTACTGTGGCTCAGATGTCCAGCTACCCTGGAATCATGAGTCTCAAACTAACTGCCTCACAAAGGTTTTCGAGAAACATAGAGTTTACCCAGAGCCCGAGGTACATTAGGAGGTAAATTAACCTGGGCTTCAGACAAGGAGGAATACAGGTCTGGAGAGGTAAGGAAGAGTGTTATATTGTATAAATGAAATGACTTGTTCTCAAATATGTCTTTACAGAGCAACCTTTGATTAGAAGCAACTGTCTGCATATTTAGATTTTAAATGTGAAAGTGAATACAGTTTCTTAAGATGTCACTCTAGCAGATATAAAATATTAAAAGTTAGTACAAGCATGGGACCTGTTATCCAAAATTCTTGTGACCTGGGGTTTTCCAGATAATGGATCTTCCTGTAACTTCATACCTTAAAGTCTAATAGAAAATTATGTAAAATTTAAATAAACCCCATAGGCTAGTTTTTCTTCAAATAAGGGTTTATTATTACAGAGAAAAAGGAAATTATTTTTAAAAATTAGATTTTTTTTTTTTTTTGGGATAAAATGGAGTCTATGGGAGATGGCCTTTCCGTAATTTTGCGCTTTCTGGATAGCAGCTTTCTGGATAACTGGCCCCATAACTGTACTGGATCAATTATCCATAAACCTGTCAATGCCATTTGGTATTGCCATTGCCCATAGTGTCCTTATGAATTATTTGCTTATTAAGGCTGATATTGTGGGCTCAATTTGCAGTTAAAATTTTTTTAAATTTTTTACACCCTTCGAGGAATCTGGGGATTGTTCAGTTGATTTTTTTTATTTGTAAGTATCAGTTCAAAAAAAGGGTTTAGTGAATATAATTCATTCTACATTTCAATACATTTCAAGCACAATCTGAAGATTTAAGATGTGTTATCACATATCTATAGATGATAATTTTCTAATCAACCTGTGTGGTTAGAAAGAACATTGCTATTTATTTGAAATGTCATTTTTTTAAACAAGATGGTATTTCAACCTCCACTTTTACCGTAACATGGCTCAGAGTTTCTAGAAATGGTATTGATTAATAAGGAAAAATGAAAAGTGATATATTACTGTTTTAAACTATGTTGGCTAGAGAAAACCAATCAATAAAAAAGGTAGACAGCATGATCCAGAGAAATTAGATCTAAACATATTGTATTTTCTACATTATATCAGTGAACAGTGCTCAGTAAGCATTTATGCCATGTGCTTACTTTGATGAGATGCCTTAGTGCAGTCTATGAAAGACTACCTTTTGTAATAGAAGCAAGAACTTTAATGCTTACTGAAATGCAGGTGTATAGTAAAACTGAAAGAGGGTCTCCACAAAGTAGAATTATTACTCACCACATAATGACTAAGACTAATTGTTCGTAACACGAAACGCGTAAGGCTGTGGAAACAATAAACCTGTTTACTTTGCTTCAACTACCTGGTTGAAGATTGCCTTCATTTGAGTGCCTTCTCCATAATATTTTTCGGCTTACTGAAATACACCTGTTCTGAAAAATGCCTTTGTAGACTATATATTTATCGTATAATTAGCTTAAAATTCATACAAAAAAAAGTTTATCTTTTATATAAAAAACATATTGGTAGAAAATCAAAATTATTACTTGACAAAATCAGTTCGGAAAAAAACGAGAAAAATTAGGGTTTTTGCAAAAATAAATAAAAATAAACATATTTTTGAAGTTTTATGCCCGAAACGCTCACATTTTTAGTGAAATCATTGGAAACCCCCAATTTTTTTTGGATTTTTGGGTGAAACTCAGTGCAGACCATGATATCTTCAAATTTGAGATGGCACATTTGCTATTGACTTCTACAGGACTCAACAGCTTAGAGATGGAGTATTTTCGGATTCAGACTTTTAGCAGCCTTGGGGTATAATAAATAGGGATGGGCGAATTTTTTCGCCTTGTTTCACCGTAAAAATGAAGCCCATAGACTTGTATGGTGTTGTGCATCAAAAAAAAAAAAAAGACGCGTGCCACGCGACAAATTTTTTTTGACGCCCCTAGACATTAATGGGCTTCTGCAACATTTTGCCATTGGCGAATTTTTGGCGAAACGATACAGGTCAAATTCGCCCATCCCTAATAATAAATCATGAAAAATTTAAATCTTATAGTAAAATAAACTCGAATTATTTAGAAGCAATTTAATATAACGTTCTACTGTTCTACAAATGAAAGTATTGATATTTGATTAATTTGGCTGAAAAAACCTTAAGGAAAAAATAGCAATACTTACTTATATGGCATAACTTAACATTGGCTTTGCTGTCCTATTTACAGTATGTAAATACTGTAAAAATACATGATACAAATCTACAGAATGGATATGTTCATTTGTTTTTGAGGCTGAATTCTTAACTGTAGTTTGCTCCCCTGCAATTCTTCATACATTGCATTAAATAGACAGTAGAGACGTGTCTGGCATGACTTTGTGGTACTAGCATTTATTTAAACACACTTTACATTTGAACATGTACTTCAATAGATTCTAAATACAGGTATAGGACCCCTTATCCGGAAACCTGATATCCAGAAAGCTCTGAATTACAGAATGGCTGTCTCCCATAGACTCCATTTTATTAAAATAATCCAAATTTTAAAAAATTATTTCCTTTTTCTCCATAATAATAAAACAGTAGCTTCTACTTGATCCAAACTAAGATATCATTAATGCTTATTGGAAGCAAAACCAGTCTATTGGGTTTATTTAATGTTTAAATTAATTTCTAGTAGACTTAAGGCATGAAGACCCAAATTACAGAAAGATCCGTTATCCGGAAAACCTCAGGCCCCAAACATTCTGGATAACAGGTCCCATACTTGTATTATTCATCTTAAATTTATTTTCCTAAAAAGTGTGCTAAAAATCATTCAAACATTATGGGGCAGATTTATAAAGGGTCAAAGTGAAAATTATAATTTGAATATGAATTTTCAATTTTTTTTTTGTCAAAACTCTCAAATTCGAATTATAAATTATCCAAACTCTATTTGAGTTTTAATTCAAATTCAAATTTAGATTTAAAGACATTAACTTCATTTTAGTAGATGATTTGTAGTAGGAAATAATGTCAGACTGAGGAAGCACACCAATTAATAAACTAAGAAAAATAATTAAGTATGACCTACACTTGTTAGGGTAGGCATTTATATACCTTTTAAGAGTGAACTGAGTCCACTATACTGCATCATTTTAAAATTTTAACAATTTATTTTAACATTCATGACTGGTGATATCACATTTTTCAGCATTTAAAATTTACTCTGACAGTTTATTTCCAAAATAAAAAATAATCCCTCGTTTGGCATGGCACATCTTGTTTGGAAATAATGGAAATGTTTTCCCCTGTTCCTGCTTTGCCCACACTTAAGTGCGCAAGAGCAAGTGTTCAGTGTTGTTCCTGGAGTGTTGGTAACTTTCCAAAGGACTGGCTGGATCTACATAATTATTAGCAAATAATCACCATTCTAGTTTTTAATTCAAAAGATGAATAAATATACTTTTTACAGTAATGCTTTTACGTATCCTTTTATTCTAATGAGAGAAATTTTAAAAAAGATGGGCTTAAAAAGATTTAACCCATTGATTTCAGCGTATTTTGCACAGGAAAAGTCCCTGCAAAAAAATGTTCAATGCAATTGGTGCAGACAATGTTGTCATGATAAAATGCAATAATAATAATAATAATAAATAAAAAAAACAAATTGTGTGTATTTGCAAATCATTTGCAAGCTGAAACATTTTAAGAGGATTACGCTATATTTGGCATGCAGTGTAGCTCCAAGCTCCTCCAGTGTTAATAGGTGTAAAGGGCATTTGCACACAAGAGCAATATTTGCATCCATTTTAGTGTGACCACACATGGTTTTGTGGTTGAAAACAACCCTTATTATATTTAGAAATTACTCTTATTAGTATTAAGTTTACTTGTTTCTCAAATTCTTTTCTATGGCTGGTATCCTGTTTAATTCTGTGGCTAATTTATTAAAAGTCAGTCACTTATGTTATCTCAATTGATATTCTGCTATTGTGAGCATTTCATTGAGATATGACTGTTGTGGGGGGAGGTGAATGGCTAAAACTTTTTGGATGCAATAGGAAAATGTATCTCTATAATTATCTCAATAATTTCTCCTGTTTTGCTTCACCAAAAAAGTTGTGAATTTCCCCCAAAATTTGTGAAACTGCCAAAAATTTGTGGAAATTTGTGAAATTGGAAAGTTCACAAAAAAATTGTGAAATTAATTTCACGAAAAGTTTGTATAATTCGAACATTTTCACGAAAAAATCGAGCAATTCAAACATTTCACGAAAAATTAGAGCAATTTGAACATTTTCACTAAAAAATCAAGCAATTCGAAAGTTTTCACAAAAAAAAATCGAGCAATTCGAACCTTTACACGAAAAAAATCAAGCAATTCGAATGTTTTCACAAAAAAACCCAGAAATTGACGCCTGCTAATTTTTGCGGGAGATTCGCAATTCGTAATTCTAAGCTCCACTGCAATACTACAGTATGTAGGGACCCATAGGGTTAATGTGCCCCTATGGCTTTAAATCCCTACACTTCCTGATATCTCTAGTTGCTGGGCAGATGCCCATGTAGCTAGTTGTAATTTACATATCCCAGTTATTGGCCAGGAGGCGCTATGACCACATCTAGTCACACATCTAGTCACACTTTGATATAGTGGGTGAGATGGGGTGAAGCTTCCACTTTGGCTTCTGGTTGCTGATCCAGCTGGATGTTTCCAGGGAGTCTGGGTACAACAAGGTCCAGTAAAGCCAGTTTTCCCTAGAGTGACCTGAACCTCTAGTGTGGAAGTCGGGGAGCAGGGACCCCGTGAATGAGGCTAGTGAGCGGCAGGAATATAATTGTAATAGACTCTCTAGGAGAGTAAGACAGTGAGGGAAGATATAAAGAGCAGCTTTGTGCTCCATCAGGGAAGTGTAGCAGGGAGTAGCTTCCCAGGCTGTAAGATTTGCCTACAGTGAAGAGACACAGTGGATAGGGTGTCAGGCTTTAGGTTCTCCTCCCTGACCACTCCACTGGATGAGATCCAGACCACGTGTCAGGTATTTCTGCCTAGAGGGAAGTTGTACTGCCTTGACTACATCCTCAGGGAATGCATCTGCATCTAGCTCTGATATTCTGTCTGAGATGTGTGCCCGTATATTCTGAACATCTTTACTGATGTAAGTACCCTGTGGATAATTTGTCTTTGACAAATAAACTGCTTCTTCTGTTTGACTGCAAGAACCACCTGAAACCCATTTCTTTATTGGTTAAAGTACAGTAGCCTGTGGGAGTTGTAGTTGCACTACACCGCACCTTTAATACTTCCCTTTTGCGAAGGCCCTGCTTTAAGAGATAGAGTCCAGTGTAACCCATGCTCTAGTATACTAGCTGGTGATTAACCCCGTTGGCCTGGATAGTCCAAAAACTTGTTACAAGTACAGATGAAGCCACTTTGGTTCATGTGTTTAACACAGAATATCTAAACACATTTAACCTACTAATCCCATTTAACACAGAAAATTGCATCACAGCATCCCATCTAATTAAAGCGTTCACCAATGTTAACAATGGTGCTCTGGTATGCTAATTTAAAGGTTTAATGCATTAAATGAGTTAAGATGACTTTAGATAACACAGTTTCTTCCATTAGTCCCGAGTTATGATGCATTTAATACACAAATCCAAGGGGCTTCATCAATTATGTAGGAACCCATAGGGTTAAGTTCCCTTATGATTTGATTTCAACATGGTTGGAAATCGCCCTGCTGTGGCCAGCTAATTGTTGTACCTAAATTGGATCTGGGAAGGGGAGTGAATCCTTTGTTACCCAGAGCCCTGGCAGATTCCAGATTTGGCCAGAAGGTGTCACTGTTGCACAAGAAGTATAAAAAGCTGAGCTCCCAGGTGCTCAGGGTCAGGTTCACTCCCAAATGGGTGTATCTTTTCGGCTGGTCTCCTTGCCGCAAAAGGCCCCAGGCTATGGAGAGAAATCATATGGGTGATGATGCCCTTGGTGGACTTGGGAACCCCAATAATCGTTTGGAGCTTGGATGCAGGAAAGAGAATAAAGGAGCTGCCTGGTAATGGAATCCTGTGAAAGAGGCTGGGATGTGCTCACACTCCAGATAAGTGTTGGTGACAGCCTAAAGATTTTTGTGAGATGTTGTGGATACCTGTACCAGTTCTGTGTAAGTTTTCAGTGCGTTTTGGCCTGATGAAAGAGTATTGAAAGCTCCCAGCATGTGTCCCCTGTTTGAGAACAGGCATTGTTTGTGTGCTACTTGGGACCTACTATCTATGTCTAACAGGAGAGGTATTTGTGGCAGATAGCTCTACCTGGGATGAAGAGCTCTTGGGACTGTGACCTGGGTAGAGACTGTGCCAGAAGTTGGAAAAACACATGGGTACCACAGGGCAGGCTTTTATTGCATTTCACATTCATTCAGTTACATTGGTTATTGCACATGTGTGTTTACTTATTGATTCCTAGTGGGGCCGCCTATAGATATATCCCTGGATCCCACTAGGTGAAGGCACTGCCATCGAGAGAAATTCCCAGTACTCTTTCATTTAACAAAGGGGATTCCGAACCTGTGTATATTAATGATATACAGTTCATCTTATAATACATGTGGTGTGCAAATAGCGTTATAATTATTTTAAACAGATTCTACGACACACTGACATTTGGTTTTATAATGTATAATATAGTATTTGATACACACTACTATATTATTTCAGCATTTCTATAACCAGTATAACTACTCCACCTACAGTACTACTAATTTACAGTACTATAATTTGTTGTTTTATGACAAAATTTACTTTTGCTTGATTTTTTTGTGAAATAAATTTATTTTTTTCTCTGTTACAATAGAGAAGGATCCTTGACATGTTTTAAAAGACCTGCCTAATGTCATACAGAATAAAAATATCTTAGAAAACAGACTCCCTTGTGACTCCCTTGATAACAGCAATAAAAAGGTTTACAAAAACATCAGCCATGTTCTCTATCATTAACACCACTTTTCAGATCAGATCCGAGCTGTTATGATGTATCATAATTATCTCCTGCTGCTCTTTGTAGTGTCTTCAACAAACTAGTATATAAGCACAGGAACTGATTTGTACTGCAGTTTTGAATATTTAGATTCAACACTATTCACCATGATTGTGATATACCACTATAGACCCAAACAGAAGGATAAACATGTAATTTCATTCTAAATACAAAATATAGTGTATGAAATGATAATCTGTTGAGCACAAAAACAAACATGTACAGTATATGCAACCTGCAGATTATACATTGCACCAGACAGAACAATAAGTACAATATAACAATAAGTAAATATTGCAGTTGGGGGATCTATTATTCAGAATGTTTGGGAACTGGGGTTTTCCAGCTGTTTTTTGTGGCCATCTTTTTTCTAACAATTTTTACATTTTGACTTTGCTGTACATGTCATTTTAATTCCTTTGCAATCGTTTAAATATTATGATGTTGTTTTTCTATTTTTTTTAGAGCTAATGCTAGCTTAGGAACTTCCTTCTCCCAAAAATAACTCTCAGTCCATTTAATACCATCACTTGATCTTCAGGACTGGAAACTTATACATATTACATTTTGAGAACTTCTCAAGTCAAATCCATTGCATAACCCAATGAAAACTAGAGAAATATATTGAAGGTCCAGCGAATAGTACCACATAAATTACATTCCCAATGTGCACACAAATCAGTCTTTGGCTTAGGGAAAATAGAACAATTGATAGTAAGCTTTAGAAGCATTTATTAAGTGGGAAATGCCCAAATGAACAAAGCCATACATTTATAAGCAAACAATACTCTTTCCTGTAAGCACTCTTGCAGTTTTGAGTATTAAAAAGCAAAGAAACATATGCACTTAACTCCTTGCTGTCACAATTGCTGGGGGGGGGAGCATTACAGGATAGCAGTTTATACTAACACATGTGGTACCTTAAATACTTGTAACATATAAACAATATAAATGATTACATTTATAAAGAATTATATTTGTTGTAGGGCAACACATACACAGTAAATAAAAACATTTATCTGTAAGAAGATGAAGAAAGTAAAGCCGGAAAAGGGCCAAAAATATAGGGCCAAACAATCAAAGCAACTGAACAGAAATTAGATGTAAAGTGTATGATTGACGATGTTTCCAGACTTAATTTTAGAGGATTTTTTCATATAATTCAGACACATGTAAATTTCATTTTTTAAAGATACCAAAGCTTTTATCTGTTTGTTTTGCTAAAAAAAAAAATCAGTTTTCAGTTTAGGCAGTAGTAAGGTTTAAAGTGGTTTGCAACTGGTGTGTGCAGTTAAATAGTATGCATTTATGTCTTGTTTCTCTTATCTGTAGACCTCCTGTGGACATTTTCCCATGGGGCTTCCCTTGCCGTGAACCCCATCTGCTCTGGATGCACAGACCGCATCTCAGAGTGGTCTTCATGGCACTCCTTGCTTCTATGTTAGTTCCACCACTGCTTCCATTTTCTATTTAAATATAACACTGTATGTGCTGTCCCAGCAGTTAAAAGTTCATCATGTTAATGTATATTTTTAATGTTGATATGCTTAACCATTGCTACACTGCCACCTAGTGACCAAAGCAGGCTCTGTATTTCCTTGTTTGTAAACCCTCCCTCCTCCTATTCCTTCCTCATGTGTGATGTCAGTTCCTCCCATCATCCTCTTGTGTTCCTGCCTTCCATCAGAGAGGAGCTTCAGCTCAGAGGTTAGGAAAGGAATATTCTTTTTGACCTGCAGCACTTATTCATCCACTGCTACGTTTATCCATCCACCTCAAATAAAGCAGCTTTGTTCACAGCAATTGGAGTCAGAATAAACTGAATCATATGCGGGCTGGTTAAAAACAGAACTGTCTTGCAGTAGTCATTATTTTGGTTATCTAAACTAATCACCACACATCAAACATTATTGTTCTTTAATCTTATGTGTTTTATTAAAAGTATTTTTATACTTGATTTTCTCCACACATCTTCATTCTAAAAAACTTTACCCCTTTCATCTTTTAACCACTATTTTAATTATTTGTTTTTTATTTTTTTATAATATATTATTATTATGTTTGTTATTATTATTTTTCTTTTTCAGTTCCTTTAAATATCAGATTGTCTTCAAAAAATATTTGGAAAAGGGTTTCCTTATGCTCTTTATTTCTTTCTATCACTCTCTTTTACGTTCACAATATAAAAGTGCTGTTTGGGAAGTTCAGAATTTTTTTTATATACATTAAATATGACTCTCATCCATCACAAATTTTTGATTTCCTTGTTGTTTTATTTTATATGTATCTTTCTTCCAATAAACATTTTTTAATTGCAGTAGCATGTCGAATGTAAAAGATGTTATTTTGATAGATTGTCTAGAAATCAGTTTAAACTTTAAATTTCAAATTAGAGAATATTTCACTAAATAAGAATGTAAAATTGTTGAAACGTTTCATTCATTGCTCTTTGTTATCTTCCTTCTTCCACCTTTACATCATATTCTATCTGTCATCTATAAGCACTGTTGGGTGTTGAGTAAATTCACAATGTGTAATTGCAGTTCTGTGGAATTCTGATTATTGAAGCACTGCTTACTTTCATCACAGTTTCATGATACACTGATCTCTGAAGCATAAATAAACACACTTAACATTTATCATCTGTTGCTAACTTTTAAAAATTCAAATTAGAGAATATTTCACTAAATAAGAATGTAAAATTGTTGAAACGTTTCATTCATTGCTCTTTGTTATCTTCCTTCTTCCACCTTTACATCATATTCTATCTGTCATCTATAAGCACTGTTGGGTGTTGAGTAAATTCACAATGTGTAATTGCAGTTCTGTGGAATTCTGATTATTGAAGCACTGCTTACTTTCATCACAGTTTCATGATACACTGATCTCTGAAGCATAAATAAACACACTTAACATTTATCATCTGTTGCTAACTTTTAAAAATTCAGAAAATGTACCTGAGAAAAGTGTTTTAAGAGATACATTTTGAGACTTTCTTATAACTTACATCACATATTATTTTTTATTAAACTCATATTAGTGTAACTCTTAGTTTTTTAAATCTTGCTTCGCAGCTTAAAAATAGTGTGCACACTGGTAGTTGCTCTTTAACTATTTTTTTGCATATTGTTTGATGCAAACGATTTAACTGGATGATGGAATTTGCTGAATGTGACTACTGCTTAAAACTGCAGCTGGATCAGATTCACAACATAAACTATACACCAATATACCAAAGATGGGCCATGAAGTATAACTTTATATGAAACGTGTTGGGCTATTTTAAGCACTAATAAATATCATAGATTATTGTAAATTAAGGAAAAGAGTCACCCTTCTTATTTTTTCCATAGCCAGTCTGCACCACTTGCACAAAATGATTTTAAAAGTTTTGCAGAGTTAGGAGAACGCTCAGGTCCACCACCACAAGACGGTAAACACCGCGTATATCTCACCAACATGGTAGGAGATACCGCACTGAGCAGAGAAACCTTCCAATTCTGGAATCAGCACTGAAGTGCTTCTTCTTAGAGAACAGCCGAATCATCTGCAGCATTTAAAATTATGCTTCAAACCATCTGCTCCCTGTGAGTATAACCAGTATCTGGGCCATTGGAGGGAGGTCCCCATAGTATTTCACCATTGCAGCTTATTTTCCAAACAGGTTGTAACACCATTCCAGAGCCCAATAAGAGTGACATGCATACCACTGCTCCCACTGAATGTGAGTCCATTATAATTCTAATAAAAGGGTAATACACCACTGTCTTTCTCTTTACTATTTTAGGAATCTCAAAGTCTTACAAAGCGCACTTGCACTTGAATGACTATACAATACAACAACCCCTATACCTAATTATAAAGAGCCATACTGACTAAATTATAGCACCATTGCTTAAAAGAATTGTTGCTTTTGTGTATGAAGACATAGCTTTGTCAAGCAAGTGACTCTGGGTCAAACAATTCACTGTAGTAATAGGTAAGGATGCACCAAATTTCAGGATTTGGCTGAATCCCAAATTCTTTTTTATACATGCAAATCAGGCCAAGGGTTAAATTGAACTGCTGGTCCAGGATTTGTTTTGACCAGGCGCTTGGATACTTTAACCGTGTCCTGGATTTTGTGCAACCCTAGTAATAGGAGCCATTGAGTGTAATTTTTTCACTCTTCTTATCCTGAATAGTGATGAGAGAATTTTTTTGTCATGTATGGTTTCAATGGAAATTTTCGATGCTGGCAAAGCGTTTTGTGAAACTTCCCAAAATTTGCCGCAAACGTGTAGTGCACGCAAAAAGTGCATGTTATACACAAGTCATCTTTTCCTCCCCTTTCCTTCTACATCATCCAATGGGATTTGAGCCTTCTATGTAAGGAGTGCACAGGCGGTGTTGTTGTTAAGGGTTAGAGTAGGAGCTAACATTTTTTTCTGCTTTGTGTATTGTGTTTTTCCAACAAATACATACATTGTATCTTCATATTCTTCTCTAAGGAGTAAGATCTAAAATAAACTATAAATCTCACAGAAACCCCCCCGAAAAAAAAATTAAAGTAAAGATTGTATACCTCCCAGGGTAGCTACTACTAGATAGTAAGATAATCCTAGTCAAACCAGCAAGGAAAAAACACGGGAAAACACACCTATTGATTACAATGCATTTGGTGTGAATAAAAGCACAGATAAAAAAAAACATTTATTGGCGATTCATGGGGGGGGGACCACCCACTGAATGCCCAAAAATACAAATGCAAAATTTTGGGTAAATTTCACATTTTTGAGAACTTTTTGCCTATCTATCTATCTATCTATCTATCTATCTATCTATCTATCTGTCTATCTATCTATCTCTCCTTGTTGGGACCCTATTTTTACCCAACTATAGTTTCAATACTTGCAGTAAGAAAATTAACCTTTCAGTGAGACAGCTGGTCATTTAGTGACCTGGTTACAAAAATATACAGTATCATGTACCAAGATCTACAGTGCACTTCATAGACTTACAAAAATTACAAATGGAAGAATATTTAAAACTAAAAGCATCAGTCTTAGACTAAAATTACAAATGGAAGAATATTTAAAGCTAAAAGCATCAGTCTTAGACTTAAGGTTGCCATACATACAGGGATCTGCTTGTTTGGAAAGCACCTCGACCTGGGCAATATTGGGCTGATAGGGCCCACGATCAGATCAACAAGGAGAATACGGGCGGTCGGATCAAAAACCGCATCAACAAACAGATGCGGCCCTCAATCTGACTGGATATTTTAACCTACCCAATCGACACCTGACTGTCTTTCAGACAGATATCAATTAGGGAAGTCGATTGGAGGCCCCCATACACTGCCCAATAAGTTGCCGACTTAAGCTGTTGGCAGCTTATATCAGCCCGTGTATGGGAACCTTAACACTAATCAATATTTACAAGCTAATCAAAAAGAGGGGAAGGAAATATAGAACATTTTTTTCGAAACCAAGTACAATAAAAAAGAATGAATATATTTTTCATAGGTAGTGATGAGCGGAATTTTTTGCAGGTTTCACCATGAAAAAGATTTTTAATAATTATTTCCCTTTTCTCTGTAATGAATCAGTACCTTGTACATGATCGAAACTAAGAAATAATCAAGAAACTTGTTGGAACCAGCCTGTTGTGCTTATTTAATGTTTACTTAAGAAATTACAAATGGAAAGATTCATTATCTGGAAAGCCCCAGGTCCTGGAGCATTCTGGATAACAGGTCCCATACCTGTATTAGAATTGTATTATTCTTTACTATCCTGGTTTGACATCACAAGTTTACATAATGTTTCCACAGTATGCTGTATGTCTATCAGTCTATCTGTCCATACATTTATATTTGTAACACGAGTATAATAAATCATGGTTCTGCTACACAGAATGAAGAAAATGTCAGAGGCCCTTTATTGCATGTTTACCTCACTTGTTAATCCTATCCATGAGATAAACAAAGCTCAACTTTTCTATGACTTGTATAAAAATTCAAAATATTTATTGCGGTTTATACAGCATTAATTAAACAAAGAAGGCGGTGAATATATGCTCTGAATGTCAAAAGCTGTATTTAGTGACATTGATCCCTTAATGGTTCAGTTATTTCAGCCAATTATTCTGGATTCTAATATATCCTGTATCCTGTTGTTTGGTTATCCCAGAAATGATCCCTCAAGCAGATAGAAAAAGTTTCTAATGTTGTGTTTGCTAGCAATTTAATTAACAGAAACAATGGTTAACTTTGAAAAAGGATTAACCACAAAACAACATTGTAATATATATGTATTGAGTGAATTTAAGAATCCACTTACATTTAACAGATCTGTGTTTACTGACTTGGATCATAGATTGCATTTCGGTATACTACTGCTTTAGAAGTTTCATTTAATGAAGATTTGATATACAATTTATTTACTATTGAGTTTGGTTTTATAAAATGAATTGTTGTAATTTTTTTCAATGAAATTACCACTATTTTAATTGTCATTTTTTTCATATTCAGTGGCCACAATATTATATAATATTAATATTATATTTTCCAGCACAATTGTGTCTAAGGCAATACCTATGTCATTATGTTTACAGAGAGACTCCAAATATTTAATTTTTGTTCCTGTTTAACAGGTCACATTCTCATTGTCATCTGACCATGTCCCTGGGATATGAAAACCGAGCCTTTTTTGTTTTTGTTAGGGATTAAAATACCACATACACAAGAAGTTTTGATCAACCAGCTTTTAAATGCAGTGACAGCTTCTAACACTTCAATAGAAGCAAAATAAAAGAATGGCATCACTAAATTAAAGCACATTTTCATATTTTAATTAGAAAAGAAGAATAAAAAATAGGAAATAAATAATAATGGGATGCAAAGAGAAAGAGAAAAATGGGCAGCACAATAATTATTACAAAAAATTAAGTGTTAGTACTTGATCCAATTGGGGATATAATTAATCCTTATTGGAGGAAAAACCAGCATATTGTGCTTATATAATGTTTACATTATTTTCTAGTAGATTTGAGGTCCAAATTACAGAAAGGTCCATTATCTGGAAACCCCCCAGGACCTGAGCATTCTGGATAACCAGTCCCATACCTGTACTATAAATTATCAAGAAAAGGGAAGATAATGTTGAATATGTGGGTTGCAGGGTTTTTCAGAAGTGAAGAAGCTCAAAATTCTGTTTTCAACTTCCTTTATCTAAAAGTGTTCTCTTTTAATTGAGTTGCTTGGGAGGTATTTCAAAAGCCACAGAGATTGGGTTACAGGGATATTAATGAAAATGAATGGCTGCCTAATGCACATTTTTTGCTATTAGTAATTGACCACATAGATCTTCGATGTGAGTAATAAGTAGTGATGGGCGAATTTAAGGGCAGGCGTGAATTTGCCGGCGTCAAAAAAAAATTGTCGCAGGCGTCGAAAAAAATGGACGCCAGGGTAAAAAAAACACCCTCCGGAATCAAAAAACAGACGCCGGTGGCAAAAACGGACGCCGGCACCGTTTCGCAAATTTTTCGCCATTTCACGAAATTTGAGATTTTTTTGGCGAAGCAAAACAGCGCAAATTCGCCCATCACTATTAATAAGTACACATTTTAGGTATTTAAAAAATATTTTCTTGTTTGCAAATGAAGAATTCTAATCAGAAATTAGGAATACATTTGTAAATCAAAATATTTTTCATGTACGTATTAATCAAATTATTTTGCTTAATACTTCTTTATTAAGTCCCAGGCTGATATTATATATATATATATATATTATATTCCAAGGCTGATAAGTTATGAAGTAAGGCTAAAATGTCAATATATAGTGAATAAAGTACCCCCTCTTGTAAAATATAAGGATATTATAAGTTACCAAGGAGTTTCATGACCATATAAAAACACGAGGCCGAAGGCCGAGTGTTTTTATACAGGTCATGGAACTCCGAGGTAACTTATAATATCCTCATATTTTACAACTGGGGGTACTTTATTAATTATAATATACAAATTTTAGTGAGTCATGTGACAGAAATTACATCACTACTCACCGTTTATAACTGATGACATCACTACTCACCGTTTATAAGGATATAATTTACAGGATATTCATGGCTTTTGTGTATTATACAGACATAAATGTTTTATGTGTTAGAAAATGCTTACCTTTTTGTTTGCATCTTTTTTTCTTTGTATTCCTTTAAACATCAATATGGCTCATTAATTCTTCTTTTACTTCTATTATGTGAACGTTGAGAGAAGATATGTTATCTGTTTGTATAACAGAAATTCACAAATAATTATCATATTCAGTGTTGCTTTACCTCTTCAGTTGACATTAGATTACCATGTGATTGCATATGCATGTGCAGTCATTGTTTATATTTTCTAAACACCAATATCTATCAGTTCCCTTCCATTTTACAGCATTCAACTAGTAGTTTGTTTAATGCTATCACAGAAGTTGAAGTAAGCTCCTTGGTGAATTTATTGATACTATTTTTAACCCAATGGTGAATATCCATGCTAATTAAATAATTACATGATGTTTTCACAAGGATATGTTGCTTTTAATTACAAATTATCATCATAAAATACATGGGATTTTTTAAATTCCAGTGGCAGTTGTGGGTAAAAAATTTGATTGCGGCAAACAAACATTACCCAAAATAAAATCATAATCTGGAAGCCAGATATCCAGAAAGCTCCCAATTACAGAAGGGCCATCTCCCATAGATTCCATTTTAATCAAATAATGCAAATTTTTAAAGATATTTTCCTTTTTCTCTGTAATAATTAACCAGTAGTGATGGTGGAATTTCCACGTTTTGGCGCCTGTAAATAAATCTGCTAATTTATTTTGCGAATCTCATGGGAAATTCTCAAATTTTGTGGTGAAGTGAAACGTGACAAATTCACCCATCACTATAAACCAGTACCTTGACTTGATCCCAACTAAGATATAATAAATGTTTACTGGAGGCAAACCAATCCTATTAGGTTAAATTAATGTTTATGGGGGTTATTTATCAAAATCTGAAAAGTTCTCACTATTTTTCAAATCCCCCTATTTATCAATACATTTTTTTCTGAAAATTTTTTGTGCAGGAAAAAAATAGATAAAACTGTAAAAAAAAAAAAAAATCGGAATCATACGATTATTTTAGGTTTGTCGCCAAAAACTGCAACTTTCTCAGATTTGACTCCTGAAACTTTTTCAGATTTGATGCCTGAAAACCACAAAATCTTCGGATTATTGAACGAAACCCAGCACAGATCAGGAAATCAATGGGACATCTGCCATTGATTTGTACATGAACTCAGCAGGTCCGAGTTGGAGAACATTTTTATTTGAACTTTTAACACCACCAGGGTTTACTAAATCACGAAAATCCAATTTTTTTTTTTCTACAAAACAATTGTGCTTTTCCCCTTTAAAAGTCTGACCAGAAAAAATTGTACTTAAATAATAAACCCTCTAAATGATTCTTAGTAGATACACAGAGATACAAATTATGGAAAGGTCCCTTATTCAGAAAATGCTAGAACCCAAGCATTCTGAAAAATAGGTTCCATACCTGTAGTATAATACAGAAAAGATCTCCGTAAAGAAACTGAAGTGAGCAATACCCTCATAAAAACATTTCAAAAGGTTTTACAGGTTTTACAGATGCAAGTATAGATGCATTTTATATATTGTCTGTTTTGTTATATTAGTTTTCATTTATAGAGATAGTTTATATGATGTTTTTGTACATAATATACAGTAAGTTGTAATGAAAATGGCTTAACCGGTATAAAAATTAAAATGTATTTGGTCTAGTAAAATTGCACTCTGAACAAAGTTTGACTAGATGAAAGTATCTGTCAAATTTGAACTTGGCTTCAGTTTAGAGCTCAAAGTGATTTAAGCTTAAGATAGATTCAGGTCTCAGAATGTGATTTTGATGAAAGTGAATATAAAAAATTCTCTGCTCACAATTCTATGGGGAGGCAAATGCCATATCTTTCCTTATGGAAAGTGCTTTACAAAACACTATTCAGAATAATTGAACCTATGCTGGATAAAAAGGGATAAAACTGACAGCAATGCCCAAGACTTCTCCCTTACTGTCATTTATGAAGTTGGATAAAACCAAACTCTGGCTATTTTATGTTTTTTAAGAATTTAGAACCTGGCATATAATTCAATTAAATGATAAAAGGTAATTTTGCTAGTGCATTTGCAATACATGTTTTATTATATTATTGTTTCATAAACAAGATACACCACAGAAAAGAGCATCCCTCCCACACGCTCTTAAAGAAGAAAGTATTTAGGGGGTTATTTATCAAATTCTTTTTTTCTGGTCAGACTTTTAAAGGGGAAAACCATAATTTTTTCATAGAACAAAAAACCCATGTCCCATTGATATCCTGATCTGCGCTGAGTTTCATTCAATAATCCAATAAAGGCCCAGTTTTCAGTGACAAATCCGAAAAAGTCATAGTATTCGGCGACAAATACAAAAAATTTGTTCAAATCAGATTTTTTTTTCACAATTTTGTCGAGTTTTTTCCCACACAAAACATTTTGGGAAAAATGTATTGATAAATAGGGGGAAAATGTCTGTGCAGATTTGGTCAGAGTAGTTTTCAGAAAATATATATATACATAAATATATATATAATTTGGATAAAATGGAGTCTATGGGAGATGACCTTTTCATAATTCAGAGCTTTCTGGATAACAGGTTTCTGGATAACAGATCCCATACCTGTATTTATAAAAGGATAGACTGTAAGCTAGTGCCTGCTATCTTTTTGAAGCAATGCTTCCAATAAGGATTAATTATATCTTAGTTTGGACCAAGTACAAGGTACTGTTATATTATTGCAGAGAAAAAGGAAATATTTTTTAAATATTTGGATTATTTGTATAAAATGAGTCTACGGAGCTTTCTGGATAACAGGTTTCTGCATAATGGATCCCATACCTTTAAACTCTTTGTAATGATAAGATCTTTATTATATTGTGTATAAAGAATAGGTGTATATAATCTCAAAATCTGGCACTTTTTAAAGGTTTTCGGGCATCAAATCCAAAAAAATGCACAATTCGGATTTTTTCACGATTTTATCAAGTCTTTTCCCACACCAGATCTTTTCGAGTAAATTTATTGATAAATATGGTAAAAATGTGCACGGTAGTTTGGTAAATAACCCCCATAATGATATTCTGAGACAATTATCAATTGGTCTGACATGTTTCAATGTTTGCGGATTTTGGATTATTTATCTTATCATTCAGCAGCTCCCTGGTTTGCAATTTCACCAATCTGTTTGCTAGGGTCCACATTACCCTAGCACTGATGCATTGATTTGAATAAGAGACAGGAATATGAATAGAAGAGGACCTGCATAGAAAGATAAGTAATAAAAAGTAGCAATAACAATACATTTATATTTCTTTCTTTTCTACACGGGGGCTTTAATTTGAACATCAAGTAGCAGAAGGTCAAATTGCAAAGCAGGTTAGGCCTACTTACAGGGTCAGTTTTAGAGATCATTTTAGAATGATTTTAGACAAAATTCAGCTTGAGTTGCATAATTTTCTTTGGAACCATGAAATTAATGGGAGCATATCCTTCTGCTTAGGACTGTGGTTGTTGTGTTGAGGTCTAGATACGATGTACTTTTTGGTATATTGTATTTTATTTAGAAAACAAAAAAAAATATGTACTTTCATTGAAGCAGAATACATATTATATTGGTGTTAATTTCACTGGGAGAATATATGGATGTGTGTGCTAGAGATTAATGTTAAGCATACTCCATTTGTGTATTTATCTCTATAGCTATAGTAGAACTGCATGTAACAGAAAAAATTGTGAAGGACACTAATGCAAAACATTGCCATCTAAAAGCTGTCAAGATCACGCAGATGTTAATGGGATTTATCCATCTCCTATTGCAAAAATCTTTCTTTAATTCAAGCTTTTAGACGTTTTTAGGTTTTTTCATTTGTATTTGTAGAGAAAATTAGAAGATATTGAGGTTTCTGTATTAGTATTTAGATTAGTTTCACAATTTTATTTGTCTGTGCTTTTTATATTAGGCTGTTTTATTAAATTACTTGGCATTCATGCTTTTAGTGAAAAAAGTTAGCTTGCCTATTAAGAGAGTAGTACCCCTAGGATTTGGCCAGCTATGTGTAAGGTAAGAGGGTCTCTTATTACCTTCTTAGTGAGACGATCCAAGTTAAGAATTATATCACCTGGGTTGTTTATATTAATCCTATTCTGTGTTATTTTCTCTATTGCAACTAATATATCTCTCCAGTATTGCTGCATAACGGGGCATGTTATCCAGACATGTGTGTGGTTACCCTCTACATCATTACACCCCCAACATGTCCCTGAGCTATTAGAGTACAGCCTTTTAAGTTTCATAGGTGTATAATGCCACCTTCTGAGCAGTTTGTATGCTGCTTCACTTGTTTTAGCTGCTTTAGAGGTTTTATAAATGGATTTAATAATATCTCTCCATAAATCCTCGGTTATTCTCTGTATTGTGAATTAAAGCTTGATATGCGTGTCTTGAGTATTTGCTTATATATTCTAAACAGGGGTTTGGTAATTTCTTTCTGAGAGGAAACCATTACCCCCCATGTCATTTCCGGTCTATCCCAATCTGTACTCAGTCTGGAATGTATGTACCCATGCAGCTGGTTGTAGCCCCAAACGTCTCTAGGGTGGTAACCCCACCTCTTTTGCATTTCTGCCAAGGGTATCATTTTCTTGTATCTAATCAGGTCTCTCATTTTAGTGGATTTAGTTCCCCGTTTCTCCTATCTGCTAAATGCCCTGTACTCCATACTTGGTAAGAATTACGGATTGTGTGTCAAGGGTTGTAATACATATGGAATTTTTGTTAACCCATACTCTTGCTTATTTTTGTGCCAAATTTTCAGAGAAGTACCGACCAGGGGATGTTGTAGTATTTCTTTTAGGATTTTTCCCTTCTCCATCCAAAGGTTATGTTCCATTGGGTGGCCTACTATCGCTTTCTCTAATTCCCACCAATCTTTTGCCTTGTTTCCAGCACACCAATCCAAAATTCGGACTAAAAGAATTGCTACATAATACAGGTAAGTATTAGGGAGTCCTAGACTGACCTCCTTTTCCTTTTGGGAATATTAGTACATTATGTTTTAGTCTGGGATTTTTCCCTTCCCAAATAAACCTGCATATCACCGTTTTAATTTAGGTAAAGAAGGATTGGGGTAATGTTATGGGCAACACTTGGAAATAGTATAATAGTTTTGGCATAAGTTAGCTATCTAAGGGGGCCCTTAGCCATTGAAGGGAAGTAAGTTTACTGGGTCAACGTATGACCTCTATAGTTCTTGGGTTAGCCACTAGATGGCACTAGTAATTAAGCTGAGTGCACATGTTATCTGGGTCCATTTTGTAGTATCCCTTTGCTGGGCAGTCAAGAAGGGTCAGCGTTAGCTAGTGACAGGCTGTACTCAAGGATTGACAGATAGATAAAGGTTATTTAGCGGAGTAGCCTGCAGCTCCACCGAGGCACCATTTACTGTGAACTACCAGGTAGTTGTAGTACAACTACTTGTAAGGAGCTAAGACTATAGATAGTCTTGTCTGGAGCAAATAAAAGGTAAAGCTCATAGTCCGTTTCATTTTGCTATAGCCTTACCCACTAAAATCAGAATGTTGATGGGCTTCTCTATGTTAGCTTGTACAGTGTAATGAGTATTAGATCTACACATGATTTTTATAAAGCCAAATGTACAGATTAAAAAAAGGTTATCTTGACCTCACTCTAAATTAATCTTGTTTTATGTTGGTGCACTTTCAGTATAAATCAAATGCATAGTATATTTCATGATTTTGGAAGTATTATTCTTGCAGATCCAGCAAACCACACGAGTTGCTAATTAATTTACAGAACTGCAAAAATGCTTCATACTGTTTTCAAAGGTCAAGTAGTTTTTACTTTGGTTGCCCTGTCACTAATTATCATTCTGTGATAATACCCAGTATAAAGTTATTCTACTGTAGACTGCATAGTCTGTAGTTGGTGCAATTGTGTTCCCAGCACAGAATGGAACATTTTAGACACCTTATTTTTGTCATTAATGTATGAATTTTTATTTCTTAATAAGTTGACCTTGACCTCAAATTATTGTGCAAGAATATTATTTGAGTGCAATGTTATTTTATTATTAACAACATTAAAATAACTGGATTATAGATCAGATGATGGTGCTATTTAATTTATATGATACTACTACTACTACTAATAATAATTTATATAATAATAACAACAACAACAATAATAATAATAATTTATATAATAATAATAATAATCATCATCATTATTAGTAGCAGTAGTATTATAATAACAATAGTTATGGTTATAAATAACATTATTTTAATGCTTAAAACTAATAGTTTTAAAACTGAGACCTTATCTGCCCTTGGTATCTGTTCTTTATCATCACCACTAACACCTGCTGCATTTGCTAACATTATGCACATCTGTATGACACTTTAAGGGGGCTCCTCAATTGACCCTTCGCCTTCAGCTATCCTATTGAACCCCATTATTACATACCGTAATAAGACACCAGCAGCCAGAAATGGTGAAAATGGCCACATAATTTATTCACATTTTATCAGATAAATAGGACCTTGCCAGCCTCGCCCCAAGGCAATATTAAAAGTCAGAATTCCATCAGAGATTGCTACTATGCTCTACTGATCCTCACTTGAGATCAGCACTATGTCATTATATCCACCACTGAGTATTAGGCTGTCTCTACCTACAGAGAGGATGGCCCCAAACTCTGCTACGAACAGGAGCTGCATCTCCCACCATGAGAGACGTTCAGCAGCCCTGCTGTCGGTCCGGAATCTGCAGTGTGTCGATGATAGGAAATACAAGCAGGCTGTCACCTAGCACAAGCAGTAGTAGCGTCTGTATCAATCAACCCACTGTGCAGTCTCTTCTAAATTTACCTGTGCAGTACTCCAAAAAGGTTCTACCGTTGCTGTGACAAATAAAACTTAAAGTACATTACATATATCCACTGTTTTGATCTAGAGGAATGCAAAAAACACAGCCTGAAGCCAATTATGCCTCAAGAGGGAAAAAATTCCATCCTGACCCCAATGGTGATTAGAAACATTCCCTGGAATATGCAAACTCTTTCATGTTTATACTGTATAACTGTACCAAAACCGCAATATAACAATACATACAGGAATACATCCACATTTGCTTATTAATAATTAATATGACAACATAAAGAGAAACACCTAACATTTCACAAAATATGCAAACAGGGAAGGGTGGGTGGGATGTTTCTACCTGTTCAGAAGATAAGGAAGTGAACTGCTTCTTCCCCTGACATCATATCCCTGTCTTTCTCCACCACCAGCCTAGCATTTCCCTGCCTTAACTCATCCCATCACACACTCACAGTTACATCTGATTTTGCTAGTCTTTCTATATAAACCAGTGTAATTTGACTGCTGGTCTAGCTTCAGGGCTTTCCTTTATTTTAGCAAAACAGAGAAACAGAGAAACCAGAAATTCTGAGGATAGATTTTCAATATAATTATTATTTAACTGCTATTCTCTGTTCATGTCATCTGCTATTCATTTAGTAGTTTGTCATTTAAAAAACTTCCTGGTTGCAAGAATCCAGTTTAAATTATTGCAGAGGTGTAAAACATTAAAAACCAGAAATTATTAAAAACCAGAGACCAAAAGCAAGCATGACTGGGGATAGGGATTGGGCAAACACTGAAATTTTGCTTGGGGAGCTATTCCTCTTGATGGGGGAATCTGTCCTGTTTCACTTCGCCAAAAAATTCACAAAACTCAAAAATTTACAAACTGCTTTGAAGTCAATGGGCGTCAAACTAATTTTTACGAGTGACAATTTTAACATGACATTCCTTTTTACATGCACTACTTTTTTGTCAAAATGCATTAAAGTCAAATGAATTTTGATGCACAACAATTTTTACACTTTTTTGTTGCATCAAATTTTTTTGCCAGTGAATTTTTGCAGCACTTTCACAAAAGACAATTTGCAGGTGGCAAAATGTGGAAATTGCCCGCAATTCCATACCTTCCCACAAACAAATCATGTCACTGGTTAGTGGTATGATTCATCTTTATTATATGAATTTGCTCCAGCAGCATGTCCACAGGGTATATCTTATAGGGTTTTAAGGAGTGAATAATTATGGCTCTACATACAGTACTGATAACATATAACATATGTGGTACTAAAACATTATTGTTAGGAGATTTTAAACTTAATGATGATGCTGTTTTAATTTTTTTAAATTTTATGAGCTATAAAATCAGAAAGTGGCTAAACAGATGATGCTGAAATTAGATATAGACAAAATTGATAGGACTTTGACAACTCTACAAAGAAACAAGTGAAGTGAAACATGACATGTTGACCGCAAGCTTGGGTGGGCTGAGTTATAATGTTGTCATTAGCAGTGACATATGCTGTACCAGGGGGGGCTTCTGGTAGTTTAGGCAAATTATACTAAAAGCAAACTGTGAACCTTTCCATTAGGGACTGTTTATCACAGATATTGTGTTATTTTCACACTCAACCAAACAAAAAAGACCCCACACATTTTCATTACCCCTACAACATTTGAAATTATTACCACACAGAGATATATATAAAAAATATATACTTTAATCACAACACGGACACGATTGCATTAAGAGAGTATTAAATATTTATTCACGTATTTATACTTTTACTAAAAATGTATAAACACTTGCCGCAATATATATATATATATATATATATAAAAATAAAATTGTCTGTGGTGTCCGCACTCCTTAGCTTGTGAGCTCGAGGTGCACGATCAATAAATCATAGATAAAGGTTGGAAGGATCAGCACACTCCATTTTGCGATGAACAAAGTGTTTTTTATCAAACACACATAACTCCAACGTTTCGGTTCCGCCTGGGAACCTTTCTCAAAAAATATATATTTATATATATATATATATTTTATATATATATATATATATATATATATATATATATATATATATATATATATATATATATATATATATATATATATATATATATATATATATATATATATATATATATATATATATATGCATTCTAGGTGATATGTACCTTCCATATGGACGAACTAACCTATATGGGGCTAAAACTTTGCAGGACCTATACAGTTATTATCTTCATTAATCCACTGAGACCAGATTAGTGAGCTTCAGTTTTATTAACAATGGAGAAGGTGTATGACTGGGGAAGTAGAAGAAATTAAAATGCTTGCTATGCAGTATAACAAACATTAAATACTGTGTAAAGTACAAAGAAACAATATCATATATTGATGCATAAAGAAAGAGAGGCATTCATGTTGGAATAAGGCCTAGATGCCTGGGCAAGAACACATATAACAGTGCCATGAGATATCTGTGTGTAACAATTAAAAACTTGCATAACAAATACAAAATAGGAAAATAATGATTTAAATTTATAAACCTACCAATGATGCTATCACACGGTTGGATGGGGTAGGATTACTGCAGGTTATTTGAGCTGTGAACAGTATTTATTGCAGCTAGACGGAACATATCCTGGATTACAGATGATCATATGGTAGAGGTAAGGAAAAAAAACATTTTTCATAACACTACAAGTAAACCAGTAGGTGATGATACACAAACAATGCTGGAGACATAACATATTAAAAACCTACAAACCCCATTACTTTTTTACCTTACAAATTTCATACCTCATGGTACTTAGTCATAGGCGGTAAGGGACCCCACTGAATCCAGTAGTTTAAAAATACTACTAACCTCTACCTTTTTAAAGAAGTTTCCAAAAAAATATAGAAGCCATTAAGTAGTGATGGGCGAATTTGCGTCGGCGGCTAGTTTTTGATGCCGGGGTCCGTTTTTTTTGGACGCTGTCGAAAATTTGCCAGCGTCCAAAAAAACCAGATTTTTTTTTTACGTCAGCGAATTTTCACGTACGTTTTGTGACTTTATTCGCCGCCGGCGAATTGCACAAATTCGCTATGAATTTGCGCCTGGCGAATAAATTTGCCATTAAGGCATTGATAGACTCTGCATCACAGGATAACTTGTCAGGGCATTCTGCAACCTCACTAGTCTCACTGTGAAGAACCATTTTTCAAATAAAAGTTCAGATCACCTAAGTTTTCAGCATTGGCTTCTTGTTCTTTGTTCATTTGAAAAATGTTTTTTTTTTAATAAGAAAAAGATCCCATTGTTGTAATGTTTCTGTAAAATCATATCATCTTGCAGGTGTATTTTCTCTAGGAAAAACAACCCCAGCCTTGAAAGTTTATTTCTTCTATCCTTTTTATCAATTTAGCTTCTTAAAGACTAGAGCTGCAGTACATAATGAAGGTAATCTATGAAGAGGGACAAAAAACTGGTTTACAGTTTGCTTGTAGTTTCTACTTACTCAGGGTACTCTTGGCTTATTTTTTCAGTTATTTCCTAGCATTTTGTCTTGGCATATTCCCTAGAAAAAGGGTCTGTAAAATAACTTGTGTGCCCCATGAGTTGAGGGAGTACCACAGGGTTAGGAATGCAATGCTTGAAGGATGTGTGCATATGTATTTTCCCATTGAAGTACATGATAAGTAGGCCAATATAATACAAACATCATTTTATAAATAGGCAGAAATATTTGTTCTGCGGAATTGTTTTTTAAAACCCAAAGGGACTCCTTAAGCTGTGTGAAATAATATTGTAAAACCACTGTATTAGTTGCTGATGTACTGTGCATTTGGTTCATAATGTACAATCTCTGGCAATGCCCTTCTTCTGTAGGTCTATAAAACCTATAATTAATAATTTCCCCTACTATGAGTTCCTATGTTGTCATCGGTTGCTTGCTGAGTCAGAGACCGAATAACCCTTAAATATCCCCGAAAAAAAAAAATTCAAATTACAGTTTAATAATGTCTGGTTATTCCCTTTCAATTTACAGCTAACATCATCAAAATAAATTAAAAGACAATAGGAATAATAAAGAAGCATGGTTTTAGCCAGCCTGAGACAAAGACAGCTTTTGTATGTCCAATACTGCAGGGAGAATTAGAAGCTATTTCATAGGGGGAGAGGATGGGGAGGGCAAGTGCTAGGGGAAGACAGAAGCAAAGAAAAAACACATTTAGCTGTTTCATTAAAATACTACAAATGGCATTGAGCGAACAAATAAATTCAACATTCCAATCTGTTTTTATACTTTTAAATTAAAATACCAACATACAGTATAACATAAATAGCTTTTTGTAAACATACATCGCCTGCAAAATCTTTATTGCATTAATTTTCTGTGACTCTACTATGCTTGTCATATTACAGGATGAGCTTGACTCATTTTTGTTTGTTATAAAATATGTGCAAGAACATTAAACTTTATAAAAGGTAATCCAAAGGATTTATAAGACAATAAACTTTTATCAAGGTAATTTTAAACCACTGAAATTCCAAGGAAGTACAGGAAAATAAAACTGAATAATGGAAATGACACTTTCAGTTTTATTTTGAACATATATCAGTACTGGGATAACTCAGTTTTACACTTAGTTACTAGGTTATATATGCAATGCCCACGAATTTAAGAAATCATTATCGGATGAAATATCATACTGGCATTTTTGTTTAAAACATTTATACACAAACACCATGAATTTATAGAGTGTGTGTGAGTGTATACCTAGTAAAAAAAATTGTCATTATGTTGGGGGGAAAAAATTAAGCTCACGGCTCAGTCCTCAAAATTTGAATTAAAATTAAAACTCAAATTGAGTTTGGATAATTCACAATTCGAATTTGAGAGTTTTGACCATAAAAGGAATTTGAAAATTCGAATTAGAATTTTTAGTTCGACTCTTAGGGGCCGATTCATGAAGCTCGAGTGAAGGATTCGAATGAAAAAAACTTTGAATTTCGAAGTATTTTTTGGGTACTTCGACCATCGAATTGGTCCGAACGATCCGAAGTAAAAATCGTTCGACTATTCGACCATTCGATAATCAAAGTACTGTCTCTTTAAAAAATACTTCGACCACCTACTTCGGTAGATAAAACCTACCGAAGTCAATGTTAGCCTATGGGGAAGGTCCCCATAGGCTTGCCTGTGATTTTTTGATCGAAGGATTTTCCTTCGATCGTTGGATTAAAATCCTTCGAATCGAACGATTCGAAGGATTTAATCGTTCGTGAAAAATCATTCGATCGATCGATCGCAGGATTTGCGCAAAATCGTTCGACTTCGATATTTGAAGTCGAACGATTTTAGTTCCCACTCGAATATCGAGGGTTAATTAACCCTCGATATTCGACTCTTGATGAATCGGCCCCTTAATAAATCTGCCCCTATAACTATTTGTCAGTTAGGAAAGTACTTGGTAAGAATTTAATAAAAAGTACAGATTACATGGTCTACAAGATTATGGGGCAGATTTATCAAGGGTTGAATTTCGAAGTGTAAAATACTTCGAAATTCGACCATCAAATTAAAATAGTTTAAATTCGAATATTAAAGTCAAAGTATTTTTCACCGAATTTGGCCATCGAACGCTCTAAGTAAAATCGTTAGATCGCATGATTGAATCGAATTTTAGCGTACGAAAGAACGATGTGTTGTAGAAGGTCCCCAGAGGCTAACATAGCACTTCAGCAGGTTTAAAAGTCAAAGGTTTTTTAAAGAGACAGTACTTAGATTATCGAATGGTCAAATATTCTAACGATTTTTACTGCGAATTGAAGTCGAAGTAAATTCGAAGTTGTAGTATCCTATTTGATGGTCGAAGTATCCAAAAAATTACTTAGAATTTCGAATTTTTTTTACTACGAAAATTCCCTCGAATTCGCTTCGACCCTTGATATATCTGCCCCTATAAGTAATGTTAAAAAAAAATGTTATGCCAAAACACGTTTACTTCTGTTTTCAAACCATGTCAAAATTTATTTAGGAAAACTATAATATTTAATTTTTTTCTTGTTGCTATACTTTAAAACATTCCTATACATTTCACAAGTGCAATCTTACAATAAAATACTTCAGGGGTATTTAGTAAAACTTGAATGCCGGAAGTTTGCTTAAAATTTAATTGGAAAAGCATGTGTGGTAATAGTTGCAACAATTAAAATTGTGTGACTCTTTTGAATTTGTCTCTGAAAACCACAACTTTTTGGATTGTCACTCAAAAAACCAGCATCTAAATGCCTGAAACCCTTGAAGATTATGAAGGCAAGAAACATCTTCTTATTGTAAAAGGGACATCTGCTATTGACTTCTACATGTCTTCAACAGGTTTTAGCTGGAGTATTTTCAGATTTAAATTTGTGACAGTAAAGTCACATAATAAATTTTGAAAAATTGCATTTTTTTCCACATCTTTTTTTTGCATTTTTTCACAACAAAAAGCCAAACCAGAAAATGTAACCTTTAATAAATGTTAATCTTCATCTTCCAATTTTCTCTTACATGTTGATAAAGGATGTGAATTACATTACTCAGGTTATTATCAACTCTTTTTAAATACTGAGATAGATCTGTAATTCTCTGTATAAATATTTTACATTTTTTTCATGATCCAGCCACATTTTCCTTATACAGGGTCTATACAGTATATTCAATGAGTTCCATGTGTTTTAGCTAGCAGTTCAACAACCACATGTTCTTCTGTATCCTAGATACGCACTCCTACTAAATGCTACATGATTCTATGGACATCATTCCTGTCACTCCTTTTCAGTGATAATTGCTTAAAAAAGAAGATTATGAAGATCACAAGGCTTATGCTTTTTTTATTTTTTATTATTCCGTCAATATATGGTATCAGCTCTTAAGGATTTTCGTATTTATATTCAAACAGTATTGTATTGTATTTTGGCTGGCAGTATAGATTATTGTTTTTTGGGGGATTTTTATGACCTCATTTATATTACATTATATAATCTTTTATTTTGTGGAAAATGTATTTGGTTTAAATGGAAAAATACAGTAACAAATATGTCGTTTTTCGGGGTGTAGGAGGGGCTTCTTTCTGGAACTCTACAAAACTATTGATCGATTATTTGTGTGTAGGGAGTCTGTGCCTTCTTAGTAATTGTTTAAGTTTTATACATTTAATGGGGAGATTTAAAAACATTTTGTGAAAAAGAATAGAAATATTTGAATATAGTCCCTCTTTAAACCAAAACTAAGCAATAAATAAAATCATTGAGTGTAATGCAGTTCTAACTTAAAATTGCTTTACAAGGTTCAAGGTTTAGACCTGTTCAAGAGTCATACTTGTTTTTCCAGTCCAGACATGAAGGTTTACAATTAGTGGTGTAATGGCTGTATTTCAAAGGCAAAAGTCTGACTTCTCATACCAGGAGATCTGACTTCTCATACCAGGAGATCTGACAATTTTAAACTTTAATAATGCAGGGTACTATGTACTAAAAACAAAAAATATACAGTATTAAAATTTATCATTTAAATTGTTGTTTGATTGATGACTACGAATAGGTGTTCTGTAAAATTGTTTATTTTATGCCTGTCTGTGCAAAAAACTGTATGGAGGATAATATTAAACTGAAAAAAAAGTCTAGATTTTCAGGTACAATTCTAGGTCTTGTGTCAGTTAAACAGCTCCCTCCTGTGATAAGCATTCATTGAGAAGTTACGCTTCTTGGCAGGTAGTTTAGCCATTCCAAGGCTAAACAGCATAGATCAGAGCAGCTTGACATTTATTCATTTCAAGACTAGAATTGGTTCCTTGGTACTGTGTTTCTTGAAGTACCCTTTACAAGTCCTCTTGTAACATGGCCTGTCCTTGAAACTTACATTTTATTTTTAATTAAAAAAAGAAGCCCTTTTTGTAAAAGAGAAAGTAGACACAGCAGTTTACGTAAACACATTAAAAAGCAAGACTTATTGGCCCATTTAAAACAACTACTTGCATGGTCACAATGGTCATACAACATGGGGACATATGAAAATGTATTGAAAATGTATTGGCACTAGACTGTCATTTAAATGCACTTCTATGGTCCCCTACCGCCACAGCTAGGTGCCCCCCTACGGCACTTTCAGCAACCCATCATTACATTTAATATGGCTTAAACTCAGACAAAGACACAACTTGATTTCAGCCAAACCGTTGCTGACAACATTTCTTAGGAACCCAGCATTTCAACCAGGGATGGAACCAACTAGCTGCATAAAATGGGCTAAGCACCACTGCTTTGCCATACAAGATATACTCCACCCACTAACTTCCACAATACTTCCACTGCAAACTATCCAAGAAAGAGACCCTCAAGTGAAAATTAGATTGTTTGAATACTTTCAATTAAGACACTTTCTGGAACCTTTTGCTGCATCCGCTAAAAAGCATAACCCTACAGCATTCGAAACTTTGGCAACCAATGGGTTACCACAGAAGGGCCTTATTTCAAAAATGTATACCATTCTTACGACACCCCTGTACCCATCACTACAATGACATAGATACATGAACAAATGGGACCAAATTCTTCCACAATCAGTCACAACTGAGGATCGGCTTAAAATATGGGACAATGCCACACATATGGTTTTCTGTGTACGACAGAAGGAACATATTTACAAAATTCTAACCTTCTGATATTATACCCCTGCCAGGCTCCATAAACTTTTCCCCACCATTCTCCGCTGGGTTGGAATAACTGCGGAGCCCAAGGGTCCCTACTGCACATTTTTTGGGACTGCCCACTCTTACAGCCTCTATGGAAAGAAGTAATGGACCTTATAAATCAACTGATCTCCCAACCAATACCACCTGACCCGGTCATACTTGTACTGGGTAAACCAGTACCCAAAATACGTAGGAGTGGTCAAGCATTAATCAATCAAGTTTTGACAGCTACTCGTATAGCTATCGCCTCTAAGTGGAAAAGAACAATGATACCCACTTTTGCTGAAATCACAAATAGAGTGAACAGCAACAAGACCTTCGAGTCAAATATAGCTCATATTCAGAACAGGATAGATCAATTTCTAAACATTTAGTCCTTATGGGAGTTACGAGGTATGGCACCCACCCTGCCCCACTAAGTCAATCAGAGACCAATCTAGAGGTTAGCATAATTCTAAGCACCTATCATATTTACAATTGAAATCTTTGGATATCCGACACAGGAATATTGAAACTTAAATATGGGTACCCGACATATTTTTATCTTGCACCTTTTAATTTTAAGTTCAAGTTAAAAAATTACATATTTCTTATCTAGCATACCCCGATAGGGTTTGAGAACAAATGGCAAGTATTACTGGAGAAAAGAATAAAGGTTATAATGGCCCTTACATTAGAGGGAAATACATCTGTCATATGGTTTTTCTATCTAAATGACAAATAGAATGATGTTGAAATATGTATGTAAAACTTTGAAAAATGTCAATAAAAAATAAGTTACAAAAAAAACTAAGACTTATTTTGTTTTCACAATGAAGTAATTATATATGTAGCATATAAATCATGCATGCCCCACTCACTAAAGTACATCCATTACAATTTACAGAGGATAATTTTGTTTGAGCAGTTAATCTGTGGGTATGTAATACTCTGTAATGCAGCATGGGGCAACAATCTTGTATAGTCTCTGTTAAGATAAAAACACACATACACACATTTCCATCCATATGTGCAGATCAGTATATTTGCTTCCAGCATATAAGCAATGCTACCAAACTATCTAATAATATATTTGTAGTCTATAATTCCTATAATTAATTATGTTGGCTTTGAAGAAGCCAACATACTGTTCTACTAGTTCAGCTCGTTCTTATTCTTCTTATTATGTTGGCTTTGAAGAAGCCAACATACTGTTCTACTAGTTCAGCTCGTTCTTATTCTTATTATTATTATTAGCGCCCCCCCAGTTTCTAAATGCTACTCCTCCTACAGTTTTAGGGGTACAAGCGCCAAACTTTCCACACCTATTCGCCTTATAGCAAAGTACATTGCTTGTGCTTTAGTAAGTGATCCCACCCACTGCGCCCGCGCGGCGGACCACCGAAGACGCCTTTTTTCGTATTGACTTTGACAGGGAAAATTTTCAAATCGCTGCCGCTCGTACAGTTTTGAAGCTACACTCCCCAAACTCGGACCGCATATTGTTGGTGCCACCCCGAATAAAAATATGTATTTTGGGGGGCATCCCAAAGTGGGCGGAGCTACCACGTCCCATAGACTTTCATTGGAAAATTTGAAACTTTTGCCACTCGTACAGCATTAAAGTTACACTCACCAAACTTGGGTCACTTAGTCATGGGGTCAACCTGAAAAGTTCTGTCAGGTTTTGGGGACTCACAGCCAACAGCCAATCAGATTTTCCCTATTGACTTCAATGAGAAAATGTCAAACACTGTCATTCCCACAGTGTTAAAGCCACAGACCCAAAACTTGGCACCATGGGTCACTGGGGTTAAAATTTTGAGAAAGTGGGCGGAGTACCACAGCCAATCAAATATTAGCCATTTGTTTCAATGGGAAAAGTTAAAACTGTCGCCACTCTTAGATTGTTCATGGGAGGGTCCTCAAACTTGGCACAGTTGGTCACTGGAGGACCGGGATCAAAATCTGGAAAAGTGGGTGGAGCCAAAAACAACCAATCAGATTTCTTTGATGATTTAAATGGGAAAAATTAAAATTGCTGCCATTTGCATGTTATTGATGTCATGGACCTCGAATATCACAAATGTGGTCACTGAGTGTTTGCACTTCAAAGTTAGGAAAAGTGGGTGGAGCCACCAACAACCAATCAAATGTCATTCATTGATTTTCAATAGAAAAACATAAAATTGCTGCCATTTTTACATGTTAAATGTCATGATTCCGAAACCTTAAAGTGTCACTTGGTGACTCTGGTTCAGAATTAGGGAAAAAAGGGGGCGGGGCAACAACAGCCAATCGGATTCCAGCCATTGACCTTAATGAAAAACGCCAAATTGCTGCTATTATTACGGCGTCCATGCCAAGTGTCCCAAACTCAGCACAATTACTCACTGGGTGACTGTGGTCAAAATTTAGGAAAAGTGGGCGGAGCCAATAACAGCCAATCAGATTTTACCTATTGACGTCAATGTAAAAGTTTCAAATACTGCCATTCTCACAGTTTTAAAGCCAGAGGCCCCAAACTTGGTACAGACCATGACTGGGTGACTGGGGTTAAAATTCGGAAAACTGGGTGGAGATTAAAACAGCCAATCAAATGTTACCTATTGCTAATCAATGTCAATATATAAGTTGCTGCCATTCTTTCACAGTTAATGGCAGGGACATCCAACTTGGCACAGTCGGTCACAGGGGGACTGGGATTCAAATTTTAAAAGTGGGTGGAGCCAAAAACAGCCAATCAGGTTTTTTGATTGATTTTAATGGTACAATTTGATCTGCTTCAATTTTCACGGTTTTAAACCAGATTCTACCAACTTTGTGTACTCTCTATGCACCAGGGGCGACTGGCCCCAACACCTCTTGCGTTTCAAAGCCAACATCTTGTGGTTTCTGCACACGCTTGCCAACAAGTTATATACCCTGGTGCTCCCAGAATTTCAAATATATAGGTAAGTAGATGCCAGTGCACACAGGGAATTTTTTCAAATCAATAATCCTTTATTGTATCGACGTTTCGGTCCTCTATCGGGACCTTTCTCAAGACCTTTCTACTTACCTATATATATATATATATATATATATATATATATATATATATATATATATATATATATATATATATATATATATATATATATATATATAGTTGCCAAAGGAAGTCACACTCACAGGACTTAATGTGAATAATTAAATATCAACGTCCTCAGAGGCACATCTAACATTTCGGCTGACTCCTCAGCCTTTCTCAAAGTGCTACTACAAACAAATACATATAAATGGTGGGAACAAACTGTGACGTGCAGGAAAAGTGTGCATGCATAGTCTGATTTAGTGGTGGTTAGCCCGGTGCCGGGTTGTGCAACAGGTGTTGAGCGACATATTCAGTGTGGTGCTGTGAAAACATGTAGTGAAGAAATAGTGGTTTCCTGCTTGGCCAGTCAAGTCATATACCAGGAGCGCTGTTCACCTGGAACTGATTCACGGGGGGAGCAAGTGCAGCTATCCTGAGGTGTTCTGGTGTGCCCTTTGTGCAGGTACCGCTTTGTAATGGGAGCTCCCCATAAATATATATAAGTAGTGAGTCAATAATTTGGTTGTTTGTAAACATAACTTCAGTTTTTTTCCTTCTATAGGCACCTTTAAGTCTAGTCCACCTTTAAGTCTAGTTCTTACCTTAAAATGTATATCTAGGTAATCTGCCCCAAGGACATTTCTGAAAAATTTTAACAGATTCTTCTCCTTTAGTTTTCACAGCATGGTCACATAGTAGTTGAAAATGCATTCCTTTTTAATGATTTTTAGCTATATTTGGACTTAAAAGGTTTATGTTCTTATTTAAAAAATAGACAAATGGTTGTCTTTTATTAGCCTAAAGGAACCAACCTTTATCCTTGATAAAGGCCCCAATGTAGCCCGAAATGTTGGGTACACGTCTGATGTTTCAATAAAACCGTTTGATCACAAGAACTTTTGGAGTGCGGGTCCATTTTGAAGGCTGCATATTACATTTTGACCACAGCACCCACCATTAATCTTTGGAGGAAGAGTACAGGTACTAACAGGACAATTATATATATATATATATATAATATATATATATATATATATATATATATATATATATATATATATATATATATATATATATATATATATATATATATATATATATATATATATATATATATATATATATATATATATACACATATACATATATACCCATATATACCCATTGGGCATAAATTTTTCTGTGAAACTCAGCGAATAATTCCGCTCATCACTATTTATCAAAGGTCAAAGTGAAAATTCAAATTAAATTTTTTTAAATTTTGAGCTAATGTTTATGTACTTCAACTAGGGAATAGTCCAAATTCAATTCAAATTTGAAAAAAAATTAAAAATTCAAATTTTATCATGTACTGTCTCTTTAAAAATTTGACTTCCACCATTCGCCATCTAAAACCTGCCGCATTGTTGTTTTAGCCTATGGAGGACCTTCTAGAATTGGAATTAATCGGTGGACTGTGAAAAATCTAAGTTTTTTTAAAAAAGTTTGATTCAAATTCGATCAAATGCGCTATTATTTTGATTCCTACAATTCTAATTTGATCAAATATGGACTATTCACCAGAACAAAAAAATCATTTTTCATAAATTTCGGTTGGTCTTTTTTTATTCGAATTTCGAAGTTATGGGAGTTCAAAAAACTTCACTTACTTCAAAATTCGAGGTGGAACTTGAGGCGGAAATTGAGGTGGAACTAGGAGTTTATTATATTGTTACTGACAACTCCCAGGTTCAACAGCGCATAAAGCAATAGTCAGGAGCCTAAAAATATTTTCTCACTAAAAGATCTTTTACCCTACTAATTTTTTTTACTAAATAATAGCACGGAACAAAATATTGTGACTTTTGGAACTGTAACCCTAAAATTTCAGCATGCAAATAGTTATTCTGTGACAAAGTGGGGAAAGCCAGTATGGTACAGATTGTGTGACGACAGTGCATATAGTGTGAAAATGCTCATTGTGCTACTCATATTTTACGTGTAATTATTTAAACTTTAAAATAAACATGCTTCTAGAAAATTTTGCATGAAAAATAAACATGGAAACAAGAGATGTGTTTATTTAATTCATATTAATTTAAAATCCTGGCTGGTCACTCACATGAACAAATCACCTCACAATTAAATTACATTTACATATTAATCAGAAGGAAAACAGAACTTCTATGTTTTTACGGATGACTGTTTTTCTTAATTATATTTGGAACAGTCATGAAACATCTAATTGGTAAGGTAATGCTTGATGGAAACTGGACGCATTTTTTAACCAAAACAAGTAAAATAAACACAGAATTTTCTCCCAGTAAAGTTTTAAATAAATAGAATAAACAAGATATTGACGGAATGTATTTTACCGATGATAAAAAATAAGTGTGATACAAGATGTGATTTATGCATAACATACTAAATAGGGTAGTAATTAGAGGCCCAGGTAACTTCTAATATCCTAATATTTTTACAACATGGTGTACATGTTTATTGTGTACATTTTTATCCTACAATACTATAATACATGACAATACGTTTCAGTAAGTCATGGGATGGAAATTACATAAAACAAAGTTTATAAGTGATGACATCACTAAGTGGCACTTATAAATATATAAAACACAAAAGCCATGAATATCCTGTAAATTATATCCTTATAAACGGTGAGTTCTAATGTCATCAGTTATAAACGGTGAGTTCTGATGTCATTTCTGTCACATGACTCACTGAAACTTGTGTATTATAATAAATAAAGTACCCCCAGTTGCAAAATATGAGGATATTAGAGTTCCATGACCTGTATATGCTCATGAAACTCCTCTGTAACTTAAAATATCCTTATATTTTACAAGAGGGGGTACTTTATTCACTATATAATACACAAAAGCCATGAATATACTGTAAATTAATTCCTTATAAATGGCTCTTAGTGATGTAATCAATTATAAATTAATTTAAATAAATAAATTTAAATACATTTTTGTCACACGACTAAAATTTGTATATTGTAACAAATGAAGTACCCCTTATTGGAAAATATGAAGATATTAGAAGTAACCTCAGAGTTCCATGACCTGTATAAAAACACTTGGCCTTCGGCCTCGTGCTTTTATATGGTCATGGAACTGCTCTGTGTTTTATAATATCCTTATATTTTACATATTTTAGTTATTCTGAAGAACTTTCTTTGTCTTGGAGTCTTGTAAATAATAAGGTTCTGGTAAGAATTTACCAACACCTTGCACACTGTCGCTTGTCTAAAAACATAACATAAGAAATTATTAAAATAAAATAAACACTGGAAAATCATACCCCATGTCACATTTGTACCAGCCATATTGCTGCAGCAAAGAGAGAAAGCTCTTGACTAATTTATATAAATTTAACTATAGATTATTATGAATAAGGTACCCCCACTGAAATGTATAAAGAAATTAAAAGCCACCAAGGCCTGTAAGCCTTGTTATTTTATTTGGTCATTTAAAGGAATTGTTCAGTGTAAAAATAAAAGCAGAGTAAATAGGCTGTGCAAAATAAAAAATGTTTCTAATATAGTTAGTTAGTCAACAATTTAATGTATAAAGGCTGGAGTGACTGGATGTCTAACATAATAGCCAGAACATTTCCAGCTTTTCAGCTCTCTTCCTTTACACTGACTGGTAGGGATGTCGCGGACTGTTCGGCGGCGAACTTGTTCGCGCGAACATCGGCTGTTCGCGTCCGCCGCAAGTTCGCAAACGTCGCGCAACGTTCGCCAATAGGCGTTCGCGTCAAAATCGTTCAACCATTCGACCATTCGATCGCTAAAATCGAACGATTTTCGTTCGATTCGAACGAAAATCGTTCGATCGAACGATTAAAATCCTTCGATCGTTCGAATCGAACGATTTTCGGATGTTCGAAGTTCGCGAACTGTTCGCAAACTGTTCGCATTTTTTGCCGGTGTTCGCGAACGGCGTTCGCGAACACATTATCGGCGGTTCGCTACATCCCTACTGACTGGTTACCCTGGGCAGTAACCAATCAGAAAGAGGGGGCCACAAGGGTCATATCTGTTGCTTTTGAATCTGAGCTGAATGTTGAGGATCAATTGCAAACTCACTGAACATTTATGTCCCATGTGCCCCCACCCCCTTAAAGCTGCTGTTTAACTCAGAGTTAGAGAGCTGAAAAGCAGGAAGTAGTGTTCTGGCTTTTATGTGAAACATCCAGTCACTCCAGCCTTTATACATTATATTTTTGCCTAACTAACTATATTAGAAAGATTTTTTATTTTGCACAGCCTATTTACAGTTTTTATTTCCACACTGAACTGTTCCTTTAACTCCTCAGTGACCTATAATATGTTTATAAATTACAGTAGGAGGTACATTATTCACTACACAATCTACAGGACATTCATGGCACTTGTTTCATGAAGGACAATGAAGGACATTTTTTTACCTTGTTCCACTTAAGTGGTAGTTCTTTGTTATGGTCACTTCTATACTATTTCTCTATATATCAGATACTGTAAATAATAATAATAATGTATATATTCACTCTGAATGGTAATACTGAGATAGCAATACAATTACATATTGTAATATTGCCAGCTCTGTTGTTGCTATTTTTAGCCTTGCAAGATCTAGTTCATTCACCCAGTGGCTGGTGAATATGTATTGTTCTGCAACACTTCTCTAACAGCATCATAGCTAATTCATTGTTATTAAACTACATGCCCAAGTGCTTGGGGGTTCTTGTATTTTCCTGTGACTTGTATAATGCAAATGATAATACATTTTTAGTCTCTATTATCCTCGTATAAACAGCTGTATAACAATTAAGGATTTGTAAATAGGAACTAAACAATGAATGTTGGTATAGGTAGATTTAACAACACAGTCAAAAACCCACTCAGAATAGGATCTGATTTAGAAAGGAATACTAAAATGTAGATGGACTAATAAATAACTGTTATGTGCGATATGAATCTATCTGCTCTTTTAATCACTGTTATTAGAAGCAAAAAAAAGTTCTGCACAGGGGTTGAAAATGTTGAGATTGTGAAAATTTTACTCACGTTTTACTGTAACTTTTTTCATCAAGCTTTATTACAATATCATAAGGTCAAAACATTTTTGAAGCTTTTCAGCCTGCGGTTGAATAGGCCGTATTCATTCAAAACAGAATGTCCCATTGGGTGCCAAATTAGCCTCTTGTGGGCATGGGATGGTGGCATGACAGGTGGTAGATGGGCTCAGATCCCAGATACATTCATATCATTATATAAGTTTAGTTATAAAAGTTTAATTACAGGGCAGCCTATAGCTTTAAATTCACAGCTGGGCCAGCAGGTATGTGATTGGAGGGCCCCCTGCCAGCTGAAAGCCCGCGAAAATAAGTTATATATAGAGCCCTCCTCACAGCACCAGTGTCAGCGCAGCCTGGGGATAGCTTCAGAAGAATTTCACCTTTGACCTGCTCGTCGCTGGGAAGATGTCAGCACCAGGGAGCAGCAATAGACAGGCTGCGGGACTTGCTCCGACCGATAGGGAGCGAATAATGAGCTGGATACAGACAGCACGGCCGGAAGAACTGAGCCGAATGATGCAGCAGACAGGCATTGCGTCGCACACCAATGAGGACGTGGAGGAGGCGGCTACTCCTGATTCAGAAGACGCCCCCAGTACGTTAGGCAGACCCACTGTGAAGAGAAAGCTGGCTCTGAAGCGTTCCACACAGAGATATGCAGCAAAGACAAAGAAGGCTGCAATAAAGACTGTTAACAGCAGGAACGCGTGGCCAGCGATGTCCCCGCCTATGGCTAGCACTAGTCAGGCTGTGCAGGGGGAGTTTTTCCAGCCCACTGAGTCCAGTGGAATGTTTAATAAAACGCTGCCTGTTATGTCTTCCCCTCCCCTATTCTCTTTCCAGCAGGCACCGAGTGACACAGGCAGTGTGAGCAGGGTACAACCAGGACCCTCCATTCAGCAAGCAGGTAATTATGCTACTGAAATGAATGCTCTGAAAAATGCTTTAACATGTTTATCAGATGTATTTGATAATATGCAGGAAAGAGTCAATAGGCAAGATGGAGGTTTGCCCCCTGGAGTGGCAGAAACCAGTTTAAGGGATATAATGACATGTCAGCCAACCCCATTAGGTTTACATTTGTCCACCTCAGTGAAGGACAAGATAGTAAAGGGTGATTATATAGATATTCTCTCATTGTTACCAGCCTACAAAGAGTTCCTCAAATCTGATAAGAAAGGAGATAGCGAAGAAATCCGTAGACGCCCAGTCCCAAGAACATTTAGCAATTGGCTACAAGCGTTTTGCATATTTGCCAATGTTCTATGTTCTAGTAAACCTCAACTATCCCCTCATTTATTTAAATACCTTGACATCATTTTGGAAGCTTACCGCACATATGGCGGTATTTCATGGTTCATCTATGATGATCGTTTTCGTCAGAAGTTAGCGGTACACCCAGGGTTGTCATGGGGACAAAAGGATGTGGACCTTTGGATGGGAATGTTGGCACCAAAGCCGGCATTTCCATCCACATCCCGTCAAGTACCACCAAAACCCAACACATGTTGGGCATTCAACGAGACCATATGCAAATTTCAAAACTCATGTAGGTACAAACACGAGTGTTCTCACTGCGCAGGCAATCACCCAGCCTTTCGCTGCGTACGAAAATTCTCTGCCAACAGCAAAACCAATACAAAAGAACAGATGGCCAAAGGCAACATCGCCGGTGAATTTGGCAAAAATGTTGCCTTGGCTAAGCAGGTATCCAAACAAATTGAAGGCGGATCTAATTAAGTTCGGTTTTCAGTTTGGATTTTGGATTCCAACATTTAGAATTCAGCCATCAGTATCAGTAACCGATAATTTACAATCTGTTTACAATCACCCTCAGGTTGTCAGAGACAAGCTCTCTAAGGAGTTGTCTCTGGGGAGAATCATGGGTCCATTCAGCGAGTTTCCTTTTGAAAATTTCAAAGTTTCACCATTAGGTGTAGTACCCAAAAAGGAGCCGGGTACTTTTAGGATAATACACCACTTGTCTTTTCCATCAGGGAACTCGGTGAATGAGGGCATTGATATTGAGCTTTGCACGGTTTCATATTCCTCAGTGGAAGAAGCCATTAAATTATTACGCATCTGCGGTAAAGGCACATTGATGGCAAAATGCGACATACAATCTGCCTTTCGTCTTCTTCCTATACACCCAGACTGTTTTCATTTATTAGGATTCCACTTTGATGGCAAGTTCTTCTTTGACAGGTGTCTGCCCATGGGGTGCTCCCTTTCATGTTTTTATTTTGAGTCTTTTGCAACTTTTTTGGAGTGGACCTTAAAAACAGAATCTGGGTCCCAGTTCGTCATCCATTATCTGGACGATTTTTTATTTATGGGACCCCAGGGGACAGACACTTGTAAAAGACTTCTACATACTTTTATGTGGATAGCACAGGAATTTGGGGTCCCTTTGGCCCCAGAAAAGACTGTCGGCCCAGAAACAGTTATAACCTTTTTGGGTATTGAATTGGATTCAGTTAATATGGAGAGTAGGTTGCCATCTGATAAAATAGTAAAATTGAGAATATTGCTTGCTAATGCCTTATCAGCCACAAAAATTAAGCTGAAACAGCTGCAGAGCCTTATTGGTCATTTAAACTTTGCCACCAGAATAATGCCAATAGGTAGAGTGTTTTTAAAGCGTTTGTCCTCATTGACTGCTGGAGTGACTAAGCCTAACTGGCATATTCGCATCACAGCTGAAGTGAAAGATGATTTGCGAATTTGGCAACAATTTTTAGAACAATATAACGGAAAAACATGTTGGCAAGAGGAATTCATAGACAATGAGGCCCTGCAGTTGTATACTGATGCCGCAGCATCAACTGGTTTTGGAATATTCTTCCAAAACCAGTGGTGCGTTGGAACATGGCCAGAAGATTGGATTTCTTCGGGATTAACTAAAAATATAGTCCTGCTGGAATTTTTTCCTGTCCTAGCAGCAATTGATATTTGGGGCCCAAATTTGGCAAATAAGAAAATAATTATTCACTGTGACAACCTTGGAGTGGTACATGTAATAAATAATTTAACATCTTCATCACCACCAGTATTAAACCTATTACGCCAGTTAGTTCTCAGAGCCCTTAAACACAATATAATGATAAAGGCTAAGCATATTCCAGGTCTAGTTAACCGAACTGCTGATTCTCTATCTCGTATGCAGTTCGATATTTTTTGGCAACTAGAGGAACAAGCGAGCGCGGTTGGGACCCCTTATCCGACTCACCTTTGGAACCTGATATATCCAATGTGATAGCCATTTTACAAGGCTCTGTGGCTTGTAAAACTTGGGTGGATTATAAATCATCTTGGTCGGAATGGCAACAATTTAAGTGCCAAAATAAGTTTAATTTAAGTGAAGAGGATCTTCTAATTATTTTCATATTGGAATGTAGCCAGAATGGGCAGTCCATAGCTTCTATCAAGAAGAAATTAGCAGGAATTTCCTTTTGGGCTAAATTACTATTACCAGCTAATGTAACAAAGAACCCGATGGTGCAACAAATAATTAAAGGGTTAGCCCGTCATAATGCCAGAAAAGATGATAGACAACCTATTACTGTAACAGTGCTGAACAAACTGATGTTGGTGCTGCCGCAAGTTTGTAGAAATGATTACGAGACGTCTCTATTCAGATTGGTTTTTTCTTTGTCATATTTTGCTGCACTAAGGCTTAGCGAGGTGGTTTCCCCATCCAAATTTAGGCCTGGAGGTATTTTTCAAAATGACATCCAGTTAATAAATGGAAGATTGCGTATTAACATACGTTCTTCCAAAACTGACCAAGAAGCAAGAGGTTGTTTAATTTGGTTAGGTCAGATTGTTGACCCCTTAATGTGCCCAGTTACCAATTACAAGAATTTCATTGAAAAACGGCCGACAGTTGAAGGCCCATTGTTCATACATGAAAATTTGCAATTTTTATCGAAATTCCAATTCAGCAGAATTCTCAGTTTTTGTTTTGAAACCCTTGGTTTAGCAGATAAGAAATACCGCTCACACTCCTTTAGGATCGGGGCAGCAACGCAGGCAGCCCTTTGGGGCCTAAGTGAACAATCAATAAAGAAGATAGGACGGTGGAAATCAAATCGCTACAAGTTATACGTGAGACCTACAATGGTCTAATTTTCTCTGTTATGAGGTTTTGTCATTGACATTTACAATTGTTTTACAGGCGACATTCAGAGAATTTGGATTTTAGGACATTCTTATGTACACTGGGCAGAGCTGAGAGCACAGATCTGGAAGGGTGCAGCAAATTTATACCTTTCAGATAAAAAGTACAAAGTAATATGGAATGGTATTAGGGGCATGAGATGGGAGAAGCTCTTCCAAACTCTAACAGTGATGTTAAAAACATGGGGATACCCTAAGGTGATTGTGATACATTTAGGTGGAAATGATATAGGGTTTATAAAAACAATCCAATTGATTAAGTCCATAAAACAAGATTTGTGCCAAATTTCTTTATTTATGCCTGATGTTTATTTGATTTGGTCTGAAATTGTCCCTCGGCTGTGCTGGCAATCCCAACTATTAAAACCACTTGAGAAATGCAGACGTAAAATTAACCATTCAATTGCCAAGTTTGCAGGCAAGTTGAACATAACTGTATACAGACACCATGAGTTAGAGAATGGTTTTGAAGGATTGTTTAGAGAGGACAAGGTCCACTTGTCAGAAATAGGATTGGATATTTTCAATGTTGGACTGCAAAATGCAGTGGAAAAAGCCTTGTTTTGTGGAGGGGGGCCAAGCCCAAGTTAAGGTTTTAACTGGTCTTGGCGTGGCGGATGTTTAAAATGTTAATTGGCTCCTGGCCGATACCATGGCGGGGCTCATATATACACTGAATGGCAAGCTCTGCAATTGTACGGAGCTGGGCTTGGTTATTACTGTTAATTTAAGCAGTGAATGTTAATGGAGTAATTACAGATGCTGTTTAATAAACTTGGCTGTGGCCTTTCTCCACACAAAACAAAGTGTTTATGTTTTATTTTGCTAAGAACGTTTCCTTATGTTTAAATGTTCATGCCTACTGATCCCATGTCCCATTGGGGGCCAAATTAGCCTCTTGTGGGCATGGGATGGTGGCATGACAGGTGGTAGATGGGCTCAGATCCCAGATACATTCATATCATTATATAAGTTTAGTTATAAAAGTTTAATTACAGGGCAGCCTATAGCTTTAAATTCACAGCTGGGCCAGCAGGTATGTGATTGGAGGGCCCCCTGCCGGCTGAAAGCCCGCGAAAATAAGTTATATATAGAGCCCTCCTCACAGCACCCGTGTCAGCGCAGCCTGGGGATAGCTTCAGAAGAATTTCCCCACCCACCCGCCCTCAAGTTATTTAAAAAAAAAAAAAAAAATGTCACAGCCAATTATATGGTTCATAATAAATGGATTCATTAATGGCGGATGTTTAAAATGTTAATTGGCTCCTGGCCGATACCATGGCGGGGCTCATATATACACTGAATGGCAAGCTCTGCAATTGTACGGAGCTGGGCTTGGTTATTACTGTTAATTTAAGCAGTGAATGTTAATGGAGTAATTACAGATGCTGTTTAATAAACTTGGCTGTGGCCTTTCTCCACACAAAACAAAGTGTTTATGTTTTATTTTGCTAAGAACGTTTCCTTATGTTTAAATGTTCATGCCTACTGATCCCATGGTTCGAATAGAAGTGACATCATATTCGATCAAATTCGATTTGAAGTTTTTAAAACAAAAAACTTTGAATTTTCAAAGTCCACCAATATGGGTTCTAGGAGGTCCCCCATAGGCTAAAACAGCAATTCGCAGGTTTTAGACGGCGAATGGTCAAAGTGGAAGTTTTAAAGAGACCGTACATGATACATTTAGATATTAGAATTTTCACATTTTTTGAAATTTGAATCGAATTTGGACAACTTCCTAGTCGAAATACATAAAAAATTCATATTTTTATTTAAAATTTTCACTCCGACCCTTGATACTGTAAATCTGCCCCTAAGTGAAAATAATGCTGAAGGTCTGAATTAACCATAAATACAAACAGTCCCAACCTACCTGCACACTAAAGTTTTTCTACAACCCTTTGCCAAGAATATTAAAAGTTCACTTTTCAAAAAATTGCTTACACTACCAACAATCCAAGAGACCCTAATCATATAGCAAACATCTTCTGTCATCAGTAGCGTATTGCAGAATGGTAATTCTTAATACACTCCTTGAAGTTTGGACAAGGTTTCACCTATTCCACTTTATAGGACACATTGTATGCTCTGTGTGGCTATTTTTTAGTTTTTAATGTTTCTTATTTTGATTTTATTCTTTACATATGCTCCATTATTGTAAGAATAATGGATATTGCAATGTCTGCATTAAATAGTGTAATTAGAATAAATCAATCAACACATGCCAAGCATCATTTCTAATCATTTTGCATTAATAGCGCTGCTGGAGATAAACAACAGACCACAACCTAATGTGTGCTAATCAATGAATGCATATTCATCTCAGTCACCTTGAAATGCATTTGCAGCTGGAACTGAAGAAGCAGTTGAACAAGGCCAACATTTCATTGATAACATAAGCTTTTAATTTTAAAATAAAGAAAGCATTAAAGGATGCACATTCTTGAGTACACCTACTATAGAATGTATATATATATTTTCCAATTTTTGTTGACCATTCACAATCCCATAATCAGTTGTTTGGCCAAATTAATAGCCAGTTGAATAGCCCACATGTTACCACTCATTTATAATTAGATACAAATACAATTAGTTCCTAGAGTAAATTCAATTAAATAATTGGTATTGACATTTTTATGGAGCTATAAGCATGTACCAAAAATATTATTTTACCAGAATTAAAAAATTAATTGAGGGACAGATTTGGCAAAGTTTTAGAGCCCATGTATGTCTGTAAGATTATCAGTTTGGCTTGTACTGTATTTCAATTTTGACTATGTAGATTAAGGGTTGACTTGGGATCCAGACAAATCTTTTGTGGAGAATTTATTGAAATCCCTAGCATGTTAGGTTTTTATATAAATTGAATAATTCCCAGAGATTAATTTGATCAGTAGTTATCACACTGAAATAATGTCATACTATTTAACATACATACTGTAGTAAGTTAGGTTGATACAAGACACACATCCATCAAGTTCAACCTATTAACTTTTTTTAATCTGCTACTGCTAGTTGATACAGAGAAAGGCAAAAAAAAAAATCTGAAGCCTCTCCAATTAGCATCGGAGGGGGAAAAAATTCCTTCCTGACTCCAAAATGGCCTTGTCGGACTTATTCCTGGTTCAACTTGTACTATGAGTTATCTTCTATGTGACTGTTCTGTTCATCAAACTTTACATTAAAACAGCTTCTATTCACTTCAATTCCTGCTTTGCAGACTGTAGACATTTTTGCTATCTTTTTCTGAAGATATATAGGGAACATGTCATTTTTATGGAGCTATAGCACATGATGCTTTTTGTAACTTTTCACATACAGTAGGTGTGACTGACTTATAGAGCATTGTTCCTGTCCTTACAGTGAAGCTGGGAAGGGTTGAGCTGTTGTTATTATGTCAACCAGTCCCTTAAAGTATATTTTAACTTTCTGTTTCTTCACCAGATGGTAAGATTTTTTATGATTACCTTTTGGAAAGACCTTGATTACAAAACAAATGTAAACCACAAAGTCAAAGCAGTTTTTTAAAAAACAACAGCAAAACATCTCTAAAGTTAAACTTTAAAGTTATTTAAGACCATAAAATTATAGATTAAGAAAGCTGTGAGTGTGAATTGCTATGAATCTGTAAGCAGATACATTTTATAAACATGCCTGTATCACTGATATGCCTGAAATGTAATGGATAGTAAGTATGTATCTATATTATTGATCAAGTAGGGACATGTCAATTAATCAGTGTGTGTGTGCAAAATTTAGCATGTAGGCATATGTGCATGACTAAGGGGTATATTAATTAAAATTTAAATACAGATGAAAAAATTGTATTGCTAAAAAAGTTTCAATGCTCCACCTAGTTGTAGATATGAGAATAGCACTCAATAATAAAACACCCTGAATGCAACTCTTTCAGTAACCTTGAGTAGGAGAAACAATAGCTTTTCTGAAAGTAGTTCCATTGTGAAGTGATGGTTCTTTCTGAAATAAAGGGTTAGGCACAATGACCTGAGATGGCTACCCGCACACCAATCATTTATTGGTTCAATAATAACATTTTAAATGGTAGAATGAATTACATGCAGTCTACACAGTGTAATTTAGTGATTAAAATTACACCATAAAAATCATAACATTGTACCTTTAAGTATTCTCTCTTTATAAGTATATCAACTTCTGTACAAATACAATAGTGTTTATGTGAGTGTTTGCACTGGTGTAGAATTTATTGCATGGTTGAGTATGAAAGTGCTTGTGTTTTTAAGATAGAAGTACAAGAGCAAGCAGTGCCGGACTGGGGGTGTTTATGACCCATAATTGTAAGGCAAGATTTCTTGGCAAGTAAGAGATCTGCTTTCTAAAATCTTATCACAAGCATACACTTTGAATTGAATCATACAGTATATGCCTCTGCCTCAATTTCTACAATAAAAGCTATTAAAAGTTTACATTTTACAATAATTCAGTTTGAAGTAGCTCATAATATATGGATTTTTGTATATGTATATTTTAATTTTTTTTAAACGTTACGGTGACCTTTTCTAAATATTTTCTTGTGCTTGCTTGCCATGGTAATATAGCAGCCAATGTGATAGTATTTTTAAAGGAATATAATTAAGCTATATTTATTGATTTGTGATGTAATTGGCATTGGAAAAATTAAATTTTTCTAGTATTGTTTACACTGATTACCAGTGGTTTATGTATATTTAGCATGCAAGCAGCTTTATGAAGGAAGGTCTGGACACCCAACTCATGGTACAGAACATGCCATCTTTGCTTCCTGCTTCGTCCTCACCTGGATCAACTATCATCAACTACATCCTCAACAACACATCTCCATCCCACCTACTAGTGATGTGTGAGCCGGCCCGATACCCGTGGGACCTGTGGTGGGCTGGTGCGGGTTGAGCTATTCTCCTGCTCTCCCTGCCTGCCACATTGCAGTTCCTGCTTCTGACTTCCATTTCTTCTTTTATAGATGCTGCACCTGCTCCCTCCACCCCTTTTGTGATGTCATTGATGGGCAGGTCGGGTGCGGGTCTATGAAAGGAACCCGAAAGTCTGGCGTGGGCGGGTGCAGGCTGAGGGAGGGCAGGTTAGGGTCGTGTGTGGGTCGGGAAAAACCCGACATGCACATCACTACCACCTACCTCCCAATCACATCCTTTTTGAACAAATTTGATGCACTGTTGCCATCTATTTCAGCTGTTATATTTTACTTTATTTCACTAGTGACGACCAATTTTTTGGCAGGTATGGTTTCATAGAAGATGGAAAATTTTCCCAGTGAAAAAAAATATGAGAAAAAGCCACTGGAAAAAAATTCCATTCACAGTGAGTGAAAAAACACCACCCATTGACTTAAATATATTTTGCAAAAAAAATGCCCATAGCACATAGTGCCATGTACACCCAAAGCAAAGTATCTGTACTGTTTATACATTCATATCTGAAGTATCCCTCTCTCTGACACTTTCCCTTTGCATTCCAATTCAGTGTCTTCCTCTGCTTTGTCAGATCTTGCAAACAATGAATGTAATCTTTGCCTGATCACAATTGTATAGTGCTGTTAAAACCTGAGTATACGTATATGTATGGTGCTTTTTATTTAGAATGATGCAGAATGATTGGGTTTGCTGGATAAGTAGTTATTATCCTCATAACTTACTTCCACTAAAAAATTATTTAACATTAAATAAACTTAGTTTTTTGGACGCCGGCGTCCGTTTTTTTTTATGCTGGCGCACATTCGCCCATCACTATAAATAAGGCCTCATAGCTGAGATCATTAGGAACCAGCCACTGAATTATTGTTATAAAAATGTAGAGTTAGGGTAAAAGCTGATACAGGCTAAAAACAGGTTGGCTCTAAAGTAATACTATGTACATTTTATTTATATTGGGATGATGCTAAAACGGAGCCTGTTTATATTCAGAATAGTGTCATAGTCTCCATAACAATGACATGAACACATCTATAAGTTTAAAACAGTCATCACTAGAAGTTTCGCTCGATAAGCCAGAAGCTACATACAGTACTGTATTTGGTATAAAAATTTATAAAATCATCCAAGCTCTCTTTGTCCATTTTGCTATAAATATATGCTCACACTATATAGACTAAGACAAGTAGCTGACTATAAGTGAGAAAAGTGATCAGTGGTCACACAGTGGGATCGGTTGCCAGAAAAAGGTTACAGTTGTATCACACTAAGCAAAACTATTTTACTAGAAGTGCATCCCTGGGGCTAGAGTAAAATGGCCCAACAAGCACACGATTCTGTTGCCATTGGACCCTACGAGGTAGTGCCTCATAAGCTTTGAAGCTGTGACTCTGGGCAAATCTGACCTGTTTTGCTTCACCGAAAATTTGTGAAACAGTGAAAATTCACCAAAATGCATTGAAGTCTATGGGTGACAAATTTTTGACATGCAACAAATTTTTTCAACCATTGGAGTCTATAAGCGTCATTTTTGCAGCAAAACTCAGCAAAATATTTCACTCATCACAAGTAAAGATGACTTGCTTGGATCCCTCTGCAAACATTGGGGGCCACTTCAAATGAGCCCACTCTGCATCGCCATTTTTCCCTCCCACCTATGCGCACATCCCTTGAGTGGTGTGGGTGCAGACAGGAGGCAAAGAAGGGGCTATGTCCGGACTGGCAGGTCCAGACTGTGAATTAAAATAGTCCCTGGCATTTGACTTTCTATGGCACCTTATAGCAGCCAGAACTCACAGATTGCCAGGCCGGGCCTGACTGTGGGTTTCTCTTGGGTCCCCCTATATCCCAGGATAAAAGATAAGTAATTGATTTTTATTATAAGAAAAGTACCTACCTTATGCACAGTGATGATATACAAGACCAAAGATTTAATAGCTTAAGGGCAGCAAAGATAGGTGCCTCAAAAGTTTTCCTAATAGTTGCCCTTTAATTTACCATTCTTTAGAACAAAGCATAACTATAACCATTCTAGCTGTTCATATTGTAATTGTCACTTTGCCTAAAGCCTCTTTTATCAATTCTTTTTTTCCCAAGTAAAAAGTTCTTACATAATGCAGTTGCAAATTGTTTTAAAATGAATCAGTGCTTCTTGAGATTATTGTCTCTGACAGAATAATAACAGTCAATTGGAAATAAGTCATGGTGTCTCATGTGTAAGAAACGGCTCTCAAAGAATAAATACATCTTTTCCTGTGTGCATTATTACCTAGCAGTGAAATAAATATTTTAAAAGTTTGTATCACTATCCCTTTGCTAACATAGCTAGAGATTTGTTTTGTTATATTGTTTGGAGTTTTATTGCACCATTTAAAACCCCCTGCCTTGGCTGCCATATTTTTTTCCTTTTAATGAGAATTGTTCTGCTGCATTGTTTTCATTTCATCTGCTTGTTCTCTGAACATGTCTTTAGGGGGTAACATTCATTTATAGCTTAAGTAGCAAGTCAGAATGGTATGTCAGTAGGGCAACAAAAAAGAGGTGTTCTGGGATTGACATGAGGTTTTGAGGATTGAATATGATGCAAAATAGCCAATATTTTATATTCATTAACGTCTAAATAAATAGGTGAAGAGAGCAATACATTTCTATCGCTATTTCTGAAGGGCAATTAGAGAGCTTAACTCTAGCAGAATATTACATATGCAAATCCCCGCTGTCTTATATCTTCATCTCTTCCCTGTCCATTTGCAAGAACATGGTTTGTATATTCTGCAGTATAAAACCATTGTGAATCAAAAGCAAAGCCCCTGCCATATGAATGAGAAGCTTAAAAAGATATAAGCTCAGAAACCATATTCAGGAGTTCGGTATCAATTTTTAGCAGCCTTAAAGCTATGTTATACAGTGTATATCTACAGCAAATCTATAATAAAAAAAAAATCGACTAATTAAATGTGTCCCTTAAAGAGGCAATATACTGTACATACATTAGGTTTTTATACGAGCTTGTAGTGAAATTGATTCTCATTTCTCTTTAGTTTCTTTAATTTCATAATGGTTAATGGATTGTGTAGTTATTTGTTTAACTTTAACTCACTTCCTGCTGCTCCTACTATAAAACCTTTTAAATTAAAGAGAGATAACAGGGCTCTTTTACAAGGATAATTCAAAGTGTAACACATGAACACAAATCACCATGTTTTTGGCATAAACACTGCAATTAAACAATGCAAGTGCAAAATGAAGTACCAGTTTTTTTTATTGTGCACACAAATACTGTCCCTAAAAGCAATCCAATGTCTTCAACAGCAATAATGGCATTAGCAGGACATAGAACACAAGACTTTAAATTAACCCTTATAAGTTTAATCCTTCCTTACCTCTTACTACTGCCAGTGTCTAAAGTTTATAGATAGGGGTATAGTTGTCTAAAAAAAAAAAATATAAACATGAAATAAACTCAATATGATTGTTTTGCCTCCAATGAGGATTAATTATATCTTTGTTGCGATCATTAAGTACTATTTTATTATTACAGAGAAAAAGGACATCATTTTTAAAAATGTAAATGATTTAATTAAAATGGAGTCTATGGGAGACAGTCTTCCTGTAATTCAAAGTTTCCTGGATAATGGGTTCCCATATAATGGATCCATTATCTGTACCAAAAAATGAAAAACTGTGCATAATACATTTGTATTTTATATTTGATCACATCTTCTTGGTTATTTTGATAATTTCTATTGAAAGAAGAAGTTGTTTGAGCAAAGTCCTCCTATTTTTTATTTTAAACTACTGGTGTGTCTAGAAAAAAAAAGGTCAGATGTTTCAACGAACTGTATTCTATTGAAACCTTGATGAGCAAACTATGAGTCAAGCTACAGTAAACTTGACATGGGTAAGATGTCAAGACTAGTGATGAGCAAACAAGTCCTGTTTTGCCGAAAAATTTGTGACACTCCAAAAAAATTTGCAAAACGGCATTGAAGTCAATGGGTGTCAAACATTTTTTCTCACGCCACATGCATTTAAGTCAATGGGCATATTATGTTGAAACTTTGTCGTGGCGACATTTTACACTGAAAATTCTTACGCTGCAAATTATTTGCTGCAGCTTTGCGAAAACATTTTCAGGTGGCGAAGTGTGGAATTTCACCGCAAATACATGCCTAGTGAATACTCTTACTCATCACTAGTCAACACTGAAAGTGACATCTTTCGAATCAGTGAATTGAAATAGAGAGTGAAGGGGGGCCTTACTCATTTACTGCAGACAAGGCTCTTTCAGAAAAATGCAATGCAGTGTAAGTTTTATGACTGCAGCATGTTGTGACCTTAACAGCAAAATGAATAAATAATATATATTATCTCTCTATTATATCCAGCACTTACACGATTTGTGAAAAATATTAAAAACATTTTTTTAGGTGATCAAGATCTGGTATACAGACTGAAATTATATAGATATAATACACAAAAGCCATGAATATCTTATAAATTATATTGTTATAAACGGTGAGCTCTGATGTCATCAGTTATAATCAGTAGTGATGGGCGAATTTATTCGCCAGGCGTGAATTCGCCCGGAGTCTGTTTTTTTTTACGCTGGCGCATTTTCGCCAGTAATTTTGCCTATTTTTCGCCGTTTTGCAGGAAATTCACGAATTTTTCAGCAAAACGCCCCAAATTGATGTCATTTCAGCCTCATGTTTTTATATGGTCATGAAACTCCTCACTTATAATATCCTTATAATATCCTTATATATATCTATCTTTAACATCCTAAAAGAAAATACGATACATGGACTGCCATCTTTTCATTTTCTGCTAGACTGGAGAGCATGTTTAGTAATCTGAGTTGAGAAGAACTGAGCATGCTCAGTAGCCAGCAGCCAAAGTAAATTCTCATGGAAGGGGACCAATTAAATTACAGGAGGAGAAGGAATCCTGCTTTAATGTAAAGCAGAGGAGATTAAAAAGAGATGGAATACATAAAATATTTTATACATTGGGGACTCTAACAATGTATAAAAACAATGGCATATATATTGACATGTTAACTGATCTGGAGACATCTTGAATAGTGAATTAACTGGGCACTAGCAAGCTTTCTGTAGTATCTTGCCTGGCGTTAAACCAGGGACCTGGTGTTTCTGGGCGGTCTGAGTTACCACTGCTTTATGTGAGCACACAGCAAAGGTCCTGGTTGCTATACTTTAATATATACTTATAATTGCAAATAGGCATGGCTTTGTTCACCTGTTATCAATCTGGCCACAGGTGATCAGTGTAAGTCATTAGGATGCCTATAAAAATCTCTGTTCTGCACTAAATCATTGCTCAATATAGCTCTTTGTTCCATAGTTCCTGGGTATGGTTCTAAGTTTCAGTATTCGGTTTCGATCCTTGCCTGTTCCTAACTTTGCATTCTTGCTGCCTGAACTGACCCCTGCCTGTGTTTGACTATTCTTAAGATCCTAATTCAGTACTGCACTTCTGATCTGTGTTTGACCTTGGCCTGTGACTTTGACTATACTTCAGCTTCCTGATTCCCTAACACATTGCCTGTTTGGTATTGACCTGACCTGTTCCTTGACCACCCTCCTTGTTCCCCATCCTTTCTGTATACGTTATGGTCCCCTTGCCTGCCCAGAGCTTACATGAAATATTTATATTTACACTTTAGCATCAGTCAAAGAGTAGCCTACAGGCATTCATTTTCAACAGACCTTGGCAGGGATTCTGTTTTCTGTAACAGTGGACAACAGACCTTGGATGGCTGTCTATTTACAGTAAACAAAAGACCCTGGGCACACTCAACACAGTAGGATTTAATACACCATAGACACTGTAACCCACCCAAAACCTGTTTTATGATATCAAGAAAACTTTCTCCCACTATCTGGATGAGGGAGTTTGATGAATATACAGGAATATGGGTGAGATCATCAGTTTGTTCTGATAGGTCCCCTACAGGTAAAGGTTTTGTTAGCCTGTTTAGATGGTGTTGATTGGTTGACTATTAGAGTAGAAAAGAGTTTGTGCAGCATTGTTCAAAAGGATCCCACCAAGGACTTTCAATGAAATCCCACCAAGGACTTTCAATGAAATCCCACCAAGGACTTTCAATGAAATCCCACCCAGGACTTTTCCAGGACTTGAAAGAAGGAATCTCACTTAGAACTTCAAAAGTACCTGAATAAATAATAATTGTGTTGAAGGTGGTTATTTTAACCAAAGGTTCAAAGTCTGCAGCTCTTCAGGGAAAAATGACAAAAGTCTTCAGGAAACATCTACAGTATTAAAGTTCACCACCAAGACGAAGCTAAGTAGTGATGAATGACATTTTTCTCCAAGATTCACTGCGAAAATGACGCCCAAAGACTTTTTAAAAAAATTGTTGTGCAATTTGTCACCAGTCAAAAAAATTTTGTCGTCCATAGACTTCGATGCAATTCAGCAAATTGTAGCCATTTCATGCATTTTCAGCAAAGCCAAACAGGTCAGATTCATCCATCACTATAGCTAAGTATTATAACTGTTTTATGTAGAAAAGTGCATTTAACATTGTGTGTATTGTTTAGGAATGTTTGTCTGTAGCCATTTTGTTTAGTAAAGGAGTCTGCTATAAGCAACAGTTTGTGGGTGTTTAGTTCCTTGACATATTACTGCAATATCTGAACTTAATAGAGCATTTCCAGCATGCTACAGAGACATGGCAAGCTACAGTGTATGTGAGTCACTCTAAACCTGAGACTGAATTGATAATTCTGAAAAATACTTAGATGAGAGCAGTAACATTAAATCATCTGGCTGGATTCCTTGTCATACGAGATTCATTCTGGTGTTTGGTGCATATCAGTATGGCAGTAAACTAACATCACATTTTAAAATGCAAGTAGCCATCCTTCTGATTTTAATTGGTTTGAAGTTTTAAATGGCATCTTTACAGAATTCCTGCAATTCTACAATAGAAATGAACTGAAACCTTTAGCAGATGCTATTACAGTACAGAATACTGAACAGAAGACAGAAATATTTATACATATAAAATGTTTTCTTACTCATCAAGGATTCATTGGAACTTAAGGTCATGTGTATTAAAATAACTTTAAAGACTGGTAACTTCAAGGCTTGGAATATATATTTTTTTTTATTGCAAGAGGTACACATGTTTAGTTTTAATAGCAAATAAGATAAATATGTAAAAACGCATTTGGAGAAAACTGATTTAATTAATTATTCATGTAGCAGTGATAAAACACCAGAACGGGAGACTTAACAATTGATATGCCAGTCTAGGGTATAGCATGCCCTTTATTTATTATGAGTGGATCATAAACATTTTTTAGTGACAACCTTTTATTTTTTTGTGAACAGGTTAGTTTTTGTGAGAGGGTCCTCTGATCCCATTTTATTCTTTATAAAGTTTATTTTACCTGTTTGTTAATTTATTGTAAGACCCATGTTTGATATAAATGAATGTAAAATGCTTTATAAGTTGCTGGCATTATATAAATAAATAAGTAGATAAATAAGTGGTGAACTGGCTGATTTAATAATCCAGCAATTTAATTAGAACTGCAATTGGTTCAATTAATAATATGCATTGGGGCATGAAATCAGGCAGACATATGAAAACAGAGTGAGCAAAAGGCCTGGTTCTCACCCAAACAGGTTATCTTGGGAAACACCACTAATGTAAATGGGGTTTTCCGTCTAGGTAAACAACATCAATAGCGATGGGTGTATTTGGGGCGTCTCGCTTTGCCGAAAAATCCGTGAATTTCCCGCTAAATTCGCGAAACAGCAAAAATTTCGTGAAACGGTGCTGGCGTCAAGATTTTGACGATAGTGTCTGTTTTTTTTACAGTGGAGAATTGTTGCGGCAGTTCCGCGAATCACAGGAATTCAATGCAAATTTGCACCTGGCAAATAAATTCGCCCATCACTAAACATCAACAATGTTTCTGGATGCCTGAAACACAAAAAATTCTTAGTTTTGACCTGTTTCATTTGGGTAATTTATACCTTTAATTCTTTAACCTCCCCTTCTTCCACTTATCTTCTGTAGATGTCCAATGTAAAAATAATCCAAAGTAGGTCATTAAGCAACTACTTTTATTTAACTGAGTTTGGACTAGTGAAATACAAGAGAAAAGTTGACATCATACAGAACTTTGTTTATTAGATTGTTTATACTGAATATCTTAATTTTTTTTAGCTGAAATTATCAGAAGACTTTTTAGTAGCTACTACATAATAGTCAAACTTGAGATCGAACCCAGGACCTTCTGCGTATAAAACAGAAATGATAAACAATACAGTACACTATGAAACTTAACCTTGGATGTTACATTGGGAAGGCCTGGGTTGAAATTGCTATAAAAATACTGTTAACAAGTATGGATGAGCAAAATATTTTGTCATGTTTCACAGATCTTCTCAGAGACAAAAAAAAACACTCATAAACTGTAATAGACTCTAATTGATGGCATTTTAGTAAGTGAGGTAATACAGGGTTATGAAAGATAGCTCATAGAACAAGTTGATCCAGTCAATGGTCCAATTGTCATCTTAGAGTCAGGAAGGAATTGTGTTCCCCTTCTGCAAATTGAAGAGGCTTTCATCATGGTTTTCTTGCCTTCCTCTGGAGCAACTAGTAGTTATACAGGTTATACATAGACTATAAAGATTGGACTTGTGTCTTTTTTCAACCTAACTTACTATGTTTACATTTTTTTGCATGGTTTGAAAAACTGTTGCACAAAAAACCACCCATTTACTTACAATACTTTGGCAAATAGTTTTTTCGTGAATTTTTGGTGAAACAGGTGATAAACTTTGAACCATAATAACAAACAGATCTGAAACAATAAGCAATATACTTCAGATTCCATTCATTGCTATTCTTAGTTTTGAGCTATTTATTTTGGGTCATGTATACCTTTTATCCTAAAACCTACCATTTTCTCACTTATATACTGAAGACATCCTATGATAAAATAATTCAGAGTAGCCCAATAGTTTACTAGTTTTATTTAACAGTGCTTAGAGTAGTGAAATACAGTCATAATACTTTGTTATTTATTATTAGATAAAGAAACATATAGGTTATCTTCCAATTGTATAGGTTTATGTAATGAAAGCTTTGCTCACTTGTGGTAACCTATAGAAATCAGAAAATAGCACTTACAGGTAGTGATGGGCGAATTTGCGCCGTTTCGCTTCACCTACAAATTTGCGAAATTCGCAAAACGGCGAAAAAATTCCCATTTTTGACACCGGCGTCTGTTTTTTTGCCGAAAATGCGTCAGCGTCCAAAAAACTGACGCCAGCGTCCATTTTTTTTACGCGCCGTTTCGTGAATTTATTTGCTGCGAATTCGCGCCTGGCAAATAAATTCATCCATCCCTACTTACAGGTCACTGTTTAAAAGTAAACACCTTATTGGTTGTTATGGGGAATTTTATCTACCCTAGCAACTAGGCCACAGTTTGATGTGAGGTCAATTGGAGAGAAAGCAAGAAAAGGGAAAACATTATAAACAATTAAAAAATGATGATATATAGGTGAAAACACGCTTTAACATAATTTTACATCTTCATGCATTGTGTATTGTTTTCTTTCTGTAAAATGAGATTCTTATGCCTTCCTTAGCCAGTATAATACAAACAATAATTAATAAGATGTATGGTGCTGGACTGTGATATACATGACATTAATTGGACACACATGGAAATTAGTTGTGGCCCCAATACATATGTATAGCATACTGCAGCAGCATGTAGCTTGTTTGTTACTATTCAGTTTTACCTGTCACACCTAAGAATTGTGTCTATCTAAGAAAAAGGGGGAATCAGCAGCTTCTTCATTTCCAGATGTTTAAAATCCCAAAGGAAGATAGAAAAACAGAAGGACTGCCAAGGAAACAGAAAACCTAATTCAGCCTACCAAGTGAACTAACTGCGCTCCAAAGTGTGAGAAGGAAAGTGCCTGTCCCTAAACCATTTTGCAAACAAGTACAATGGTTCTGATATGGAAAATAAAATAAACACGACAGCTACCAATTCCTGCCATCATAAAATATCTTTATATTAGACAAATTTCTCTTGGACAGAATCATCTGTCTGCAGTTATTGGCAGAAGTGTGTTTATTGTCTCCACTGAAAATATTTTTTTGGTTTTTGGAGTTATTTTCTGTGCATTTGCCACAGACACTACTAATAATATTTTGTTTGCAAGACTTGTCTCAAGAAAGATCTATTCTATATACTTTTGGATGAATGAAAACCTTCATACACTATTGATAAAAAGCAGTAATTTGTGGGGTTATTTACTAAAGTCAAAACTTTTCTCGTCAGAGTTTTAAAGGGGAAAACGCTGTTGAAAAAACCTAGAATTTCTCGAGATTTATTATACCCCGAAGCTACTAAAAGTCAGAATCCAAAAATACTCCATCTTAAACCTGCCAAGGTCATGTAGAAGTCAATAGCAGATGTGCCTTTTAAATTGGAAGATATAATCTGCGCTGGGTTTTGTACGATAATTTGAAAAATTTGTGGTTTTCGGGTGATAATTTGAAAAAATCTGCGTCTTTGGGTGTCAAATCCGAAAACATTGCATGTTTTGAATGTTTTCAGAATTTTATGGAGACTTGTCCCACACCAAATTTCTCTAATTATTTTATTGATAAATAAGGTAAAATCGTTGATGGGAGTTTGGTCTAGGTTGTTTTAATAAAATTAATAGGTGTTGCCAAACATTGCCATGCACTTTTCCTTGTTGATGTTAATAGTCGAGAAAAAATAATGTGTTACCTGAACTTTCACAATATATATATACATACATAATTGTACCAGAAAACATACTATACTATACTGTATGGAGTTTATAGCATCAATAAACACAGCACAAAATGTCAGCAACTTTGCAACATCCTTATGATATACAAATGATGTGTGCAAGTGTATCAAACACTGAAATATATAATAATTATGCAGAGGGACTGTGGAAGGTATCTTAATTAAAAGAAATAAAACACTTGATTGGTACTTTTTTTCTGTCATTCCCTTTAGAAATGAGTGAACTTTTTGTACTGTTTTGCAGCAAAACTTGCAGTTTCACCAATGGTGAAATGGGTGTTCTGTTTCGTCAAAAAATATGCGCCCTTTGCCTTCATCAAGGTCTATCTACAACATTTTTTGCATGAAGAACAGTTGTAGCACAGTGGAAAAGAGCTTCTCTAACAATATAGGGTAATGTATATGCCATTGCAAAGCTAAAATCACATTTATGTAATTTTGCCTTGCCATTTAATCCAATGCATTTTGTCAAAATGTTGTAGTTCCGTGAATTTCATGGTTTCGCAAATCAATCAGTTTAGTTCAGCAAATTTGGAAAATTCTTCAACTACTCACTAATATGCTCCCAACAGTATTTCACTTAGTTTGACTCCGGAATGGTCACATTTTCAAGTGTACTTCTAAAGCAACTAGACACACAAATTATATTTATATTTTATTTTTAGACTGTTTTTCTGTTTTTGTTGAAACAAGATGCACATAAACAAGAGGTGTAAAGTGTTTTCCACTGTCTGTTGGACTGCAAATTGATTGACAATGTGAAGAGCCACTTTTGCTTTGTCAGAACGCTGAGGGGATTCTAAAGGGATTTGTAATTCCTAAAGAAATGTAGAGAACAACAGAATAAAAATATTTAGGATACTTTTAATTCACCATTTCATTTACTTACGTCATTTGTATGTAAATTAGAACTGGAGCATCGCTCAGTGTCAGTGCTCAGGCAGGCATCGCTTATAACTTCCGGTTTTGGCAGAAGTCAGGTTAGGGGAAGATGTGGAGATCCTGCCGAGTGAGTTGCTCTATCGCCAGTTTTCAGTACACAGGAAGTAATGTTTTCTCACAGTATTTTTTTAATAAAGCATTGATTTTAATAAACTTAATACAGGGTAGATCTATTGTTACTGTGGGTAGAATGGATTTTCCTTCAAGTAGCTGAATGCAATTCTGTTCTGTGGGGTGCTAGATCTTAGCAGCACACTAGTTTTGATCATTTCTTTGCTGAACAGAGGTATTTGTACATTTATACTTATTTTCAAATCCAGTTTGCTTCTCAACTGTCTTTCCTAGCATTAAAGATACTACTGCCCCTGACCCTACTTTTTTTATTACTGATAATACTTAAAAACTGTTTATTAACAGTTTTCCAATTAATATTATTACTATGTCTGCCATACAGACTAATGTAGTAAATATAAGGGTCTTTATGAGATGCAGCCACATGCATCCTTTCCTTACTCAAAATGTAATTATTATTATTTATTAAGTAATTTATTGACTGACTGAAATGGACTGGCATGGATTCACTGCTAAATTCTGTATTTTACCATTGGGAGAAATTCTACACAAAACCACAACAAAATGTTACTGCTAAAAAATGCTAAAAACTGGTTAGAGGGATGGAAGACTTAAATTATGAGGGTAGACTGTCAAGGTTGGGGTTGTTTTCTCTGGAAAAAAGGCACTTGCGAGGGGACATGATTACACTTTACAAGTACATTAGAGGACATTATAGACAAATAGCAGGGGACCTTTTTACCCATAAAGTGGATCACCGTACCAGAGGCCACCCCTTCAGACTAGAGGAAAATAACTTTCATTTGCAGCAATGTAGGTGGTTCTTCACAGTCAGGACAGTGAGGTTATGGATTGCACTGTCGGCTGATGTTGTGATGGCTGATTCTTTCAAAGTAGAAGAAACGCTATGGAGGCATTATATTGCCAATAGATTAGCTGCAATAGTGCAAGCTAGTATGCTATATTTATTCTGTAGAATGTTTTACCAAACCTGAGTAAAAAGCTCTAGAAGCTATTTGTTAGTTTTGGATAGCAGCTGCAGTATTAGCTTGGTGTGACATCACTTCCTGCCTGAGCCTCTCCCTGCACACTCATAGCTCTCGGCTCAGATTACAGCAGAGAAGGGGGGGGGGAAGAGGAGCAAACTGAGCATGCTCATGCCCGGGGCAAGGAGGTTTAAGCTGAAGGCTTACTTAGTTTTAACCTTTCCTTCTCCTTTAATGCCTTCAAGAGTGACTTGGATGATTTCTTGGACACGCATAATATCCAAGGCTATATATATATATATATATATATATATATATATATATATATATATATATATATATATATATATATATATGTGTGATTGTATGGAGGGGTCAGTTGGTGTATGTATGCTGGGTTTCATTTGGAGGGGTTGAACTTGATGGAGTTTTTCAATTCAATTTAACTATATAACTATTAGCAGGGGACCTTTTTACCCATCAAGAGGATCACCACACCAGAGGCCACCCCTTAAGTCTACCCAGAGTTTCTCCTGTTTCCTCTGAAGACGGTTTTTATTGAATACCCAGGGTCCCTATTGCCCTGTCTCTGGTTCCCTAACTAGGCCACAATGTCCTTGGATATAGTCCCTTCTATCAATCCTAAATGGAGCCCAAAGCTGCTCAATATAGGTAGCTCTAAGCTGGCTTTCTCTCCCAGAGAGACTATTACAGGATATAGCTACCCTTTAATAGTCTTGACTAACGATGGCTCCATGGGAGGCTCTAATCTACTTAAGAGAGGTTCAGGTATCAACCCTGACCAAAGCCTCTGGCAGAATCCCCCAACACAACATGGCTCAGGCATTATATATTATAGCACACTGCCATCTAGTGGCCCAACTTGTATTAGTTATGAGTCATCCTATAACCCAGGAAGTGGAGAATTACTCCCATCCTTAGACTAAGGTCCCCTTTAAACACAATCTTTTATTATCTTATTATTATTATTATTTTCTTATTTATATATTTACCAGTCCCCTACAACAATAAACTTTTTTCACATATGAGTGGTGGATGGTATCCCTGTAGTGAGCAACAACCTATTTGTATTTTTGGTCTGCTACCACCATTAATGTGGTCAGAATGATGCCAGCATGAACATAAACTGAAGACTATAAAGTTACTGTAATAACTACTCACCCTGGTGGTCTAGGGGTTCGAGGGGACGCCCACCTCACCCTTGGTGGGGATGCCCGTCACGCTGCTCCTCTGCTTCTTACCGGTGCGCACTTCCTGATGATGACGTGATAACGTCAGAGCACAATGGCACCAAATTCAAATGGTATTTAAAGGGATCTTTTGTATTTTCTCATTGCCCATTGTTTGGTTTGTCTTTGTGAGTTCCTGTGTGCATTCTTGCTATTATCTTGTATCTGATTCCTGTTTTTGACCCCTGCCTGCCTGACTAATTTGACTTCTGTGATCCTGACCCCTGCCTGGTAACCGACTATTCTGAAATCCGTATTCTGAACTGTGCCTGTCTGGCTCTTCTGATTGATCTCCTGGTTTTGACCCTTTGCCTGTCTGACTTCACCTGAATTCTGCCTGCACCAACCCTGCCTGGTTTGACTAAGTTTTCTGTCTGCTCCTTGAACTGTGACCTTCTGCCCATAAAGGCTTTGTTAACGATCGTGCCCCTCTGCTCGTCCAGAACCCTTAGCTTGGCTCCTCTCTTAATAAGCCCTGGTGGCTTCCAATTAGCCGAGGGCTCCTCCCGAGATGAAATGCGGCTGTTAAAGGCGGAAGCAAGAGCCGAGACCAGGGAGCCTAGGATTGGTTCTGGATTCTGGGTGCCGATCGTGACAGTTACTCAATACACTGGATTTAATATTTATTTAATGTAATTGAAAATAGAAGTAACACTCTGTTGTTTGATCAGCATTGAAGTCATTATTGCATTTTGTTTTAGCCTGCCTATATTACTAATCTAAAATGCTTCCTAGCAACTCACCTTGAACTAATCACAAGACAAGATGACTGAAAATGTGGATGCTCAGGTGTGATGAGGCATACATAATATGGATGGATAGTGCAAGTTCCATTTATAGAATATAAGATGTGACATTCTAAATGTGCAGTGTGAGACAGAGCATGAAAAAAATATATAAGCCTTGCAATTTAGTTAAATGTGAAATGCTTTATACGCTAAACTTTCTGTGGATATCTGGGATTCACTGCCAGTATTTAAAAGGTAAATCAAAATTATATGACTGCTTTTATTTAAAAACATGATGGTCATCTAGCATGTATTTAGCAAGATTGAATCACAACTACTTATATATCTGGGAAATTGAGAATAATTGTATAAGACCTGTGAAATAAAATTAAAAATGCTAATAAGTAGAAATGTAATGCGAAGAACAGCAAAAAGCGTAGACAAGGGTACTGAGTTAAAAAATATATTAAAACTTATCGTATAATGACCAGAAAGGCCTATATCTATTTTATATATCTATATCTAATTGTCCCAGAACAGCTGCATATATTCCCTTGAAACTCTCTGCACCTGATCATATATCAATATGCAGGAAAACAAATCTACAGCTGCTGTTCTGGAATAACATTACAGTAAATACTAATGTACACTGTTTGTATAACTTTTATAATTTAATAGAGGCAGGGAGTTTATATAATGTAGAACAATGTATTATGGACAATAGATTAGGTCCAGTTGGGCATGTACATTTGTGAATAATGCCTATTTGTTGTGGAACACAGGAGCATACTTTTGTACTTAAAATAAAAAAAAAGAAAGTTTGTATTAAACTTCACATCTATTGCTTTATGTTGAGAATTTAAGGTATATTGTTATAAGTGAATGATCAGGCAACAGCATAAGACAGTTATGTGCAGGCTGGAAACACACAGGACAGAGAGTGGGAAGGGATTGGCTGCAACATCAAAGTTCAGGCTGTAAGTCAGTGCTGTGACCACTAACTATAAGAGATTGATCAGACACTCCTACTCCTGATTTCAGCCTAATGTCTCACATGTAGAGATCTCTCTGCAGCTCTGATATAATGACAGTTTTAGGCGGTAATTTGCTTTGAAAATGTTTTTCTTTCTGCATCATTACATGTTTTGAGGAAGGATGAGTAATATATCTGAATATTAAGGTTATATAAATTGTCTCCTTTAAGAATAAAAAAAAACACTATTATTATCATCATCATCATCATTATTACAGTATTTTTTTCATAATATAGTTACATTGAAAAGAGTCTACATACCGTATATACTCGAGTATAAGCCGACCCGAGTATAAGCCGAGGTACCTAATTTTACCTATGAAAACTGGGAAAACGTATTGACTCTAGTATAAGCCTAGACACAACTACAGCCCTGTCTCCCAGCAGCGCACATTCTGCCAAAGCGACCCCTCCAGCGATCAACCGGACTTCTTTGCAAAGTTGATGGTGACAGAGAATTGCCAAACGGATTACTGTGTGCATTGTCCCACTGTCCCACTACCATGTGCAGAGGGTGCTGTTTGATATTGCCATCACTGTTAATCTTTCGTATAACCAACAGAGGGCGCTGTGTGATATTGCAGTCACTGTTATTCTTTCATATAACCAACAGAGGGCGCTGTGTGATATTGCAGTCACTGTTAATCTTTCATATAACCAACAGATGGCGCTGTGTGATATTGCAGTCACTGTTATTCTTTCATACAACCAACAGATGGCGCTGTGTGATATTGCAGTCACTGTTATTCTTTCATACAACCAACAGAGGGCGCTGTGATATTGCAGTCACTGTTATTCTTTCATACAACCAACAGATGGCGCTGTATGATATTGCAGTCACTGTTATTCTTTCATACAACCAACAGATGGCGCTGTGTGATATTGCAGTCACTGTTGTTCTTTCATACAACCAACAGATGGCGCTGTGTGATATTGCAGTCACTGTTATTCTTTCATACAACCAACAGATGGCGCTGTGTGATGTTGCAGTCACTGTTAATCTTTCATATAACCAACAGAGGGCGCTGTGATATTGCAGTCACTGTTTTTCTTTCATACAACCAACAGATGGCGCTGTGTGATATTGCAGTCACTGTTATTCTTTCATACAACCAACAGATGGCGCTGTGTGATATTGCAGTCACTGTTATTCTTTCATACAACCAACAGAGGGCATTGTGGGATATTGCAGTCTCTCCCCAAGTGTACTGTTGGTATAGGAATGATTAAAAGTGACTGCAATCTCAGCTACTCGGGTCTGGTACCGCTGACCCGAGTATAAGCCGAGGTAGACTTTTTCAGCACATTTTGGATGCTGAAACACTCAGCTTATACACGGTATGTACTGCACGTGAACTTCAGCTGGTGGATGAACTCATTCTTGCAGCTTCTTTGGCACAAAACAAAAATGATGCACCTAGCTTTTCAATACAGTATGTCAAAGCTGTAGCTGGTTTGCTACAGTGCCTGCTAAGCATTATTTCTGCACACACTAGTGACAAACTAATTTGTCCCATTTCGCTTAACTGAAAAACAAAAAAAAATCCGCGAAAAATTCTCAAAACATGGGGGTCATTTATAAAGACTGGGCAAATTTACACCTGGGCAGTAACCCATGGCAACCAATCCGATGATTGCATTCACTGTTCAACCAGCAGCAGGATGAAAACAGCTAATCGCTAATTGGTTGGTACAAGTTACGGCCCAGGTGCAAATTTGCCCAGTGTTTAGAAATGAGCCTCATTGAAGTCAATGGGCATCAACATTTTTTATGCACGTGTCTTTTTCTCCAGAAAGACAGCTTGATAGTAGAGAAAATTTGTTATCCGGAAACCTGTTATCCAGAAAGCTCCAAATTACTGAAATGCCATCTTACATAGACTCCATTATATCCAAATAATCCAGATTTAAAAAAAATAATTCCCTTTGTCTCTGTGATAATAAAACAGTACCTAACACTTGATCCAAAATAAGATATAATTAATCTTTATTTTAAGCAAAACCAGCCTATTGGGTTTATTTAATGTTCACATTAAAAATGTTAATTTAGTGATATAAACAGATCAAGACTTGTAATACTGTCTTTAGGTAATATTATGATAGAATGAATTGTCAAATGTATTGTAGTTATGTGCTTTGCCTACACAAGTGAGTGTCCAAATTGCACTGATCTGGCCAACTCGCCAACGGACCACTTGATCTCAATAAAAAAAAGTGCTGCTTAACCCTATTCTGTTACTTCCTCAATGCATTTATCATAGCAATTCAGATTAGCATATTCAGCATCTGTAATAAAGTTCAGGAGTAGGCTTCTGAAATAGTAATTAAACCCTAGTCGAGCAACTACCCAGCAGATGGTTTTTACGAAATAATAACTCACAACAACTTCTGTTTGACCTCTTATGCTGGATTAACAGACCACTGTGCAGATGTTCACTGGAACCAATATGTACATTTTATTTGATTATCACCTGCAATATAAATATATAACTTACTATTTCGTAAAACTGAGTGCATGGGCATACCAGCATCATTCTATCACCCCTTTCTCTCTCTTTCACAGCCTTCTGTAGCAGAAATAACACCCACTCAAACAGACCTCTGGCTTCTGCAGCAAATTCCTCACCCTAACACAACTGAATGAAGATGCTTTTGCCTGTAAATGCCACTCAATAAATATCAGACCAAAATACAATCCCCTGCACATTAAATTCAGCTCAGTTGAACCAACAAACCAATTAGGAAATAAACAGGACCTGGACTACTTCTAAGAGTAAGCACTGTCCAACAAGTAAAATCAGCCATATTCAAGGCAATGGGGTAAGACCTTGGGTGTTAAAACCAACAACATCAACAGTTTTATCCAAAACACAGTCCGATCACCTGTCCCAAAATGTGTGCCCAGTAGTTGAGTGTGCTTGATATAAATCTTCTTGGATGACATCATACAGCATAGGCCCAGTGCTATTCAATACCAGATTCAAGTTATTCAATACCACATTCAAGTTATATATGAGAAAAAATGACCTACATTATGTCCATACCTTGAACTGAGGGTGCGCCATCAGCCCTCCCTGATCCCTGTTAGGCTTAGGTGCATATTTATTATGTGGTGTAAAAAAGGGCAGGATAATACACCACACATCATCAGCAAAATAAAATAATGATGGCAAATCTGGTGTTCTTATGGCATAAAATAAAACACAACTTGATACACTGTTTTTTTGGTGAATTTTGTTTTATAAAGCATAATAAATATGCCCCTAAGTGACATGGTGCACAGTATTGGGGAGCTTTATACTATGGCAATACCTTACAACTCCGCTGTTAGTGGTCTCTTTTCCTATGCCATTTAGCTGCAGTGCTTAAAGAGATAGGCACATGTAGGCATTAGTGATGAGTGAAATTTTTCGTCAAGTTTTGCTGAAAAAATTACACCTATACACTCAAATTGGAGAAAAAAATTGTTCCGCATCAAAAAAATTTTGTTGTCCATAGACCAATGCATTTTGGCAAATTTTAGGCATTTTGCGAATTTTCAGCAAAGCAGATTCACCCGTCACTAGTAGGCATGCATCAGCTTACTTCTGTCCAGCTATTCTTTCTCTTACAGTGATTTGAATAAATATTTTCACCCCCCCTTTAACTTTTCCACATTATTTTGTGTTATAACTAGACATGTGTTGGTTGCTTTGATGGTTGCACCCATTGTGAATTACTTGTAGCAAAAACATTTGGTTCAAATTACTGATACACATCTTTTGGCAACAGCTTTGCACAATATTCATAAGCAATTTAAGCCAATTATTTCAGGCAGATTTCCTCCAAACTGTTTAGGTTTGCTGGGTGAGTTTGTCCAACTGTCATATAGTACCACAGAGTAACTCATTAACTTGTTTTTCTGGATAAGTGTTCTTCTAAAAGATCATTTTTTACCATGTTATCTTACAGTACTCTTACTGTATTTTTCACCTTCTGTTTGTCTTTCTATTTTAACAAGTTCCCTAGTTAAAAAAAAAACATACAGCAAAATCTTACTTTTCTATTTTTTTCTTAGCTAAAGATCCCCTTTGTGGTCCTCCCAATATTTGAGTAAATACACTTGCAACCCCCAAATACCATCTACAGTTATAGATGGTACAGAGTACCACTAGATGGTATGTTGACTTCACTGACTTTATGTAAAAACAATTGGAGTACTTGTTTAGACGTGTCTACTTGTTTTCATGGAAAATGAGATGCTGATAACACAGCATAGAACAGGGTAAAATTGGTACAACCAAAATAAGGAATTGTTATGGTTTGGTTTAATCTATATTTTAGAGCCAACTGGCTGCTCTTGTAGAAGGGAAAATACAAGTGCTTGTCTTACCTGTGTTTTTTAAGTTGACTGGCTGTACCAACTAGAAGTTATATGCAGCTACAATTTGCACTAACATTTTTATAAGAAATAAAAAGATTATACGTTTTTTTGGGGGGGGGGCAATTGATCAGCTCTAAAACATGACAACCAGAGGTTTTTAAAATATCACATGACTATGAGATTCTTAGCTGCAGCATCAACGGTTCAGTAATAAGGGGCATTTAAGTTACAGAAAATTATCATTTATTGTATTTATTTATATTAATTTACCTGAAACTCCTAATATTAGTTATGCCCCTTGACAGTATCTAAAAATACACTGTTAATGCAAGTTCTGTAAACATCAGTGTAGTTGTTCAGAGGCATTATGAGGGTAATGATGATTATCATCTGTAAAAAAAGCAAATGATAAAACATTAAACTATAGGAATTTAAAAGCAAGCACTTAAAGTGAATTAAAGAGTTTTGGATGTTCATTAGTGCTTCTAATATCCTATTCCTGTTTGCTTAAAGCTTAAAGCAGTAGGGTTCTAATACTATTTTATGAAAAAGAAGTTTGAAATCAACATATTGCAGAACAGTGTGTATTATAGGAACAAAAACCTACAGTTTAGCAAATACTGTACTTCCATTTATAGTAGAAGCTGTGAAGACTTTTCCCATATATTGCAATATACAATGAGAAAAATCTTCACTAATACACAGTATGAAGTCCAGCTTGCAAAACCCCATGGTAACGGCTTAAAATCAATAAACTATACACAGATAAACTATGTACCTGGTGGTACGCTAAGGGGCCTTTTTACTCATATTAAATTTTTTTTTTTCTCGCAAATCTCATGGTTTTTAAATATTTCTTTAAAACTCTAAAAATTTAAGATTTCTCAGGTGCAAAACCACAAAAACTCGAATACAAAAATTCACCTGGTAAAAGCTGTCGAGGTTCCATAGAAATAAATGGGAGCTGCACTGATCTTATTGAACCATTTTTAATCAATTTTGACTTTTACAGGTTTTCTGATTTTTTTCTTGCTAGTAATGTCCAAAAAAACTCAAATTTTTTGAGGTTTTTGAGGTTTTTGTATTTTATTGTCCAGTGTTTTTTCCAATCATACTTGTATATATTCAGATATATTCTGATACTGTTATTTACTGTATGTAATACAGTATGAATATTGTAATGATAACAGGTTCACATGGTGTTTTATTTTGGTATTACTCTCTTTCAATGTGCACCTTTAATATGTGCCTTTAATTCTCCCTGGTGGGCATGCCAATTAAAGGTTTTGGATTACAACCCTTTTTTTGCCTTAAAATGTAACAGGCAATACTTTCACTGTATGATGTGGTCGCATATTTTCAACGGAACACAGTAAAGTTTTTTTTATTCAACTTAATTTTTATTTTGTAATTTTTCTTGAATTGTTCATTATGAATTCAGAATCAAAAAATGCAGCTTTAAATTTGAAAAATCCATGTTTTCTCTTAACTTTTTACGCAAATTGATTTAGAAATGTGGTAAATAATTAGATGTTTCACAATAAGTATTGGTGAAATCTTGAATGGTTAGATGAAAAAAACAAAAACCAACTTATATAGTCTTATATACAACCACTTTACTTAACTTGTACTTAATCAGGAATTGCCCACTTAGGTACATTTTTTAAATAAAATCTGGAAGCTTTAACATATCAAGCTATGAGATGCAAAATCATATTGAGATGCCCACAGTGATATGCAAAATGATATGCAGCTAAGACCATAATTAAGCAATAGCTACATCTCCTATAGTCTCCATTGGTCTATTGTAGCAAAAGTCATCTGCTGTGAAATGGTTTTCAGAATTGTACTGCAAAGTACCCTGTCATGTGAATGCCTAGAAGTAATCCATCTGGCTTCACCTCCTGAGGACAAAAATGCAAATACGTGGCAGGGATCCCTCTTGTACAGAAATAGTAAAATGAGAATATAATATATGAATTTTTAGGCACTGTTTGATATGAGTAAATCTCCCTGCTCATAATGATTTTAACCAAATGTGTCATTGTCATTATTTCATTCATGTTGGCTTTTTATAGTCATTTTATTTTTGATACAGATGTTTATCTTTACGCTATATTTCTCACTGTAAACTGATGTAATTATGTAGACATTTTTATGACATTGCTATGGCTCCAATGAGCCACTACAAACTCATTAAAATATTAGCCTGATTGAATTCAAACTTAACACAATTATAGTCATATATCCATGAATTGTATTCCCATATCGGAGCCCTTATGCCCTTCCAAGCTTTCATGGATTGCAGTAAAGTTGTTTGAGTTTTTAATCATCTTAGAAAATCCAAAAGTCGACAAAAGTAATTAATTACAGTTATTTTTATCCTTTGATGACACTTGGCAGATTTATCTAAAACCTAGAGTAACTGGACTTGCTGAGTAATCATTTCACTACTCCTCTGAGCAGCTTCTTAGGTTCAACTGACTGATCCAGGAAGTCCTCGGCATATACACTCTTCCAATTATCCAATCATAATGGTGCAATGTACAGCAACTATCCATAGTGGTGACAAATGAAACTCACAGATGTTATGAATGCTGTTTAGTTACTTTGATAGAATTACCAAGGTTTCATGCAACTCAAAGAAAGATGTGAAAGTTGCATGAATAGAGATGTAAAGTTTTGTGAAACTGCCGAGGTTATGATGTTAGAACAGCATTGTATGTAGTAAACAGGTTGTGTCGTAGATCACAATGGTTTTTCTACCTTAACATGAATAGCCTCTTCACGCCTCGTTCAAACCAGTAGTCCTCTCTGTCCAAAATGTGAACATTGTTATCTTCAAAAGAGTGTCCCTTGTGTTTTAGTTGTGCCATGTAGAGTTCACCCTCCTATGCTGAGCCATTCCTTAGAGAGCAGTTGTTTCATCTCTTTGATGTATAGATCTGTGCATGCCTCTACTACACTAGACTGCTTATACCATGTTGCTTTGTTTTTATTTTGGTGTTGGATCCTTCGGGGGTACCTGGTTTTGTCTAAGTCTGTTGCATAAACACAGGTATATACAGTCCAGTGTAGCGAGGAGTGTACAGATCTATACATAGGGGAGACAAAACAACTGCTCCCCAATCGAATGGCTCTGCATAGGAGGGTGAACTCTACAGGGCAAGAATCAGCTGTTTTTCTATATCTAAAAGACAAGGGACGCTCCTTTGAAGATAGCAATGTTCACATTTTGAACATAGAAGACCTGGTTTGAATGAGGCTTATAATAGGCTATTCATGTTAAGGTAAAGAAACCATTCTTAAACAGAGATGGGGGGAATTTGACTCCACCTGTCTGCTGCATTCAATGCTGTTCTAACTTCTTTACCTCGGCAGTTTCACAAAACTTCACACCTTCATTCATACAACTCTCAACAAGAAACACCTGTCTATTTGACTTGCATGATTCCTTGGTAATTTTATCAAAGTAACTACACAGCATTCACAACCTCTGTGATTTTCAATTGTCATCTCTATGGAGAGTTACATTGCACCATTGTGGTTGGATTATTGGAAGAGTTTACTGTAAATGCAGAGTCTGTTGACCTGAAGAAGCTGCTCGGATGAGTAGTAAAATGTCTTTAATAATTACTCAGCAAGTCCAGTTGCTCTAGATTTATTTCTACTAGATAACATTGTACAACAAGCTGTTTTTTCTGTACTGTTACATAAGTCCCATTGCAGACATTTTTCTAATTTCTGACCTCAAAATGTTCTAGTTGGGTTGAAGAGTTTATAGAGGTTGATGAGTTCCAAGGAAAGGTTCTTGTTTCCATAAGCAAGCTATTACATAAGCCAGTACAAATTGTATATTGAATATGTATATTAAAGCTTCCAATTTTTTTTTAACTTTTATTATAAGGAGGTAGATTCAATGCTTAATAATATATGGGTTTTCGGTTTTTTTAGAGTGGGAAAATTGAGTTTAGATAAATAAAATGTAGTATGCAGCTGATTATTCTGTATACACATGTGCAAGGTTCTAATTTGATCAAATTTGGTTGATAAATTGGAACAGCAAGTGGATGGACAGCAAGAAATATATTATATAGCTTAGCAAATATAACCAAAGATGTAACATAGTAACATAGTAAGTTAGGTTGAAAAAAGATACACGTCCATCAAGTTCAAACTTTGAATTCTATTTTAACCTGCCTAACTGCTAGTTGATCCAGAGGAAGGCAAAAAAAAACATCTGAAGCCTCTCCAATTTGCCTCAGAGGGGTAAAAAATTCCTTCTTGACTCCAAAATGCCAATCGGACCAGTCCCTGGATCGACTTGTACTATGAGCTATCTTCCATAACCCTGTATTCCCTCACTTGCTAATGCACATTAATACATTCATAAACACTTGTATCCTTGTATTTATACAGTAGAATAACATTTTTTGGCTCCATGTTTTATATATTTTATATATTTATCGGATGCATCATTTTAAATAAGACTACAGATTTTATTTCAAACTTGAAGAAAGAAAATGTCATCTTTTTCGGTTGCTTCACACAGTATTGGCTTTATAAGTTAATGATTTTAAACAATTTAGACTATACATCTAAGACTCTGAAACTTCCTCAGCTGATCAAAGGGAATTTCATGATCAAAGGTGCCAGATGATTTAGACACGTCAAAGAACAGAGAGAAAGTCACTTTTATATGAAACTGCACTAATTTTGTATTCACATCATGCTTGCTGATGGCATAATATTTCTATTTCTTAAAGTACTCTAGTAAAAGGCAGACTCTAAATGTGGACACTGTATATTAATGTGGAAATTGAACAAAAATGCCTGTATAAAATGAGCTGTACTTTTTTTTGGTTTAAACATCTATATATATATATATATATATATATATATATATATATATATATATATATATATATATATATATATATATATATATATATATATATAAACCAATTATTGTACAAAAAACCGCACACTCAGGTCTTCTCAAAGGTGAAAAAAAAAAAAATTATTACGACGTTTCGGCTTCTGTACTGAAGCCTTTCTCAAGTGGAGTCTATATATATATATATATAATGTAGCGCAATTGACTACATATTTGTGACAAATAGTTTTGTGTAGAATACAGTTAAACAAAATTCAGCAAAGCAGCTGTCTTCCATCAGGTGGAATTTATATCCTCTTTATGCAAATAAAGAAGCAAAAATAATACAGTAGCTAGCAAATTTGTATTACATATCATTCTCAACTTGTATGTTTGTGTGTGACAAAAAATTATAGCAAACACAATGTTAAATAAACACTGCAACTGAACTGATGGATATTTTTAATATTGATGGATTGTGGTTGCAAATGGGGTACAAAAAAAGTTAAATTGTCGGCTTATTACTATAATCACTGTTCTAAACACAGAATACAGGGTTGATTATGAAGTCACAGACAAAATATATATAACCTCCCTACCAAAAAAAAAAACAAAAAAACTTATTCCTGTAATTATTAATGGGATACAGCCAGGACTGGGCAATAATATTTACATGTTTTTGTGTTTGGTAAAGATTTGAAATGCTATTATTTTGAATACATCTTTCAAGTGACTGCCATGCTGGTAAAAATGGTTGAAATTTCAGTTACTTCAGAAATTAACATATTGTGCCTGTTGAGTCTGGCAGACAGATAGAGTAGATATATATATAAATATATTAAGTTTTTTTATCATAAAGAAATATACAGTATATACAAGCCACATCTGATCCAACATATATACTATGCAATAGGTTATAAGCCTTCATACAAAAAAAACCATCAGAAGAGAAAGTTAACAGTTTTCAAGGAAACAAGAAAAAGATTTACTAAAATGTATTTTAAAGCTCGTTTTTTTTATAATTTTTATTGAAAAAAAAAATGTATCCAAAACTTCCAACCACAAATGCCCTTAATCTACTAAAAGTCTGAATGAAAAAACCAAGCGTAAGAAAGGTCGCAACAAAATCTTGCAATAATTGGAATTGTGCAACTTTTTTATTACCACTCGAAAACCCAAACTTTTTCAGATTGTTGCACAAAAACCAGTGTCAAACCCTCAAAGATCATGAAGGCAGGGAACATTCCAATTGTAAAAGGGAGATCTGCCATTGACTTCTACATGATTTAGACAGATTTTAGCTGGAATATTTTTGAATTCTGATTTGTCACATAATAAATCCTGAAAAAAGTGCTCCTACATTAAGGTTGGCCTGGAACATAGTATTTGTACCTGGATAGAGAACTGGCTAGAAGATAGACTACAAAGAGTGGTAGGAAATGGAACATTTACTAATTGGACCAGTGTTGTTAGTGGAGTACCGCAGGGCACTGTACTAGGTCCCTTGCTTTTCAACTTGTTTATAAATGACCTGGAGGTGGGCATTGAAAGTACCATTTCTATTTTTGCAGATGATACTAAATTGTGCAAAACTATCCATGCAGGATGCTGCCACTTTGCAGAGTGATTTGTCTAAATTGGGAAACTGGGCAGCAAACTGGAAAATCAGGTTCAATGTTGATAAATACAAGGTTATGCACTTTGGCAAAAATGTGGTGGGAGTTTCCTTAAATGAGAAGAATCTTGGGTTTTTTGTAGATAACAAATTGTAAATAGTAAAGCAAATAAAATTCTGTCTTGCATCAAAAGGGCATTAACTCAAGGGATGAAAACATAGTTATGCCTCTTTATAGGTCCCTGGTGAGGCCTCATCTGGAGTATGCAGTGCAGTTTTGGACTCCAGTCCTTAAGAGGGATATAAATGAGCTGAAATGAGTGCAGAGACGTGCAGCTAAAGTTGGTTAGAGGGCTTAAATTATGAGGGTAGACTGTCAAGGTTGGGGTTGTTTTCTCTGGGAAAAAAAGTGCTTGCGAGGGGACATGATTACACTAGCAGGGGACCTTTTTACCCTCAAAGAGGATCACCTTACCAGAAGCCACCCCTTCAGACTAGAAGAAAAGAACTTTCATTTGAAGCAACATAGGTGGTTCTTTACAGTAAGGTCAGTGAGGTTGTCTGCAGGATGATGTTGTGATGGCTGATTCTGTTAATGCCTTTAAGAGTGGCTTGGATGATTTGAATCTGAAGACTTCAACCAATCCATTGCTGAGGGAGGCTTTTTAGAGACTGCCTCTGTTTTCTTGTTACCTATGAAACGGGTTTTGTGTATTGAAGTGCATTGTTGTGAATAGCTTATTTCAGTTGGTCATTGAGTTCCAGTTATCAGTCAGTTTTTTTTTACTTTGACTTGTCTGATTTTTATTTGTGTTGATGATCCTTGGGTACTGGGTTATCTTACTTATTGTTTGCAACCCAGCTCTGTTCTAGTTTTTGCATCTTTTTAATTGACTGAAAAAACTTGAATCTTTAGAGGTTTTCAAGGCATTTTTATTGCAGCATTCAGCATAATTTTTCATTTGTACTGTATATATTCAGATTTTTAATAAATTCAATGACACCCGTGGTTTTTAAGTTAGTGAGTTTAGTCATGGAAAGGCATATTTATTAAAGGTCAGATTTTAGTGGTTTTGGAAACCATGACCAAACTTACCTCAATAACTTTTACTTGGCAAAGCTTTGCCTTAGAGGTTTTTGTGGTTTTTACACTTAATAAATCTCAAATATTTATAGCTTTTTAGAAATATAAGAAAACCACATATTTTTAGAGATTTGTGGGAAAAATTGTAATTTGATAGTTAGTAAATTAGTCTTATCATATATTTTATGCAGATGTTTAGATAAAATTGAACATTTTTTAATGCATTTTCATTATATATTTAAGGCTATTTAAATTCAGATACCCTTATAAATCTACCTTATTGCTTTAGTCACTGCCTTTTCCCTATTATACATACAAGCTAACTAGTTATAATCCTGCCAGAATGCTTCCTATGAAAAAAAAAACTATACTATAAAAACTAAATCTATATTATTTTGCTTCTCTGTCACTGTAATCCCTTGTGTTATGCTACAAGCACTAGTATTGTTTCAAAAAGACATCTTAAAAAAACAAAAAAATGATACTGTGTGTGTGTATATATATATATATATATATATATATATATATATATATATATATATATATATATATATATACATACTATAAACATTGAATGTATGTACAGATATCTCAAGTGGAATCTATTACCCAATGCTGTTCGGTGTGTTTTTTTTTTCGGAAATGGGGAAATTTTAGTTTTCTATGAGCAGGAACATTATTCTAATTTTATTTCAACTTCCCTGTCTAGTGAACCAAAGCTTATAAATTCCAAAAAAATTATCTAATTGAAATATTCAAATTAGCTACACCTGCTGCACAAGCCTTTTCTTAATGAGTTTGGGAGTAGATCTTCCATAACCTGATCAGGTCTACTGGGAATTAGAAAAGTATGAGTGTAAGGTCCAATTTTTATTTTTTTATATTCTTTATTTTTCCAAAATATTTTTTTTACAACATACATAAATGTCGCAACATTTCCATTTCTTGTGCATTTTCCATATAATTACAGTTTCTATCTCTTCATTACATTGTAACATAATAATACAAAAAATACATGAGCAGGTCTACTGGGAATCAGAAAAGTATGCGTATAAGGTCCAATTTTTACTATGTTCATATTTGAAATTCTGCCTAATCTCAAGGTTTCATCTTTGTAAGCAACTGAAAAATAATATTATTTAAATGCAAGCTTGCCAGAAACTGATAGACATTAGAATAGAACTAGAAAAAAATGAGATTATATCATGTTCTTCAGTCAAAATTGAACACAGTCATTGTAAAACTTTATAGCTGAAAAAAAGTCAAACAATAAAAAAATATATATTACAAGTATGGAATCTATTATTTTGAATGCATGGGATCTGTGGCTTTCAGAAAAAGGAATCTCTATGTATAAAGCACTTTGCCTTAAGGCAGCTGATAAAATGTACATATTAAAGGGATTCTGTCATGAAAAATCATGTTTTTATAAATATAATACATCAATTAATAGCTTTCCGCCAGCAGAATCCTGTATTGAAATCCATTTTTCAATTCAATTTTAATTTTGAAATCTGAGATGGGGCTAGACATGCTGTTAGTTTCCCAAGTACTCTCAGCCATGTGATTTATACTCTGATAAACTTAATTCGCTCTTTACTGCAGCGCTGCAAGCTGGACTGGTATTACCCCCTCCCTACCCTATCAACAGAACAATGGGAAGTTAACCAGATAACAGCTCCCTGTCACGTGTGGTTGTGACTCCGTCTATTACATTGAGTAGGAAACATAATAACTTATCTGAAACAGTTCCATTGTGAAGTTTTAGTGCTTTCTCAAAGCACATGATCAGTTCAAGGATAAAATTTTAAATTGTAGAATGAATTACTTACAATGTACACAGTGTAAGTTAATAATAAAAATTACATTATAAAAGGTGTTTCCAGACAATTGATTCTGCACCCATATTACGTGAAAATTACAACTTATCCAAGGAAAAGATGTGAAATTACCAAAAGTAAATGAATTAATGTTGTCTGCAATATCAATTGTCAAACATCATAATGCATTAATTTAAAGAAAATACAATTTAAAGATTGGCATGACCTAAAGCTCTGTAGCATTCTTGTCATGTCTTCAGCATAAACTATGGCCATCTTATTATTATTTCATTTACAGCATTGCATTTAAACATATCTGGCCACCATACTCTCAACATGTGACCCTGCCTAGGGTTTTGTAGGAACACTACCTCTGTTCCTAATACCCAAGATATGTGGAAGCTTATTAATTGAAGGTCAAATTTTAGCGGTTTAGAGGTTTTGGAAACTAATGATTGTCATTGAATTTATTAAAAGTTCTGATTATAAAAAGTTTAACTGAATCATCCGAAAAAAAATTTGAATACCTAAAAGTGCAAGTTTTTGGATAATTCTTACTGAAAAAAATCTGAAAACCTGTAACATTCTGATTGGATTAAAAATGGTCCAATAGGATCAGTGCTACCCCCGTTATCATGGTTTTTACACTTAATAAATATCACATTTTTTTAAACTTTTTAGAAATATAGAAAAACCACAAATTTTTCAAGATTCATAGAAAAAAACAAAGCCCACGGTGTCAGACTCACCAGTATAATCCAGTCGTAGAAGGAGCTGGAGCAGTAGATAGTGAACCCACAATCGCCTCACACAACCGCTACCCACCTGGAGTGGAACAGGGAGCAGGGTTGTGGAGAGTAGCCAGTGAGACGATAAGCGAAGTACAAGGGATTAGGCAGAGTCGTGGTCAGGAGGTCCAAGGTCAGAAGGCAGGCAGCGAGATTCGTAAACGATGAGACAGGCCGATAAGTCAAGACAGGCAGCAGGAATCACAGTCCGGGTACAGGCAAGGGTCGATAACAGGAATTCAAGAAGTGCAGAGACGCTAGGATTTCAGTTTAAACAACCTAATAACCAGGCAATGCATCTCAGTCTGAATCAGGTTTAAATATTGTTACTTTGGCGCCAAACTGGCGTCTTTCCGCTGGCGTCGCAGTACTGACGGCAGCACGTCCGTCTTAGGTATTTTCGCCCGCGTCTTTGCGCCAGCGACCACCGCCGGCGCCTTCGCGCCCGCGCCTGCACCGGACAGAACGCAGGCACAATTCCTCAAACACGGCTCTGCAACTACATTTACAGTACTTTAGGGAAACATGCATCCCAAAATTAGGCTCCGTCTACATCTAGGAGCCAATTTTGGTATGACAGACCTGTAAAGTATTAAAAGGATTTATAATACAAAAGAAAGATGATTTTTGTCCAGTCTGGACTGGCCTTGGTTCAGCCCCCTCCCTGTCATCTCACCATACAAAAATTGTGAGTAAGCATCTAATTCAATAGAAATGTTATAACCCAGTCCATTCAATGTCTGTATTCTTCAGTTGCTCAAATAATGAAAGCCTTTGGGTTGTTGTATATCAGATACACGTTCAACACAAAGCATTTCAAAAAACATGTATTGTAGTTTCACAGTTTAGTTTTAATCAAGACAATCTTTTGCTAAAATGGAAAAGAAATGTAAGGTAATTCTAATGTTATTCACATTACATTGCCTCAAGTACACTACACCACAAGGGACTTTCAGTTATTTAGGTAGCTGCATTTTCAGAACTTTCATTTCATTTATATTGCAATGAAAATTTTATCACCAGGTTTCACCATGTAAAGTGCCCATAGACTCAAATGTATTGTAAAAAAAAAAAAGTGATCAGGAGACACGCAGAGCCTGCAGCACACAAGTTATACAAGTATCGTGAGTATATTGCCACTATTTATTTACTATGTGTTTAATTAATATATTCTGCAAAATTTAGTAGTTTGTCTTCTGGGCACTTCCACAAAAAAAAAAATCATCCACAAAATGGTAATATCAAAATATGTAATGTGAAAAGAGCATATACTGTAGAATATTTTTTTCCTCAAGATCATACATAAAGATGTCGGTTGTGAAAGCCTCCCATAGCTGTGGGTTTGGGGCATCTCACCCGAACCAGAGACCAGGAGCGGCGAGTGACCTGTATACAATCAATGCATATTGAATGTGGTGAATTAAGTGACAGGTCCAGGGCTTTTCCACCCGGACCCACTCAATATAGAAAGGTGATAGGATTTGAGCAAATTTGTGTATTGGGTTTTTGTACACAGGAATATGACAAATGTAAATCATGTGGATGTGTTCTGAACGAACAGATGTTGGCTTACAGCTTTCATCATGGGTAATACATGTATAGAGGCTAGACACATCCATAGTGCACAAAAATATTTCCTCATCATCGGGTATGGTATGGCCAAGGGTTTTAGAGGAGACTCATTCCCAGATACTCTAGGATTTGGTGCCATTAATGCTATTTTCAATTCAGAGGTTAGAATATCATCTAATTCTGCATCATTAAGTACACAATCAATTTCCTTCTTGTACTTAATAGTAGGATCACCCATGAGCAATTCATAATGTTCTTTGTTACTTAATTGCTTTTCAACCTCCTTTATATACATAACCCTATCCATTACCACTGTTTCCCCTCCCTTGTCGGCTTTCTTAATTATAATGCTTTAATCTTTACTTAAAGAAGTTAGAGCCTTATGTTCTAACTTGGAGAGGTTGCGTTATGTATTTGATAACAGTCTCTCACCCCATAATTTCTGGAATTCTTGTGTTGCAAGATTTTGAAACCTACCCAAGGCTTTGTTTTAAACAGGGGGATCAATCTATAAAAGTAAGGAGAATCATCAGAAAGTATTGGCCTATCCTGATGAATGATCCATCTACTGCTAAGGTGTTTAATGAGTACCCTTTATATGCCTATAACAGGGGGAGATATTTGGGCAACTATTTGGTTCACACTAATGTGCAAACTTCCAAGGAACCAAAACAAAGATTTTTGGGCAAACCCATAAATGGTTCCTTCCCATTCCTTTCATGTCAGAACTGCAATACTATTAGAGGACATTATAGACAAATAGCAGGGGACCTTTTTACCCATAAAGTGGATCACCGTACCAGAGGCCACCCCTTTAGACTAGAAGAAAAGAACTTTCATTTGAAGCAACGTAGGGGGTTCTTCACAGTCAGGACAGTGAGGTTGTGGAATGCACTGCCGGGTGATGTTGTGTGACGCTGGCGAATTTTCACTAGCGTTACTTTGGCAGTGCGGGCATTTCATAGCGAATTTTTGCTAGCGTTCATTTCTGCCTAGCGAAACTTCGCTAGCACTCTTTCACTTAGGTTAATTTGAATAGGGCGGGTATCTAAAAGTTGTATGGAGGTCTTTAATAGTAATGTTGGTGCAAATGTTTGACGTGGCCACTGAGCCGTAAACAAGACAGAAATGATCCTCTAATGCCCTAGAAATAAGCACACCCTTATATAAATGTGGCATGCCCCCCAAATTATTTTTGAAAACTTTAATGCATTTCCGGGATACAGGATATGATGTCACTGACATAAGATTGAGGAAGATGTTGCTTCCTTTTATCAGTTCATCTGCAAAACTCTGGCAAAAGAGGTAACGTTCAGTAAAATTCTAACTTTACTGAATTTGCGGAGTAACGACCATTCGCCAGAGCAAAAAGTAGCCTGGCAATAGAGTGCAAACGAACGTTAACAATGGTCTCGTTCGCTAGAGAATTGTCCTGTTAGTGAATTGGCGATGTCCCTGTGGATGAGATTTCTGGCGATCGCTAGCAACGCCCACTTCACCCTTTAGTGAATCTGCTTCAATGTTTTCCAGTTACGGTGGCAAGTGCTGGAGGAGGTAAAAGAAAATCAAACAAATTTGTATTTGCAGAGAGAGTCATATTGAATCTGGAGGCTGGATACAATGTCCCCTAAGGGCCTGAATGAGTATTTGGATTTTAATTGCTTTCTGTCATTTCTAAATGTATTAATATGTTCCTCTTTTCTCTTCAGCTATGCAGAAGGAATGAAATGTGAATTATACAAGTGAGATAGAGACATCCTTCTCCAAACTAGTCAGTGAGTAAAGAATACACTGTACCTCATTGTGTAATGAATGGTTTACGCCTTTATTGTGATATATGTTAGTTGATGTTTTCACAATTGTTCACTTTACGGACAATTATAGGAATATCAGTATGAAACACTTATTTTACACCATGGAACTGTTTCCGACTGAATGAATTTTAGTTGTGGACTTTATCATTGGACTCTTTTTCAAAAGTTTTCATTTCATCCCAGTAGAGTGCACATTGCTGTTTCCAATAATCTCTCTGGTACACCATCACTGAGGAAGGGCCATTTGGGCCCTAAAACTTTGATTGTGTTTATAGTGTGATGAGAACCATGCAAAGTCAGGATTAGAGTGCTGCAGCGGGTCGGGTACCCGCGGGTTACCCGCACAAAAAGCGGGCACCCTGCGGAATAAGGAGAGGATTTTCAGAAATTGGTTATGCGCAGGACCCTAGTCAGGATAACCCCATTTTCAGCACAAATCCAGGTACTGGTGTTCAATTTGTCAGAAGTGTATATTGCTGGCATGTGGCCAGTATCCGTACCGGTATTTCTTCATTTTTGTATTCAGCAACCAATTGTGTAACTTTGCCACACTCCCTTGTCAAGTGGCTTGTCATAGTGCCACTTTCTTGATAGGAACAGCCTACAGAACAGCTGGTTGGAGGGGGCGGGGGGGGAAAGGTAAGGTGAACTGTGGGGAAGTTGAAGGGAGTGTAGTAGTTTCCATAGATCTAATTAATTTCACTTTAACAGCAAGGATACATTGATTCAGGAGGTAAGTATTTTTCCAGATTGCTGCCTGCAGCATATTTGCTGCTCATTAATTTTATTTGATGCTGGTGATTTCAGTGTCGTAATGGGTAAACCAAAGAGGAATGACAGAGGTTTGGTCTCTATAGTATGTTTGAAGACAGCTGTCAGTCTGAGAGCAACCATCTCCCAGAATTCCTTGACTATCTCACCGGTCCATCACATGTAGAAGAAAATACATTATTTCTTCAGTGAAGAATATAGTTTCTGGGCACTGCAGTTTTATATTACTAAACTAGTAAAACAAAACTATGTGCATAATACTGTGCCACATATTACACATAAAAAAGGGAAATCCAAAACCCGGCTTATGAAGCAATGTCTTTTGTGGATTATATTTGTGTTTCTTAACACTTGGTCGAAATGAGCAGTTCAGGGGGCACTCCGGTTAAGTTTGAAGAAGTTTATTGCAACATTAGGGTAACAACATTGCCTTAAGCATTTCGGAAAACATGTTTTTTTCAAAACACATCAGTTAATAGTGCTACTCCAGCAGAATTCTGCACTGAAATCCATTTCTAAAAAGAGCAAACAGATTTTTTTGTAATCAATTTTGAAATCTGACATGGGGCTAGACATTTTGTCAATTTCCCAGCTGCCTCTGGTCATGTGTATTGTGCCTGCACTTTAGGAGAGAAATGCTTTCTGGCAGGCTGCTGTTTTTCCTTCTCAATGTAATGGAAGGAGTCTCAGTGGGACATTGGTTTTTACTATTGAATGCTGTTCTTAGATCAACCAGGCTGCTGTTATCTTGTGTTAGGGAGCTGCTATCTGGTTACCTTCCCATTGTTCTTTTGTTTGGCTGCTGGGGGGGGGAAAGGGAGGGGGGGTGATATCACTCCAACTTGCAGTACAGCAGTAAAGAGTGATTGAAGTTTATCAGAGCACAAGTCACATGACTGGGGGCAGCTGGGAAACTGACAATATGTCTAGCCCCATGTCAGATTTCAAAATTGAATATAAAAAAATCTGTTTGCTCTTTTGAGAAATGGATTTCAGTGCAGACTTCTGCTGGAGCAGCACTATTAACTGATTCATTTTGAAAACATTTTTTTTTCCCATGACAGTATCCCTTTAAATAGTTGATCTCACAGTGACCTCTGCTGGGCTAAACATAGATGAGCCACCCATAATGATACAATTACTAATTCCTTTGATAATATCTATCCAAATTTTAAAACCATTTTTTATTAGTGTGTTAAAACTGAAAGAACGTATGATGTTACCCGCTGTGGGCTTTCAAAAAATTTCAGATTCGATCTTCAATCTTTCAAATGTATTGTGTGATAAAGAGAAAGTGAGATTGTGATTATTATTGTTCAGGTGAGTGTGAAAATTTTGAATGGACTTCAGTGGCCCATCCAAAATAAATAAAAGGTCGTCAACAAAGCGACCGTACCATACGTTTTCAATGGGAATTGTCACATCCAAAGATGTGGGACTGCTCCCACCAACCCATGTATAGGTTGGCATAGGAGGGGGCAAAGGATGCCCTCATAGCAGTCCCACACCTCCGGAGGTAGAAACCCCCATTATAGTGAAAGAAATTTTGTGTAGGTAAAAACTCCAAAACCAATAAAGTGTAATTAGTGAAGTCTTGTGTGTACTGTCCAGAATATGTGAGAATCTCAGTGATAGGCAGTAATCCCATTATATGTGGTATGGAAGAATATAATGACTTTACATCCATAGAAATCCAACTATAGGTGTCAAGTCATGTGATCTCATTTAGTTTTTCTAACACGTGACTAGCATCCCTAAAATTAAGGGTTTAAGACATGAAACTAACCAGATAAACCTGCATTAGATGAGCCTATGCTGGTCACAATTGGTCTACCCTCAAGTGAAGTCAGGGATTTGTGTATCTTTGGGAGGTGGTGGTGTCTGTATATTGTTGGAGTGTGGGAGGAAACCAAGGTAACTGAAAGAAACCTATGCAGACATGGAAAGGACATACAAATGCCCTGCCGATATCGCCCAAGCTTGGATTAAACTCAAGAGCCCAGCACTGCAAAGCAGGCATACTACCCACTGAGCTCCCACGTACTTTCAGTTTACTTGTTAACCTCCCATCCTACTGCTGATTTCCATGCTTCCTTACTTTCACTTCCTTTTATTTTATCCATATAAACTATTCATTTCCTTCAAGCATTTCTCCTTGCACCCTTCCCTCCAATGCACCTGTACATATACACATACACAGCTTTTCACCCTTAATCATCTCCACATCTTTCAGCTGTGATCCAACATCAACACGGTCATCTGTGATGTCCATATGTGGTCCCAATTTGCATGAACACAGCAAAATATGGCTGTGGATAATGGCACAAACTGGCATTGTCTACGTGCAAAAGCCTGTTGAGTCATACAGAGGACATCTGAAAAAAGTAGACTCCTATTGACTTTTCAGTACGGGTGCTTTTAGCCTACAAATGTCCAATAGTTCACACTGAAAAACACGCTGTGTTGCATGAGCATCAACAGTTTCATAGTTGAAAACATTTTAATTATGGTTTTAGATTCAAACTTATTTTATTTTTAAAGAAACTACCAGATTAAGCTTTTTCTTTAATGCTGTTTCAATGTGCTGATGACACTGAACAAAAAGTTTAAAACTAGCTTATTTTTCTGCTGTAAAACATATTTTATTAAAAGAAATAAAGAACAAAAATAAATGCAGGAACAACACAGGAAAATATCTGCTTTGGTTTGCATGAATATGAATTGTATAAAGTTAGAACAGATCAATTCTGCTGGAATCAAGATGGGGAAAAAAGTTGGATTGAATTGCACGCATCACACCACCATGATTGTGGACTAGATTATGACCCTTCCAAATCAATTACTTGTTTCTAGATGACTGCCATTATTTGAAACAATTGTGTGTTGCTTTATGAAATAAATAGAAAAAGCAAATAGAGAATAAATATTGGGTTGCATCATGGCTACAGATTAATTTTAGTTCTCATGCTGATTCCTATTCCTGTATTCCATTATTTTGTGTCCTATTAAACTTTTTCAATATTGACAGAATCATCACTTCAGCCAAAAATGCATTATTACCCAATTTAGCATAAATTACAAGCACATCAATTTATCCAAAAGGACAAAGGTCACCTTAATCACTCATTTTTTATTTTGACACTGCCTAAGTTGAATGCCGTTTTCCATTATATAAATGTGATATTTTTTTGATGTGTCAGTGTCAATTAATATAAGTGAAATGATAATGGAATGAATACACACTTATAATTAATATAAGTTAATAATTATGCTACATGATGCTGCTTATGAAACTAAACATTACAATTTCAGCATCATTTCTATATACTTAAATACAAATGTTAGTATATTATTATATTGATGTATATTATTGAAAAACATATTTATTTTTGCTGTCCATATGTATCTTGTAGTGTGGCTGCTGTTTAAATAATCATTCATTCTCCAGATGGAATAAGCTTTGTCATATTAGATAAGTGTATTATGGTCTTAACTACAGTATGATCTGAGGGTTTTTTACCCTGAGAAATGTTTTTATATGAGCTACAAGCAGAGATGTGTGGGTGGTCATTACAATTTTTTGGATTTCAAATTGTTCTTATATATCGAAGTATCCCAGAATAAAAATTTTTAGCAAGCATTTTTTTGAGTAGTTATTGCTTGTTTTTTTTGTTGTATAATGTCCAAATTTCTGTTCTCCAACAGTTTTATAGTTCTTCAAATTTCTGTGTGACATATTATACAATAGCGGGGCTATTTAAGTTTCAATGTTATACTGGTATTTATACTGCGAGCATTAACTGAACTGCTCTATGGATTCCAAATAAGAAATACTGAGGCTGACTAATTGGAGTAGGTGACAAAGTAACCTCTCAAGATATTCCCCCCACTGCTTGGTAGCTTGACCACAGTCTCAGAAATGTCCGGTGAAAATAAGACCACCAAAAAATTTAGATGAACTCAAATCTAGAAGGGCAGTGCCAGATTCAGAAAAGATAGATCACTTATCCTTTTCCTGAATCAGGCAGTTGTTAGGACTCAAAAGGCAAACTAATGCATGAAGAGCTACTGCTCAGGCACTGCTGGATGAAGGTACATTAAATAATAAGCTTCTAATACATGCAACAAAAATAGGCTAGCACCATGGGATCCAAAACTGTGTTTTTATTTTGAATATCCATGATATTTTTGAATATCCATGATATTACAGGTATAGGATCCCTTATCCGGAAACCTGATAACCAGAAAGCTCCACATTACGGAATGGCTGTCTCCCATAGACTCCATTTTATCCAAATAATCCAAATTTTTCCATTCCATTTTCCATTTGTCTCTGGAATAATAAAACAGTAGCTTGTACTTGATCCCAACTAAGATATAATTAATCCTTATTGGAAGCAAAACCAGCCTATTGGGTTTATTTTATTTATGTTTAAATGAATTTCTAGTAGACATAAGGCATGAAGACCTAAATTACGGATAGATCAGTTATCCGGAAAACCCCAGGTCCCGAGCATTCTGGATAACAGGTCCCATACCTGTACCTATTTTTAAGTGGTTAGTACTAACCAAAAACTTAATACTAAAGAATAACTTTAGCGATATTGCCCAGCATTCCTTAGTCAGGCTAGGTTATATTGATCATGGGGGTATATTTGTAGTTTGGGGTATTTTTTTTTTCATTTTTACTATTTAATGCATTTGAGTCCAGCTTTTTCAATATATTCATGATAGGTACAATGTTACATCTGGTTCTACTGGAACCATGGGTGTCCAGAGAAAATTTTCTGGAGAGGGGGGCAAGGAAAAAAACATTTTAAACAAATTACTTGTATCCATAGTTTGTTTTCCACACAAACCTAACAACAGCATTTATATAAATATATAAAGTACAGGTATGGGACCTGTTATACAGAATGCTCAGGACCTGGGATATTCCAGATAATGGATCTTTCCATAAGTTGGATCATATTGTAAGTTTACTTGAAAATCTTTTAAACATTAAATAAACCAGATAGTCTGGTTTTGTTTCCAATAATGATTAATTATATCTTAGTTTAGATCAAGTACAAGGTACTGTTTTATTATTACAGAGAAAAGAGATATAATCTTTAAAAATGTGGATAATTTCAATAAAATGGAGTATATGGGAGATGGCCATTCCATAATTTCTGGATAATGGATCCCATGCCTGTAGTAACTGTTGCACATGCATAGCATTGCCATTTTGTTAGTGACACAAACTCCTTGTTTGACAGCACTTCTTTTCTGCTTTCTTAGCACAATTACTAGCCAGCAGTTCGCAGAATGTTATTCCCTCTAGAATCCTAGTTACAGCTGGATACATACAGTGATGCCTCCAATTATATACCCTAATTGTAATTTCTTCCATATTTTACAGCATTTTTTGTGGTCCCACCAACATAAAATGCATAAAACATTTTCCTGACTTTAACCCATTTTTTCTGGTCCCCTGAAAAATGTAAAATGGGGGTTCTACTGTACATAAAGATAGGAGTCATACAAAAATCAATGAGGTTGATACAGGACAGGAGCAGGAGAGGGGGGTGAGGTACAAAAATATATTATATTTTAATATTACAGTATAATATATTATAATATTATACTGTAGATATTTTAATCTATACAGATAAATAGAATGAGGCAGAGAGTTACTAAAGATGGAGAGGTGAGTTTTGGGGTAACGCATCAGAATGAGAAGGGAAAGGGTGAGGCCATGAATAGGTGGGGGATACTGATCATCACATCTATATTGCCAACAGCACTGTTTTATCTGGTTTTATCTGGATGGTATTAACCTCTATCTAAAAGGTGAAGCAAGTCAGAAACTAATGTAACGAACATATATATATATATATATATATATATATATATATATATATATATATATATATATATATATATATAGACATCATAATACAGAATATATATATATATATATATATATATATATATATATATATATATATATATATATATATATATATATATATATATATATATATATATATATACACACACAGTATCATTTTTTTGTTTTTTTAAGATGTCTTTTTGAAACAAAGGCTCTAGGTGCAAGCCAAAAAGTTGATTCCTTAATAAACATGGAATAAATAATGTGATTTTACAAGACTCACAGGAATGTGTCTCATTATCCTGCAATTATATATATATATATATGTATTTTTATATGTAAATTGTATTTCTGCTAATTAGTGTTTGTGGTGCAGCGAGACATAATCGTCCAACATGTTATCTTTAAATAGCAGGTCTGGTGCTTACTGTTGTATTGGCTGCACTCAGCTGTTCTGAACTGCCTGCATCTTCCTGTATATACTACCTGCCCAAAAAATGCAAATATGCACATAAAATAGCATTTGTTTTGTATTTTATTTTAGAATGTTTGGATAACTAATTTCATTATAGCTAACTTTCTAAATTAAAATGATGCCCAAATGAGATGTTTGGTTTTTAATGTCTGATGATGAACTTAAACATTATCTTTTCCGCACTGTGGAATTACCATGGCTCCTGTACCATGGGGAGATTAACGCTCCCTTTTAAGAAGGCACCAGAGCAAACATAACTCTTTACACATTTCAGTTCTGGAAACACTCCTATCAGTTTTGTGTTAAAAATGCAAAATGGATTTTTAACGGTGCATTGACACTTGCATTGTTAATGTGCCTCCAGGCATGTAATTAGCTAAGGAATTTAATCTTTTATATTCCATAGTTTGATCAAATGCCGAGGCTCAAAACAGCTCTAAAATACTGACCAGAATATTTGATAATAGGAAACTCTAATCATGAATTGAATGCATTTGACAAAAAACTTGAATGCACATCATTACTTCTGTATAACTATATTTCCCTTGCTTTCTCGTTTATGTACTATAACCCACAATCACTTCTACAGTAGTGTATGTGGCACCTTTAGTATGTAAGTAACATTACTGCCGAAATAAATAATTGCAAAATTGATTCATATAGCTTGAAATATTTAACTTATTTGTACCCTGACTGTCTGTCAACTTTCTAGATAGAACTTTCAGTTGCGGGTTGGAAATACAAAATAAATACAAAATATATATTAATAAGTTCAATTGAAAGGTTGTTTGAATAGGTTCATCTACAACATACTACAGAACAAATTATTTTAATTATTGAATTGGAATTTTGTTACAATTTGTGCGAGTCATGGTTCTGTTTCACAGTCAGTTTCAGAGATAAAGGCACAGACAGGGCCACAATTAGAAATCAGGCCCAAGTGAAACCCCATATTCCTCCCACTCCACATCAAAGTTTTTTTTTTAAAAGTCATTGGTGCCAGGGCCCCCCTTGCAAGTAAAAAAAAAATTGGTGTTCCAAAATTTTTAAAAAAAAATTAAATAATTGGTGGCAGGAGCCTATTGAATATTTAAATAATACACTGGTGGCCAGGGGATTAAAAAAATTGGTAATCAGTAGAATTGAACTCAAGGCTTCAGGACTTCAACTTCGCCTCCTTTCGTGACTTTGGGTCTTTTCACCGCTTCAGGACTTCTATTTTGGCTTTTTTCATGACTTTGGGTCTTTTCTCCGCCTCAGGACTTCAAATACAGCTGTTTTCCTGACTTTGGGTCTTTTCGCTGCTTTGGGACTTTGGCTTTGGCTATTTATGTAGCTTCAGGAGTTCGGCTGTTTTTGTGACTTCGGGTCATTCGACTTTTCGGCACTTCCGCATTCTGGCTGTTCGGGACTTGAGAAATGGCAGCACGGCTCGGGCGCTCTCAAGGGGGGGCCGGCTCTTTCAAAAGTGCAGCACTTCCGGGCCCCCCTTCATGCCTGGCCCAGGACACTTGTCCCCCCATGTCCCCCTCGATGGTGGCCCTGGGCACAGATATGAAATAAGAGAAGGCATGTGCAAAAGATCAGTAAAATGTTCTTCTCTGTTTAAGAGGTTGTAGATGCCAAGGGATTAAGTATAACTTCCCTCTTTATAAAGCTGTAAAGTTTTATTTAAATTAATAGACATGCTTATTGAATATAAAAAAAAACCAATTATTTGAGATAAAAAATTAAGAAAATGAACAGCAAGATACAATTGAACAATCTAAAGGAGTTGAGGGGTTTGCAAGATTAGAGGAATCATTAAAGATAAGATTGAAGAAAGAGGAGGATGAAACAGTTAATAAAAAATCAAGAACATTTAGTAGAGATAAAAATGACTATGAAGAAGGGAAAGTGTATGTTAAAATGCCCACAAGATCAAGGTCATATCAGCGCCCCTTCAAAAGAAGTACACCAAAATCTATCTTAAAACAACCTTACAGTCCCAAAAAAGTTAGCTTTTCAAGTTTTGAAAATAATTATTTTAGCGAGAGGGAAAATGCTTCCGGAGGTTCCTCCTCTTTCTCTGCTTCATTACAAAAAGAATGCGAGACACACATGATTGAAATATTTGCTGATGACAAACAGGATAAAGGAGCTAAAGAGGAAAGAAAGAAAAGAGAGGAAGAACATCAAAAAAAATGGACATTAAAAGAAAAGCCAATACAGAATGACAGAGATAATTTTTTACCAAAAGGACAGTCCCAGAGCAAGGAGACGCGAGAGAAGTAGATCAACGCAACTATGGGAACTGGGAGGATTATGTACTAAATCTGTCTGACAAAAATCTAACAAGTGGAGAAATGCAACTTCTTGCTAAAGGTCTTAACTTTAGTCCGACAACTAATTTCAATTTACTAGAAAAATTATTCGATGTGAATCGTTTTGTGAGAAAATTGGTTTTGAAAAAATTCTTTCTAGATAAAGAAATTCATAAACCAGCAGAAATTGCATTTCCCATAGTGTTGGAATCTGATGAGGCTATAGTACAAATACAAACACACGAGTCTGCTGTGAACATAGTTTAGTAGTGATGGGGGAATTTATTCGCCAGGCGCAAATTTGCGCGATTCAAAAATAATTTGACACCGGCGTCGGAAAAAACGGGTGCCGGTGTCGGAAAACTGCGCAGTTTCGTGAATGTTTTGCGAATTTTCCAGAGAAGCGAAACAGCGCAAATTTGCCCATCACTAAAAAAGAGGTTTGATTTCTACCCAGCACACTATGGAGGGAGTGCAGTAGAAACATTCCAAGAGGTAGTGGAACTAGAACTCACTAAATTAGCAGATGAAACCACTAAAAAAAAATATATATCAAATTTAAGCAAAACAGAATTAGAAGCATTACAAACCCTAAAAAAAGATGTGACTACTGTGATTAAAAGCGCAGATAAAGGGGGATTGGTTGTGGTACTAAATACTGCTGATTATGTCAGAGAGGCAGAGCGGCAATTAAGTGACACCGCATCTTATCAAATATTAAAAGGAGATCCCACTGTTCAATTCAGAAGGGAACTAGTTAATATTTTGGAAAAAGGACATGATTCAGCAGTTTTCGGGTAGGATATCAAATCCCTGTTAGTACCAGAATATCCAATGTTACCAATTTTTTGGTAACTATAAAAATCCCATAGAAATGAATGGAGAGTGACGGAATTTCACTCTAGTGGCGGAACTTCACTATTAACTTCACTCTTTGATAAATATACCCCATAGTATCAGGGGTAAATTCTTTGAATGAAAAACTTTCAGAATTAATTAATTTATACCTACAACCCCTAGTGAAACGACTTACTTCATATCTGAGGGACACAAAACAGGTACTGCAAATTTTTTGAAATTTCCAGTGGAGCCCAGATTACATCAGGGTAACCGACGATGGAACGAGTTTATACTCATGTATAGCCCACGAGAAGGGTCTGCAGGCAATAAGATACCATTTAGAATGATACAGCCATTCCAAAACTGTCACTAAGTTATTTATATTAGAGGCGATTTAATATTTGTTGAAACACAATTTTTTTAAATTTGATCAGACACATTACCTCCAGATATGTGGTACCTCAATGGGGACAAAATTTGCACCCAAGTACACCAACCTTTATATGGGTTGGTGGGAGGAGGAACACATTTGTGGAGGTAACACAAAGAACATAGGTGCAATCACAGTCTATAAACGCTGTATAGACGATTTGATTTTGTCTGGAAAGGTGAAGGGAAGACATTTTTAGAATATTTAGACACACTGAATAATAATGATTTAAATTTAAAACTGACGGGCACATTTGACAGTGAAAGTATAAATAAATATGAATTGTCCAGTAAAGATTGTGAAGTGTACACTACAGTGTATCGTAAAAAATGTGCAGGAAATTCACCGTTGCATGCAAACTCATGTCATCCAAGACATGTCTTCAGAGGGGTACCAATAGGACAATTCTGCAGGCTTAGGCGAAATTGCAGCACAGAAGAGAATTTGCTCATCAAGGCCTGAAATTTAAGGGACCAATTCTTGACAAGAGGTTATCAAATGCAGGAATTGGAGAAAGCCTTTAGAATTGCCTTACAAAAGGATAGAGAGGACCGGTTAAAAATGAAAGAACCGAATAAACATCAAAAAATAGACAAACCACTATTTATTACCTCTTACAGTAGACAATTCACAAAGCTTAAGCAGATAATGAATAAGCATATACCAATGCTATATAATGACAGCAAACTGAGAGAGGTATTAATAGGGGGTTATAAATTTGTAAGGTATATTCTTATGGAAGATGAGATCCTTTTCGTTATAATGGAGGGTTCAACTTCAGATTTTAGGCACCGCAAGACCTACAGACTTTCATAAATCAAAGATAGGACTCTGGAGAACCAAATTGCAGTTTCAGTGATTCATTTATTCAAAAATGTGCACGACATGTTTCGAGCCTAGTGGCTCTTCCTCAGGTGCTTATACAAATGCTGTGGGTAACCCAAACCCTTTTAAAACACATCAAAACAAACAAGATGGTCCATTCCACACTGGCTAGACACATTCAAGTACATTGTAACACAATTATTTTTCCTTACAGAGCACTGCCACCTTCAGGCCTACTCCGATACTGCACCACAGATTAAAGTACAATTACATGTTACAGTAATCATTATACATTTAGGTAGTTGCCTACCTTTCAAGTAAACAGTCCATGTTGTATCATTAACAAGCTGAAAGGACAAAAAGTATACATTAGTTTTTACAGAAAACATTTAAAGCTTAGTGCATCATTTAATCCCAACGGTTCAAGTGTGTTCAATGTATCTATCCATTTAGCCTCACGTTGAAGTAACAATTTCTTTCTTTTTGTCCTTTCAGCTTGTTAATGATACAACATGGACTGTTTACTTGAAAGGTAGGCAACTACCTAAATGTATAATGATTACTGTAACATGTAATTGTACTTTAATCTGTGGTGCAGTATCGGAGTAGGCCTGAAGGTGGCAGTGCTCTGTAAGGAAAAATAATTGTGTTACAATGTACTTGAATGTGTCTAGCCAGTGTGGAATGGACCATCTTGTTTGTTTTGATGTGTTTTAAAAGGTTACCCACAGCATTTGTATAAGCACCTGAGGAAGAGCCACTAGGCTCGAAACATGTCGTGCACATTTTTGAATAAATAAATCACTGAAACTGCAATTTGGTTCTCCAGAGTCCTATCTTTGATTTATAAATTTGTAAGTCGAAAAGCACCCACGTTGGGACAGATTCTATCCCCAAGCAAATTTAAAATAAAATAAAAGCAATTGGCTAGAAACCACAGGCACATATTGTTGTGGAGCATCAAGGTGTGTTACATGTTCAGAGATGCACAAATCTAAAACATTTATAAGTACAAAAACCCAAAAAGAATATAACATCAATTGCTTTATTAACTGCAATACAAGTTATGTGGGCTGCACTACCCGTCCCTTTAAAAAATAGAATGCGAGAACATATTAATCAAATAGGGGCTGAGAGTAGTGCTATCACAGTGTCCAGACATTTTTCCAGATGTAACCAAGGAAATGAATCCTGCTTACAAATTCAGGGAATAGACAAAGTGAGGAACTGGAGCAGAGGGGGAAATAAACTGAAAAAACTTCTAGAATTGGAAGTAAGATGGATCTTTACACTGATTACATGAGAACCTAAGGGACTTAATGTAAGATGGGATGTAAGTTGTCATATATAAGTTTAATAATAATGAAAAAACTGTTTCATATAGAAATATTTAGAGTACACAAGAAGAATAAACTGATACATAAAAATAATAATAAAGTCCGTAATTTAAAGGTTAAATAGAAATTATTTTAAGTAGAGATAAAAGATAAGATAAAGCAAAAGGATGCCCCTCATCTCTACGAAAAATTTCAGAATTACTAAATATTGTTTTTAATAATTTTTAAATAGAAAGTCAGACACAATTGTAATATAGTATGATAAATTACTGTATTTATTGAAACATAGAATTTAATGAAACATTGTATAAAAAATATTAGAAGAGTTGAGAAATGTCTGTTTCTTTTAAAGAAAGCAATTTTGTATGAACTTTTTTTAAAGAACACTGTAACTTTAAGACACAACAACAAGCATAGAAACAGCTAATGGTTCCTAAGAAGGAAGTACGTCTGAGATGACGAAGACTTCCAATGCTTTTATCCCAAGTGTATGTCATTGTTATTTGATGCCTATGATTACGTGTGTTAACACACGAAACGCGTTAGGATGATTAATGACTCAACATTGGAATTGTATACAGGCCTCCCTTGAAAACAGACTGTATCATACTGGCAATTTTAACAAATGTTACAATTCAATATAACAATTCTAACTTTACTGAGCCTTTTATATTATACTTATTATGTTCCATACTGGAATTAATCTGTCTGACACATAAAGAAATCATAAGAATATTTTCTCCCCCCCTGTGTGATATTCATCAGGGAGCAAGGATTCATACTAACAATAGTGCTTGCAACGATAGTGCTTGCAGTGCTTCAAGCAGTCCAACACATTCTCATTCTGAAAAAACTAACACAGCTTTCAGTTTTGAAATATATGTCAAAAAAAATTTCCTGCCGGTCAGTTAGATGTTCATGTGAGTCGGAAAGTTTTGATAACTGGGGAAGAGATAAAACAGATCTTTCAGGATTCCTTAAAATCAGCCCTAGATAATCAGCTCTGCAGGTAGAAAACAGTTTAAGAAAACAGAAACTAGCAATGAGCAAAACTGGCCTGTTTCCTTTGGTCCCATATTTGCAAAACCGCAGAGTCAATGGTTTGGCAAATCGTAATTGTGGTCAAGGTTAGAGTCCTGCAGCGGGTCGGGTACCCGCGGGTTACCCACAAAAGAAGCGGGCACCCTGCGGAATAAGGGGAGGATTTTAAGGTGCGGGTATACCTGCAGGTCTGCGGGTTGCGGGTCAGGTTGCGGGTCTCATTTAAATGTGATATCTTATGTAATATTGTCTATATTTTACTCCTTTTAAAGTTTTATTAAACTTGTTTCTGTCCCCGTCCACCTATGATGACGTCACTTCTGGTTGGCAGCACCGTTACTTCCTGTTTGATTATGGTCGGCGGGTCGGGTTGCAGATAAGGCAGTTGCGGCTCCGGGTCGGGTAGTGGATCAAAGTGGCTAAATATGCGGGTTGCGGTTCAGGTCGCGGGCTGCGGGTTGCGGGTTCTGTGCAGGACGCTAATAAACTCTGGTTTATTGCAAGCTTTTTGCTCTCTTCCATTGACATTTGGAAACAAAATGCACATTAGGGGGCAGATTTATCAAGGATTGAATTTCGAATAAAAAAAAACGTTGAAATTCGAAAAAGACCAACTGAAATTTATTAAAAATAATTTTTGCGAGTGAATAAGCCGTTTTCATTTAAATTTGTACGAATTGAAGTAACATAGTATTTAATTGTATTAGATTCAAACTTTTTTTTTAAAAAAAAAACCCACCAATGGACTCCAAATAGATTCTAGGAGCTCCCCCATAGGTTAAAACATTAATTTGGCAAGTTTTAGATGGCAAATGGTCGAAGTCAAATTTTTAAAAATACAGTACATGATAAATTTTCATATTCGAATTTTCTAATTTTTTTCAAATTCAAATCGAATTTGGAATATTCCCTAGTCGAAGTGCACAAAAATAGCTCGAAGGTTGAATTTTTTTAATTCGAATTTTCACTTTGACTCTTGATAAATCTGCCCATAGATGTGCTGAGCTTGATGCAATGATGTGCAAAGTAAGTAAATCTTGACCCAGGGACGATAGACAAGCGATTCAGGGTTGTGGTGGGCAAGTCAATCTTAATGCAGGAATATGGTAGGCAAGGCTGTTTTTTTTTGGGATGGGGTTCAGCCAAACAAACTACATTCTAAAGTTTGCTCAATCCTACTGTGTACTATTAAAAGATATTTTTTGAAAAAAAAAAGCCTTATCTTGAAATGTATATTTTAGTTTCATAATACAAATTTGAAATGAGAAAATGTAGTTTACTGAAGACTGACAGCTTTGTAATAGTGTGCGTTAGTGTGTAATAAAAACAGGGTTTTGGCAAAAATAAACAAATGTAAATAAATTAATTTAAAAATAAATGAAAGAATAAACAAATGACAGTTTGTATCAATATTAAAGAGCTTGGGGCAGATTCTATTCTTAATACCTATGTAACTGAATAGAAATTCATTTTTTCATGAATATTAGAAAGCTAGACTTTATTATAAATGGCAAGGGAAAGTGAGCGCATGGCTGTTTAGAGTAACAAGCAGTGCAAATTTATTCATTCAATACATCTCTGAATTATTTAAAAGTCAGCTTAAGCACAAGGTCACAGAATAATTTTGGCAAGTACGCTTGTTTACATGATGCATTTCCATAATTCTCCTGCATTCATAAAGTTAATCACAGCATTGGCATGCAAAACTTCTTTTTGTACTAAGTGGAGGCAGACACTGGCTTTCAGTGAGTCATACATCTCGGAATGAGTAAATATGTCTAGGTTGGTAAGTGCATACATGTGCACCATCTTTGATTGAGTGTAAAAAATAGCATAAAAAAAATTCATCTGAAAGTGAGATTTTTATATGATACTATACAGTATATATATATTGTACTTTCATGCTACTAAATTGTATTAAAATTATAGGGGTAATTTACAATTAGAAATGCAGTTGCAGTTGCACAACTTTTGGCGTTGTTTCATTATCATTGTGTGATTTTTTTGCCAGTTCTGACATTCACTTTTGCATTCCAAACCTCTCCTTTCTTATAGTTGTTTTTGGTGCTGTTCTGTTTATCCTGCTTCCTGTTACAAATGTTGTACAATCATGTCTAC